>NW_027514427.1:739558-1109337 GCF_048772815.1 Callospermophilus lateralis
CTCAGATCTGGTTTCCTTGGCCAACTCTGTGAAGTTTTCAGGAAAAAGGGGTGAGCCACTACCTGCTTTCTCTGGAAAGGTCCCTCTTCAGAGCTCTCCTGGCCTTTTGCCATCCTCACAATAGTAGGTACCAAGAAAGACTGACTCTGTCCTTGGTAAATCCAAACAAGTCACCCCACTGGGACTGGGGCTGCCTCTGGGTGCCTGGCTTCATGGATACCAAGTTCAGAGAGTTCCATCACCAAGGAAATGAGGTATGTCACTTTCTTTGGAACTGAATGAGGTCACTGCCTTGGCAACCACTTTTTCCTAACAGTTGCTTCCAAGTGTCCCATGAGATGGAGGCTGCCCCTACTTCCTGTGACACTTTCTCAAGGTAGAATGGTATATCAACCATAGGCAACCAGGAGAAGCTCTTCACACAGGCCTGGTTTGGTCCATCTTCTCTACAATAAGAAGAGAGAGGCTGATTCAAACACATCCCTTTATCCTGACCAGGTTGTTTGCCATGGAAGATGACTTTTGCTCTCTCAGGTCCTTCATACCTGCCTACATCTTCTCCAGGTATCTTTTCTGAATGGACCTTAGACGTTCTCAGAAGGTGGAATATCCCCTACTTTCTTGTATTGTAGAATGACTCTGTCCCTGCTCTTCTGTAAAATGAGATTGAGAGAACAGTGTATGTTTAAAGTTAATAACACGTTCGATTTGAGTTAGGAATCATTCTGTGCAATAAAAATGATATTGGGAACCTGCGATATTTACAACAATATCGAGGTGAAATATAAGTATGAAAAAAGAAATCTAGTTATGATTTGAAGCTAGAAGGGCATTGGACCCTTGATTGGGATACTTAGTTTTGAATTATGTTCTGCAAAGATGTCTCAGATAATTCGATGTAAAATGGCATAGGACCTTGTACCTTGGATGACTGAATGTAGAAGAGAACATCCAGTCAAAAGGGATAGTCAGTAGGATTAGGAAGATAGTCAATAGGTTTAGAAAGAAGAGTGAGTATAGGATTTGGACCAAATGTTCTGTAGCAATAGGGTTTCGGTTAGAGAGTGAATGTAAATGTCAGAACATATGAAGAGTCAGTCACTCTGATGAACTGGGGAAAAAATGTAGAAAAGCAGATATCAATAGAAATATTAAGAAATCAGGCAAAGTATAAAGTGAGTGATAGGATTAGACATTTTCACCAGGGTTGAGTTTGAATATATAATCTTAGGAAGAAACAAATATGTTGTCACAAATAGGATTGACATTTGAGAGCATTAGGCAAACTGGACATGGATGTTTTTAGTAATCCATGTTCTCTTTCCATTTAGGCTTTGGTACAATCATAAGTGTGACCTTTACATTTTTTGTCCAGAATATTACTGTGATAAAATGTATATGTAGATCAGGTTACATGAGTATTTCTACCATGATTTCTGGGAGCAATATATTGATGACATAAAATTAGTATTGGGGGTACAAAGAGGTGTACCCTGTGTCTATGAATATAGAGATAAAGCATGAATAGACCATACTGTGAATAAATAATATAACTGGTTCCATCTTTAAAAAATGGATTGAATTGATATCTGAAAATATACAATAAACCTTATATTGATATACATTCATTCATTCCAACCAGTTATACGACTAATGGTAATATTAGTGTTTTGGTTTATCATGAAGAGTGTGTGAGTTTTGCTTCAAAAGTGATTATGGAAATCGAAAATAATGTGTTCTGAAAGAAGTCTCATGCAAAGACCAGTCAAGAAATATGGAGGAATACATGTGTTTTGAAGCAGGAAGTGATTTAAAGTGAAACAGATGCCTATAAATTTGCTAAATTGTTTATGAAATATATATCCTATTATGTGCATAAACTGATGAAATAGTAATGTACCACTTTTGAATAAAAATTAACGTAAAAATACACATCATGTCCCATAGGAATCTACTTGCATTGATGTTAAACTTGGTCAGTTACTGTAGAAATATTAGGATTCGCGTGCCTCATTCACCGAAGTTAGTTTTCTTTTTTTTTTTTTAATTTTTTATGGTTGTTCAAAACATTATATAGTTCTTGATATATCATATTTCACACTTTGATTCAAGTGGGTTATGAACTCCCATTTTTACCCCGTATACAGATTGCAGAATCACATCAGTTACACATCCATTGATTTACATATTGCCATACTAGTGTCTATTGTATTCTGTTGCCTTTCCTATCCTCTACTATCCCTCCTCCTCTCCCCTCTCCTCCCCTCTTCTCTCTCTACCCCCTCTACTATAATAAATTTCTCCCTTTTTGAATTATTTTTCCCTTTCCCCTCACTTCCTCTTGTATGTAATTTTGTATAACCCTGAGGGTCTCCTTCCATTTCCATGCAATTTCCCTTCTCTCTCCCTTTCTCTCCCACCTCTCATCCCTATTTAATATTAATTTTCTTCTCATGCTCTTCATCCCTAATCTGTTCTTAGTTACTCTCTTTATATCAAAGAAGGTATTTGGCATTTGTTTTTTAGGGATTGGCTAGCTTCACTTAGCATAATCTGCTCTAATGCCATCTATTTTCCTGCAAATTCTATGATTTTGTCATTTTTTAATGCAGAGTAATACTCCATTGTGTATAAATGCCACATGTTTTTTATCCATTCTTCTATTGAACGGCATCTAGGTTGGTTCCACAGTCTTGCTATTGTGAATTGTGGTGCTATGAACATCGATGTAGCAGTGTCCCTGTAGCATGCTCTTTCAAGGTCTTTAGGAAATAGACCGAGAAGGGGAATAGCTGGGTCAAATGGTAGTTCCATTCCCAGCTCTCCAAAAAATCTCCAAACTGATTTACAAATTGGCTGCACCAATTTGCAGTGCCTCCAATAATGTACAAGTGTACCTGTTTCTATACATCCTCACCAGCATTTGTTGTTTTTTGACTTCATAATGGCTGCCAATCTTACTGGAGTGAGATGGTATATTATGGTGGTTTCGATTTGAATTTCTCTGACTGCTAGAGATGGTGAGCATTTTTTCATGTACTTGTTGTTTGTATGTCCTTCTCTGAGAAGTGTCTGTTCTGGTCCTTGGCCCATTTGTTTATTAGGTTATTTGTTATCTTATTGTCTAATTTTTTGAGTTCTCTATACTCTGAATATTAGGGCTCTATCTGAAGTGTGAGGAGTAAATATTTGTTCCCAGGATTTAGGCTCCCTATTTACCTCTCTTATTGTTCCTTTTGCTGAGAAAAAAACTTTTTAGTTTGAGTAAGTCCCATTTGTTGATTCTAGTTATTAACTCTT
Source organism: Callospermophilus lateralis (assembly GCF_048772815.1). NCBI lineage: Eukaryota > Metazoa > Chordata > Mammalia > Rodentia > Sciuridae > Callospermophilus > Callospermophilus lateralis. The sequence continues at coordinate 742,859 of NW_027514427.1, forward strand.
GTCCTATGGTTGTCCTATTGAGGAATTTGGAGCCCTACCCCACAGTATGTAGATCGTAGCCAACTTTTTCTTCTATCAGATGCCATGTCTCTGATTTTATATCAAGCTCCTTCATCCATTTTGAGTTAACTTTTGTGCATGGCGAGACAAAGGGATTCAGTTTCAGTTTGTTACATATGGATTTCCAGTTTTCCCAGCACCATTTATTGAAGATGCTATCTTCCTCCATTGCATGCTTTTAGACCCTCCATCAAATATAAGATAGTTGTAGTTTTCTGGCTTGGTTTCTGTGTCCTCTATTCTGAACCATTGGTCCACCCGCCTGTTTTGGTACCAGTACCATGCTATTTTTGTTACTATTGCTTTGTAGTATAGGTTGAAGTCTGGAATTGCTATACCACCTGATTCACACTTCCTGCTTAGCATTGTTTTTGCTATTCTGGGTCTTTTATTTTTCCATATGAATTTCATGATTGCTTTCTCTATTTCTAGAAGAAATGCCGTTTGGATTTTGATTGGCATTGCATTAAACCTATTGAGAACTTTTGGTAATATCGCCATTTTGATGATGTTAGTTCTGCCTATCCATGAACAGGATATATTTTTACATCTTCTAAGATCTTCTATTTCTCTCTTTAGGATTCTGTAGTTTTCATTGTATAAGACTTTAACATCTTTTGTTAGGTTGATTTCTAATTATTATTATTTTTCTTTTAGGATATTGTGCATGGAGTGGTTGTCCTCATTTCCATTTCAGAGGATTTGTCACTGATATACAGGAATTCCTTTGATTTATGCGTGTTGATTTTATATCCTGCCACTTTGCTGAATTCACTTATTAGCTCCATTAGTTTCTTTGTAGACCCTTTTGGGACTGCTAGATATAGAATCATGTGATGTGCAATAGTGATAATTTAAGTTCTTCTTATCCTATTTTTATGCCTTTTATTTCTTTCATCTGTCTAATTGCTCTGGCCATTTTTTTCGAGAACTATGTTTAACAGAAGGGGTGAGAGAGGGCATCCCTGTCTTGTTCCGGATTTTAGAGAAAATGCCTTCAATTTTTCTCCATTCAGAATGATGCTAGCCTGAGGCTTAGCATAGATAGCTTTTACAATATTTAGGTATGTTCCTCTTATCACTAGTTTTTCTAGAGTGTTGAATATAAAGGAATGCTGTACTTTGTCGAATGTTTTTTTTGCATCTATCGAGATGATCATATGGTTCTTATTTTTAAGTCTATTGATGTGGTGAATAACATTTATTGATTTCCGTATATTGAACCAGCCTTGCATCACACGGATGAATTCTACTTGATCAGGATTCACAATTTTTTTGATATGTTTTGGTATCCAATTCGCCAGAATTTTATTGAGGATTTTTTCATGTAGGTTCATTAGAGATATTGGTCTGTAGTTTTCTTTCTTTGAAGTGTCTTTGTCTGGTGTAAGAATCAGGGTGATGTTGGCCTCGTAGAATGAATTTGGAAGATCTCCCTCTTTTTCTATTTCCTGAAATAGCTTGAAAAATACTGGTATTAGTTCCTATTTAAAGGTTTTGTAAAACTCTGCTGTATACCCATACGGTCCTGGGCTTTTCTAAGTTGGTAGTGTTTTGATGGTTTCTTCTATTTCCTCAATTGATATTGGTCTGTTTAGGTTGTCTATATCCTCCTGACTCAATATGGGCAGATCATATGACTTAAGAAATTTATTGATGCCTTCACTATCTTCTATTTTATTGGAGTATAAGGATTCAAAATAATTTCTGATTATCTTCTGTATTTCTAAAATATCTGTTGTGATATTTCCTTTTTTAATCCCTTATGCTAGTAATTTGAGTTCTCTCTCTTCTTCTCTTCATTAGCATGGCTAAGGGTCTGTCGATTTTATTTATTTTTTCAAAGAACCAACTACTAGTTTTGTCAAGTTCTTTCAATTGTTTCTTTTGTTTCAAAGTCATTAATTTCAGCTTTGATTTTAATGATTTCTTGCCTTCTACTTTTTTGCTTTTGCTTTCATCTTCTTTTTCTAGGATTTTGAGATGAAGTATGAGATCATTTATTTGTTGGTTTTTTCTTTTTTTAAGGAATGATCTCCAAGCAATGGATTTTCCTCTTAGAGCTGCTTTCAATGTGTCCCATAGATTCCGATATGTTGTGTCTGCATTTTCATTTATCTCTAAGAATTTTTTAATTTAATCCTTGATGTCTTCTATAACCCACTGATTACTCAGTAACCTATGGTTCATTCTCCAAGTGATGAATGATTTTTCCTTCCTTCTTTTATCATTGATTTTTAGTTTCATTCCATTATGATCAGATAAGATGCATGGTATTATCTGTACTCCTTTATATTGTCTAAGAGTTGCCCTGTGACATAATATATGATCTATTTTTTAGAAGTATCCATGTGCTGCTGAGGAAAAATGTAACTGCTTGATGTTGGGTGGTATATTCTACATATGTCAAATAAGTCTAGGTTATTAATTGTGTTATTGAGTTCTATAGTTTCCTTATTCAACTTTTGTTTGGAAGATCTGTCTAGTGGTGAGAGAGGTGTGTTGAAGTCTCCAATGATTATTGTATTGTGGTCTATTAGACTCTTGAACTTGAGAAAAGTTTGTTTGATGAACATAGCTGCACCATTGTTTGGGGCATATATATTAATGATTGTTGTGTCTTGTTGGTGTATGGTTCCCTTGAGCACTATGTAGTGTCCCTCTTTATCCCTTTTGATTAACTTTGGCTTGAAATCTATTTTATTTGATATGAGTATGGACACTCCTGCTTGTTTCCCAAGTGCTTATGAGTGATATGATTTTTCCCAAACTTTCACCGTCAGTCTATGTATGCATCTTCCTATCAAATGCGTCTCCTATAGGCAGCATATTGTTGGGTTTTGTTTTGTGATCAATTCTACTAGCCAGTGTGTCTTAAATGGTGAGTTTAAGCCATTAACATTTAGGGTTATTTTTCAGATATGGGTTGTTCTTCCAGCCATATTTGTTTATTTATGTTACTAAACATGGTTTGTTTTCCTCTTTGATTATTTTCCCCCCTTTAATGTCCTACCTCCCACTGTCGGTTTTCATTTTTATTTTCCATTTTCTCTTCCTGCAATGTTTTGCTGAGGATGTTTTGAAGAGATGGTTTTCTAGCTGCAAATTCTTTTCACTTTTGTTTATCGTGGAATGTTTTAATTTTGTCTTCCATCCTGAAGCTTTATTTTGCTGGATACACAATTCTTGATTGGAACCCATTTTCATTCAGTGTTTGAAATATGTTATTCCTGGATCTTCTAGCTTTCAGAGTCTGTTTTGAAAGATCAGCTGTTATCCTGATTGGTTTACCCCTAAATGTAATCTGCTTCCTTTCTCTTGTAGCTTTTAAAATTCTCTCCTTTTTCTGTATGTTGGGCATCTTCATTATAATGTGTCTAGGTGTGGATCTCTTATGATTTTGCACATTCGGCGTCCTGTAGGCTTCTAGGACTTGGGATTCTGTTTTATTTATCAAGTCTGGAAAGTTTTCTCGTATTATTTCATTGAATAGTTTGCTCATTCCTTTGGTTTGGACCTCAATACCTTCCTGTATCCCAATGATTCTTAAGTTTGGTCTCTTTATGTTATCCCATAATTCTTGGATGTTCTGCTCATTGTTTCTTAACAGTCTTGCTGAGCTCTCTATGTTGTTTTCAAGTTGAAATACTTTGTCTTCATTGTCTGATGTTCTATGTTCTAAGTGTTCTACTCTGCTGGTAGTATTCTCAATTGAGTTTTTAAGTTGGTTTATTGCTTCCTGCAATTCTAGGATTTCTGTTTGTTTGTTTTTACAACCTCTATCTCCCTATATAGTTGATCTTTTTTTTAAATTAATTTTTATTGTAGGTTGTTCAAAACATTACATAGTTCTTTATATATCATATTTCACACTTTGATTCAAGTGGGATATGAGCTCCCATTTTTTACCCCATATACAGATTGCAGAATCTTTTGCTTCTTGGATTTGTTTATGTAATTCATTGTCGAAGTGATCTTTCATTGTCTGATTTTGTTGTCTAATGTCTTCCTTGAGACTCTAGATCATCTGAAGCATGTGTATCGTGAATTATTTATCTGACATTCCATGTGATGCAGCTACTTCCTCTTCTAATGTTGTGTTGACTTGCATTGCTTGTGGTCTTTTCTTTCTTTGTCTTTTCACACTGCTCACATTTCTCTCTGCTTGGTGAAACTGTTGTATTTTTGAAATTTTCCCCCTATATATTTATATTGCTCTAGTATAGATGAAAAGTCTCCCTTGCAGGAGCGGGGGCGGATGTGCTGCTCCTCCAATTGGGGTGATCTATCTACCACGCTGATGGGCTGTTGGGCCTGTTCTGCTGGTTGGTTGCAAGTCTGCCTACTTTGCAGGTTCGGGCGGCGGCTCTACTCTGCCCTTACTCCAATTGGTATGATGTGTCTACCATGCTGGTGGGTGGCTGGGCCTGTTCCAGATGCAGGAGGCAGCTCTGCTCTGCCCCTACTCCAATTGGGATAACGTGTCTACCATGCCGGCAGGCCACTGGGCCTGTTTGCTGGTCGGTCGCAGGTCTGCCTATTTTGCGGGCACGGGTGGCAGATCGGCTCTGCCCCTACTCCAAATGGGGTGATGTATCTGCCATGTCGGCAGGTCGCTTGTCCTGTTTCGCTGTCGGTTGCAGGACTTCCTACGTTGTGGGCGAGGGTGGTGGCTCTGCTCTACCCCTACTCCAATTGGGGTGTCGTGACTAGTATGCCGGCAGGTCACTGGGCCGGTTCTGGGCACGGGCGAAGGCTCTGCTCTGCACCTACTCCAATTGGGGTGGCGTGACTACCTCGCCGGCGGGTTGCTGGGCCTGTTCTGGGCATGGGCGGTGGTTCTGCTCTGCCCCTACTCCTGTTGGGGTGACCTGACAACCACACTGGTGGGCCGCTGGGCATTTACTGGGCGCCGGAGAAGGCTCTGCTCTGCCACTACTGCAATTGGGGTGCCATGTCTAGTACACCGGCGGGTCGTTGGGCCTCTTCTGGGCACGGGCGGCGGCTCTGATCTGCCCCTACTCCAATTGGGGTGACGTGACTACCACGCCTGCGGGTCGATGGCCCTGTATCGGGCATGGGCGGCGGCTCTGTTCTGTCCCTACTCCAATTGGGATGACGTGACTACCACGCCTGCGGGTCCCTGGGCCTGTGACGGGCATGGGCGGTGGCTCTGCTCATCCCCTCTGGCTTGATGACAATGTGAGAGAGACTCGGGTGTTTGTGACTCACTTTCTTTACCAGGAGACCAACTGTTTCTGTCACCGCTGGTATCAATGAAATTATCTCCTCCACCGATTTGTGATGACATCAGATCTCCACCATATTGGTATCCCATGCGAATGGCAGCATTTCGTTCCCTTTGCCAGGTGACCAAAGCAACGGGTGAGTCCTAACTTGCCCTCACAAGCCCCGTCTCAATCCTGTTGCCACTGCCTATGAAGGCTCGGTAGGTATTTACCTCCACACTATTCAGCAAGACCTGGACTGAGAAGCAGTTTCCGCTGGTTCTTTAGCCCTGGGCCTGATCAGTTCCAGGAGCCAGAATTCGGCTGCTCTGGGCTTGGTGTATGTTCTGATAGGAGCAGGCCTGAGTAATTTGTCTGTGAGACACAGGCGAATGGCAGCCCGAGATCACCTGTTCTATAGCTGAATGAGTTGCGATCAGTCGAAAACAGGAATGGTGACGTCAGCTCTCTGGCTTCCTCTGTGGTCTGACCGGTGTGGAAAACTGAATTGGACTGCTTCCTTTCCCCGTCTCAAACCCAGAATTCAGCAATGAGCACAGTGATTGCACAGCTGGCAGGAGCCCACAGAATCCGCACTGCTGAATATTTGTGTTGCTATCTCGTTGTTTCCCAGCATGCGCCGCAGACTCTAGCCGCAGGGCAATTTGCTGAATAAGTAGCATGACGCTCCGTGCGGACAAATCACTCACGTTTGAACCCCGTAGCTGATCCTCTTGAGATGGAAATACTTCCACTAGGTTTTGGAGCACCCCAATTTTGCTGGAAATTCCTAAAAAGATAGGTTTTAGCCATTCTAAATCATCATTCTCCTGCACAGTGATGCTGTACATGGGGTTGATGAACTCGTTTCGCCGCCATCATATGATCCCCTGAAGTTAGTATTCAGTACTAGGAAATGAATATGTATTTCAGGTGGATGAATATTTCTGAGAATAAACTTGAGAAAAGTTGATAATAAATCCACATATATGAATATGAATGAATTTAGGGAGTGTATAGTAAGACAAATACATTTCATATTTTGAAAAATCTGGAGAGTGAAATATATATATATATATATATATATATATATATATATACACACACACACACACACACACACACACACACAAACATTAAAATGTAGCATTATGTATGCCAATTGAAATTCACCATGAATTATGTATCATCCACAGATCCAAAAATAATCATTTTACTGAACATCGATTTATGTTGTTCAACTAGAAAACTGACCCATATGTTGAATTTTAAGATCCAACAGCGTTTAGAAGGAGTGATCTCTTCTCACAATTTGTATCTGCCAAGTCAGCCATCTCACAAAATGTACGTGTGATACCAGTAGAATTCTATATGTGCATAAAAATATACATGTGCTGAATAGGCTACAGAGAAAGGGAGACAGTTATTCACATATTTTTTTACTTTTAAAACACATGGAGAACTATTTCAATTAAAATTGGCTAGATTTATAACACCTACAATTTATCACACAAAAGGCAAGTCCAACTATACACCATGCCTCCTGTGAACCTCTTGTATTTCTATTTAGTTTGGGTTATTTTTCTCCATCATATTAGGATTAAAAGTAAAAGTCTAGAAGGGAATTTGTTAGTGTCAGGAATTCAGTATTTCGAATGGAAAATTGGAAAATGTATCCAATGTGTATGCAAATATGTGCTACACAAATATCTTCCCACTCTCATTCAGAACAATGCCTTGGCATTACCTTCGCCCCACATAAGACACAGTAAGAGGAGAAGAGTTAAAAAATCTGTGAATACATATCTGGAATGGAAAATGCTCAGGAGTTCACAAATTTGGAGGTGGTAGAGGAGTTTCCAAAAGTAAGGGACAGGATAAACACTCCACAAATATGAAGCTCTGGCGGCCTAACATCTGGAGAAACTGCCTCTGAGGTTGGGCACTTGAAATATATCTTGTTGTCAGGAGCATAAGTTTCCTTTGTAGTGACACCATAAAACCTGGGTCTGCATCTATGTGACATGGATGACATAGTTTCTTTTTTTCAAATGAACATGAGGTAGCAGTGCTGAATTTTCTCTTTGTAGGTAAACTGTGGCCACTGGGGGCTAAGTGTCTCCCCGTGTGGACTGTGAAGCCATTTGGTCATCCTCCACTGTTCGTGGTGTTTCTTGCTGTTGCACTGGGAGTTTGGTATTCACTTCATGAAATAAAAGGAGGTCACCTGGGACACAGTGCTGTAGGGAGTTCTGTCAGTTGTGGTGGGTCAGGTTCTGTAGGAGAATGCACCAACCAGGCTTCTATCCCATATAGCTTGCCCCATTGACCATAGCAACCTGATTCTGAACATTGCCCTGAAACCTCTCCATATAACAAGATGCTTTCATGTATAAGGGTCTACTGGCTGCAAAATGTCAGTCACAAGCTATTTGGAAGCCAATGGCAGATAAACATGGCCACACCAGAGATATTTTATCACACACCTGCCCACCATGGCTCTAGGAACAATACTCAGCAGGCTCCAACTTACTGGCATCTCTGTTATACACCATTTTCATGAAACCCAGTCAATAAAGGCAATGTCTTGTATACTCAGATCAGCAAGAGGACATTCAAAGGTTCTCCAGTGACACCTAGTCATGGGAATTTCAAAAATTTCATGGTTTTTATCTAGCCAATTTTCAAGGATGAACTTGGAGGCACTGTGATATTCAATTCATTCATTAACCATAAAATGGTGAGGAAGCTCATTTCAATAAAATCTCTGGAGAACTCTCAGAGGCAAGGCTTTCCAAAGAGTGGCCAAAAGGTCACATGAAGCCAGGCCCATTGAGGTCTACAATGTGAGGTCCATGTGTCTTTTGACTTTCAACTATGGCTGCCAAGTCTTTCAGAATAAAATCTTGTGATATCCTGGCTGAGATCCCCTTGGCTCTGTGGAAAGCAACCTTGGTCCTAGATCTCACTTTTCAAGGGCGAATCTCATGCATGGCCTTCTAAAATACCAACACAATTCATGGCAATACTTCTCTGAGGTCATTTCCAGAACTCAGTCTCTATGTGGAATAACACCGGAGTTCAAGCCCAGGTGGACCCAGTCATCTCTTCCAACTGCCATACAAATGTCCACAATTAAAACCAAAACACCCCCACTTGGCCCTCATCTTCTTCCATATAGACACTCATCATAACCTCTGGTTGGAGGTTTCCATGAGGTACATAGCCCACGTCTGTGTCAAAAATAAGCTCCCTTGCCCCTCATTTGCCTAAAATCAGGGTGGCCTGGACACCCTTCCTGTGAACCAGAAGTGATCAAATAGGCCTCCCGTTAATACTGCTCTGCTTCTCCACCTTGAGGCCTACTGACTCTGGGGTTTTGATTCTTTACATGAATTTATTTTTTTTTTGTTGTACTTTAACTTTTTAAAATGTTTTCATTTCTTTAATATTTTTATTTTATTATTATTATTATTTTAAATTTTAATTTTCATTTTTTAAATGATCATTATATTTAAATGTTTTTCTTTCTTTATTTTCTATTATTTTCTTTTGTCTTATCATTTCTTTTCAATTTTCTTATTCCCCCTTCCTTCAATTCTACCTGCCTACTCTCAGTCTTTTTAGTTACTTCTTCCCTTTCCTTCTAATATCTTTTCTCCCAAGCATCAAATAAATTTATAAGAGTAAGCAGTAACTCAGCAGTCAAACAGAGCAAGAAGTAACATGAGCAACACAAAAAATCAAGAAAGAAAATAAGTACAAACAATGAAGGACAGCCTAAATATTCAGGAGGACCAATAGTCATCAGAAAAATGGTCATATAAAGAACTCAAGTAATACCTTAGACAGATGGAATGGAAACTTAAAGAGGATACGAGACAGCGAATTCAAACAGTGAAAGAACACATTGAAAATGAATTACATAATCAGATTAAAGAAGAAGTTAAGCATCTTTATCAGGAGATAGAGATTATTAAATACAATCAAACAATAATTCTAGAAATGAAGGAAAGGATAAACCAAATTAAAAACTCAATTGAGAGTATCACGAACACTGTGGAGCAAGTAGAAGACAGAATGTCAGATAATGAAGACAAAATATATCATCTTGAAAAGAATCTAGCCAACACAGAAAGGCTGGTAAAAATCATGAGTAAAACATCCAAGAGATATGGGATAACATAAAAAAACAAATTTATGAGTCATCTGGATAGGTACACAGATTCAAACCAAGGAAATGAGTAATCTACTGAATGAAATAATTACAGAAAACTTTCCAGAAATAAAAAGAAAATGGATATACAAATTGTACATGCTTACAGGACACCGAGCACACAAAATCACAGTAGACCAACACCATGACACATTGTTATGAAGATATCCAATATACAGAACAAAGAGAAAATATAAAAAGCTATAAGAGAAAGGAGGCAGATTACATTCAGGGGTAAACCAATAAGGTTGAGAACGGATTTTTCATCACAGTTGCTGAAAGTGAAAAGATCCTGGAACAACGTATTTCAAACACTGAAAGACAATGGATGCCATCCAAGAATTCTGTGTCCATCAAAATTAAGCTGCAGGTACGACAATGAAATAAAAATATTTCATGATAAACAAAAGCTAAAAGAATTTGCAGCCAGAAAACAAGCATTGTAAAGCATCTTGAGCAAAACAATACACGAGGAAGAAATGAAAATCAACAACCAAAACCATAAGTGGAAAGTGCCTCAGTAATGACAGAGGGTGAGGGAAAAGCTAATCATGGAGAAACAAACTAAATTTAAAAAAAAGAAGAAGAATCAAACATGGGTGGCAGTACAAACCATATATCAATAGGAACTCTAAACATTAATGGCTTAAACTCTCCAATAAAGCGACATAGGCTTGTAACTTGGATTAAAAACGAATCCAACAATATGTTGCCTCCAGGCAACACATCTGTATGGAAAAGACATACACAGGCTGAAGGTCAAGTTTGGGAAAAAAAATACCATGCACACGGTCCTCATAAGCAAGCAGGGGTGGCCATCCTCATATCGAATAAAATCGACTTCAAGACTAATTTAATCAAAAGGGATAAGAAAGGACATTATATACTGTTAAAAGGAACCATTCACCAAAAACACATAAAAATTATCAATATTTATCCACCAAATAATGGTGCTGCGATGTTCAAAAAACAAATTCTCCTCAAGTTCCAGAATGAAATAGACCACAACACAATAATCATGGGTGACTTCAACACACCTCTCTCACCATTGGACAGATCCTCCAAACAAATTTGAATAAAGAAACTATAGAACTCACTATCACAATCAATAACCTACACTTAACTCACATATATAGAATATATCAAACATCATCATGTGGATATCCTTTTTTCTCAGTAGCACATGGATTCTTCTCAAAAATAGACCATATATTATTCCATAGGGCAACCCTCAGTAAATATAAAGGGGTGGAGATAATACCATGAATTTTTTCTCATCATAATGGAATGAAACTGGAAACCAATGATAAAAGAAGGAAAGAAAAATCCTACATCACATTGAAAATGAACAATATGTTAGTGAGTAATCAGTGGGTTACAGAAGACATAAAGGAGGAAATCAAAAAATTCTTAGAAATAAATGAAAATACAGACACAACATATTGGAATCTATGGGACACAATGAAAGCAGTTTTAAGAGGGAAATTTATCGCCTGGAGGTCATTCCTGTAAAAAAGGAAAAACGAACAAATAAATGAGCTCACACTTCAACTCAAAGCCCTAGAAAAGGAAGAGCAAAACAACAGCAAATGTAGCAGAAGGCAAGAAATAATTATAATCAGAGCAGAAATCAACGAAATTGAAACAAAAGAAACTATTGAAAAAATTAACAAAACTAAAAGGTGGTTCTTTGAAAAATTAAATATGTTCGACAGACCCTTAGCCATGCTAATGAAGAGAAGAAGAGAAAGAACTCAAATTACTAACATATGGGATGAAAAAGGCAATATTACAACAGATGCTTCAGAAATACAGAAGGCAATTAGAAATTATTTGGAAAACCTATATTCCAATAAAATGGAATATAGTGAAGACATCGATAAATTTCTTAAATCATATGATTTGCCCAGACTAAGTCAGGAGGATACACACAATTTAAACAGACCAATGTCAATGGATAAAACAGAAGAAGCACTCGAAGACTACCAACCAAGAAAAGCCCAGGACTGCATGGGTATACAGCGGAGTTTTACAAAACCTTTTAAGAAGAATTAATACCAATACTTTTCAAGTTATTTCAGGAAATAGAAAAAGAGTGAGCTCTGCCAAATTCATTATATGAGGCCAACATCACGCTGATTCTGAAATCAGAAAAAGTCACCTCAAGGAAAGAAAACTATAGACCAATATATCTGATGAACCTAGATGAAAAAATCCTCAATAGAATTTTGGCGAATCGAATACAAAGGCACATCAAAAAGATTATGCACCATGATCAAATTGGATTCATACCTGGGATGCAACGATGGTTCAATATACAGAAATCAATAAATGTTATTCACCACATCAATCGACTTAAAGGTAAGAACCATATGATCATCTCGATAGAAGCAAAAAAAGCATTCGACAAAGTACAGCATCCCTTTATGTTCAAAACATTAGAAAAACTAGGGATAACAGGAACTTACCTCAACATTGTAAAAGCTATCTATGCTAAGCCTCAGGCAAGCATCAGTATGAATGGAGAAAAATTGAAGGCATTCCCTTTAAAATCTGGAACAAGACAGGGATGCCCTCTCTCACCACTTCTACTCAATATAGTTCTCGAAACACTGGCCAGAGCAATTCGACAGACAAAAGAAACCAAAGGCATAAAAATAGGAAAATAAGAACGTAAATTATCACTATTTGTGGGTGACATTATCCTATACATAAAAGACCCAAAAGGGCCTACAAAAACTACTAGAACTAAAAAATGAATTAAGCAAAGTTGCAGGATATAAAATCAACATGCATAAATCAAAGGCATTTCTGTATATCAGCGACAAAACTTTTGAAACAGAAATGAGGAAAAACACTCCATTTACAATATCCTCAAAAAAAAAAATAATTGGAATCAACCTAACAAAAGAGGTGAAGGATTTGTACAATGCAAACTACAGAATCCTAAAACGAGAAGTAGAATAAGATCTTAGAAGATGGAAAAATAAACCCTGTTCATGGATAGCCAGAACTAACATCATCAAAATGGCGATATTACTAAAACTTCTCTACAGGTTTAATGCAATGCCAATCAAAATCCCAACAGCATTTCTTGTAGAAATAGATAAAGCAATCATGAAATTGATATGGGAAAATAAAAGACCCAGAATAGCAAAAGCAATTCTAAGCAGGAAGTGTGAATCAGGCGGTATAGCGATAGCAGATTTCAAACTATATTACAGAGCAATAGTAACAAAAACAGCATGGTACTGGTACCAAAACAGGCCGGTGGACCATTGGTACAGAATGGAGGACACAGAGACTAATCCACAAAGCTACAACTATGTTATATTTGATAAAGGAGCTAAAAGCATGCAATAGAGAAAATATAGCATCTTCAACAAATGGTGTTGGGAAAAATGGAAATCCATATGCAACAAAATGAAACTGAATCCCTTTCTCTCGCCATGCACAAAAGTTAACTCATAGTGGATCAAGGAGCTAGATATCAAATGAGAGACTCTGCGTCTGATAGAAGAAAAAGTGGCTCCGATCTATATATTATGGGGTTGGGCTCCAAATTCCTTTATAGGACACCCATAGCACAAGAGTTAATAAACAAGAATCAACAAGTGGGACTACTTAAACTGAAAATTTTTTTCCTCACCAAGAGAAAGAATAAGAGAGGTAAATAAGAAGCATACATCATGGGAACACATTTTTACTCCTCACACTTCAGTTAGAGCCCTAATATCCTGAATATACAAAGAACTCAAAAAATTAGACAATAAGGTAACAAATATCCCAATAAACAAATGGGCCAAGGACTTGAACAGACACTTCTCAGAGGAGGACATACAATCAATCAAAAAGTAGATGAAAAAATGCTCACCATTTCTAGCAGTCAGAGAAATGCAAATCAAAACCACCCTAAGATACCATCTCAATCCCGTAAGATTGGCAGCCATTATGAAGTCAAACAACAACAAGTGCTGGAAAAGATGTGGGGAAAAAGATACATTTGTACATTGCTGGTGGGACTGTAAACTGGTGTGGCCAATTTGGAATCTCCAAAATGGAGATTCCTGGGAAAGCTGTGAATGGAACCACAATTTGACGCAGCTATTGCCCTTCTCGGACTATTCCCTGAAGACCTTAAAAGAGTGTACTACAGGGATACTACCACATCGATTTTCATAGCAGTACAATTCACAATTGCTACACTGTGGATCCAACCCAGATGCTCTTCAATAGATGAATGGATAAAAAAAAAATGTGGCATTTATACACTATGGAGTATTACGCAGCACTAAAAAATGACAAAATCATGGAATTTGCAGGAAAATGGATGGCACTAGAGCAGATTATGCTTAGTGAAACTAGCCAATCCCTAAAAAATAAATACTAAATGTCTTCTTTGATATAATGAGAGCAACTAAGAACAGAGCAGGAAGCAATAGCAGGAAGAAAAAATTAACATTAAACAGAGATATGAGGTTGGAGGGTAAGTTAGAGAAAAGGGAAATTGCATGGTAATGGAGGGAGACCCTCATTGTTACACAAAATTACATATTGTTGTGAGTGGAATGGGAAAATAAACATGGAGAGAAATGAATTACAGTAAATGGGGGAAAGAGAGAAGATAGGAAGGGAGGGAAGGGGAGATAGTAGAGTATAGGAAAGGTAGCAGAATACAACAGTAACTAATAGGGCATTATGCAAAAATGTGGATGTGTAACTGATGTGATTCTGTAATCTCTATTTGGGGTAAAAATGGGAGTTCATAAGCACTTGAGTCTAATGTGTGAAATATTATATGTCAAGAGATTTGTAATGTTTTGAGCAACCAATAAAAGAAAAAAAAAGTAGCAATATATATGCCAATCGAAATTCATCATGAAATATATATAATCCACAGATTGAAAAATATTCATTTTACTGAACATGGATTTATGTATAATGTTATTCAACTAGGAAGCTCACCCATAGGTTGAATTTTCAGTTCCAACAGTGTTTAGGAGGAGTGATCCTTTCTCACAATTTGAATCTGCCAATTCAGTTACCTCACAAGTATGTACGTGTGGTACAAGGTAGGATTCTATATGTGCATATAAAAATACATGTTCTGAATAGGCTACAGAGAAAGGGAGACAGGAATTCAAATATTTGTTAATTTTAAAAACACATGTAGAACTATTTCAACAAAAAATTGACTAGATTTATAACTCTTACACTATATAATGCAAAAGGCAATTGTAACAATACACCATGCCTCCTCTGAACTGCTTGTATTTCTATTTTGTTTGGGTTATTTTTCACCATAATATTAGAATTATTAGTCAGAGTATACTAGGGTATGTGTTAGTTTCAGAGCTTCAGTATTTCAAATAGAAAATTGGAAAATGAATCGAATGTGTATGTAAATATGTGCTACACAAAAATCTTCTCACTCACATCCAGAACAATGCCTTGATATTAGCTTCACCCCAAGTAAGACACAATTAGAGTAGAAAAGTGTGAAAATCTGTGAATACATATCTGGAATGGAATATGCTCGGGAGTTCACAACCTTGGAGGTGGTACAGAAGTTTCCAAAAGTAAAGGACAGGGTAAACACTGCACAAACATGGAGCTCTGCTGGCCTAAGACTTCTTGGGAAACTGCCTCTGAGGTTGGGCACTTGAAATATATGTTGTTGTCATGAGCTTTAACTTCCTTTGTAGTGAGACCATCAAAGCTGGGTCTGCATCTATGTGACCTGGAAGACATGGTTTCTTATATTCCAATGAACATGAGGCAGCAGTGCTGAATTCTCTCTTTGTAGGTAAACTGTGGCCTCTGGAGGCTAAGTGTCTCCCCGTGTACACTGTGAAGACATTTGGTCATCCTCCACTTTTCGTGGTGTTTCTTGCTGCTGCACTGGGAATTTGGTATTTGCTTCACCAAATACAAGGAGTTCTACTAGGATACAGTGCTGGAGGGAGTTGTGTCACGTGTGGTGGATCAGGGTCTGCAAGAGAATGCACCAACCAGGCTTCTATCCCACATAGCTTGCCCCAATAACCATAGTAAACTGATTCTGAATATTGCCCTGAAACCTCTCCATATAAAAAGATGTCTTTACATATAAGAGTTTGATGTCTGCACGATGTCAGTGCCAAGGCATTTGGAAGTCAATGGCCAATCCACATGGCCCCACCATGGTGTTTTATCACACACCTGCCCACCACTGCTCTAGACCCACTACTCAGCAGGATACAAATTACTGGCATCTCTGTTCTACACCATTTTCATAAAACCCAGTCAACCAAGGCATTCTCTGGTATACACATGGTCAGCAACAGGACATCCAAAGTTTCTCCAGTGTCACCTGGTCATGGGAATTTCAAAAATATCATGGTATTTATCTAGCCATTTTTCAAAGATAAAGTTAGAGGCACTGTGGGTTTCAAATCATTCAGGAACCATTAAGAGTTGAGAAAGCTCATTTCAATGAAAGCTCTGGAGAACTCTCACAGGCAAGGCTTCTCAAAGAGTTGCCAAAAGGTAACATGAAGCCAGGCAAATTGAGGTCTACAATGTGAGGTCCATGTGTGTTTTGACTCTCATCTATGCCTGCCAAGTCTTTCAGAATAAAATCATGTGATATCCTGGCTGAGATTCCCATTGTTTTGTGGAAAGACACCCTGGGCCTAGATCGCAGTTTCCAAGGGTGAGTCTCATGCATGGCCTCTTAAAATCCCAACACAATTCATGGCAATTCTTCTCTGAGTTCAGTTCCAGAACTCAGTCTCTAAGGGGAATGACACCAGAGTTCAAGTCCAGGTGGACCCAGTCATTCCTTCCAACCACCACAAAAATGACCACAATTAAAATCAAAACACTCACACAGGGCCCTCATCTTCTTCCCTATATACACTCATCATAACCTCTGGCTGGAGGTTTCTATGAGTGGCGCAGCCTAAGAAAGTGTCCAAAATAAGCTCACGTGCCCTTCATTTGCCTAAAATCATGGTGGCCTGGACACTCCTCCTGTGAACCAGGACTGATCAAATATTCCTGCTGTTAAAGTGTTCCGCTTCTCCAATTTGAAGCCTACTGGCTGTGAGGTATAGATTCTTTATGTGATTTGGAGTCATGAGAAAACCCAAGCACATATGGGCTAGCCTCTGCAGGGATTTGAAGAACTCATTTAATCCAAAGGATCCCTATTCTCACTTGATGGAGGTCAGGAACCTAAAACAAGAAGGCAAAAAAATTCATCCACAATGACTTCTCTTTTGGCCATTTTGGTTTGGGAAGCACATGGGATCTTTCTTTAGATCCATTGGTTGCTGAGAATCTAAGTCACAACCTCACACAAGGACAAGAGACTGATTCAGACACATCCCATTTCAAAGCAATTAAGCAAAGAGCCACAGGTGAAGCCCATTCATTTCGATATGAAAACAGTTTTCTTCAGGCTTCACAAAGGGTTGGCCTGAGGAAAGACCTTCCTGACATTCAGGGTAATAGAAACAGAAGTAAGCAAATGACCCAAAGTAGGGTTTCTCCACTGAGACTTTACTGGTCACACTGATATCTGAGTTTTCTGAGATGCTCTCATTGTCTTCAGCTATCCAGTACATGGCCATGTCACAGAGCCTTGTGGTGTTACATATCTGGGACACAAAACCATGAGCATATTCTGTAGAGTGGCCAGAATTCATGAAGAAAACTGTAACTTAAGAAGATAGTAGGTGTTGCCCATCCATAATGCAAGGTGAAGTCCATTAATAAATTGGGCAGTATTAATGTGGGGAAACTTTCTACTAGAGACAACAAATCCATTGATGCATTCTCTTTTCTAATGTCTACAACCAGGGATACAGTGGAATACACAGACATAGAAACACTCACCATGTCAAAGGACTTACTAGAAACAGTCCACTCCACAACCAAAAAAAAACGCCTTTTCTACCTATTCTGAGAACATGAGAAAAAAACCACAAACTCACACCCACACCGGCAAAGGCACCTCCTTCCCCCAAGTAGGTCTGTGACTATCCAGAGTGTCTTCTGACTGGTGAGCCATATTATGTTCCCCCAAAATGGCCTGTCCTGTCTCAGATCTGGTCTCCTTGGCCAACTCTGTGAAGTTTTCAGGAGACAGCGGTGAGCCACTACCTGCTTTCTCAGGGAAGGTGCCTCTTCAGAGCTCTGCTGGCATTTGGCCATCCTCACATCAGTAGGTACCAAGAAAGACTGACTCTGTCCTTGTGATAAGCAAACAAGTTAGCCCACTGGGACAGGGACTGGGACTGGCTCTGGGTGCCTGGCTTCCTGGATCCCAAGTTCAGAGAATTCCATCACCTAGGAAGTGAGTAGAGGTCACTTCCTTCAGGAACTGAATGAGTTCACTGCCTTGAAAACCACTTTGTCCTAACAGTTGCTTCCAAGGTTCCCGTGAGATGAAGGCTGCCCCAACATCCTGTGACACATTCAGAAGTTAGAATGGTATATCAACCATAGGCACCCGGGAACATCTCTCCACATAGGCCTGGTTTGTTCCAACATCTCTACAATAAGAAGAGAGAGGCTGATTCAGACCCATCAATTCATCCTGACCAGGTTGTTTGCCATGGAAGATTACTATTGCTCTCTCAGGTCCTACATAGCTGCATACATCTTCTCCAAAGATCATTTCTCCATGGAACTTTGAGGTTCTCAGCAAGTGGAAGATCACCTACATTCCTATATTGTAAGACCAACTCTGTCCCTGCTCTTCTGTAAGTTATATTGAGGGAACAGTGTATGTTTAGGGTTAATAACATGTTTGATTTGGGTTATGAATCATTCTGTGAGATGAATAATGGTATTGGCGACCTTCGATATTTACAAGAGTGTATAGGTGAAATATAAGTATGAAAGCAGAAATCTAGGAAAGATTTGAAGCCCAGAAGGGAATAGGACCCTTGAGTGGTATACTAAGCTTTGAGTTATGTGCTGCACAGATGTCTCAGATAAATCAATATACAATGGCATAGGATCTTGTACCTTGGATGATTGAATGTTGAAGAGAACATCCAGTCAAAAAGCGATATTCGGTAGGATGAGGAAGGTAGTCGTTAGGTTTCTAATGAAGAGTGAGTATAGGATTTGGACCAAAAGTTCTTTAGCAATAGGGTTTTGGTTAGAGAGTGAGTGTAAATGTCAGCACATGTGAAGAGTCAGTCACAATGATGAACTGGGGAAAACATGTTGAAAGCAGATATCAATAGAGACATTAGGAAATCAAGCAAAGTATAAAGTGAGTGATAGGATTAGACACTTTCAACAGGCTTGAGGTTGAATATATAATCTTAGGAAGAAACAAATATGTAGTCACCAGTAGGATTGACATTTGAGAGCATTAGGCAACCTGGACATGGATGTTTTTAGTAATGCATGCTCTCTTTCCATTTAGGCTTTGGTACAATTGAAAGTGTGACCTTTGCTTTTTGTGTCCAGAATATTTCTGTGATAAAATGTATATGTGTATCACGTGACATGAGTATTTCTTCCACCATTTCCGGGAGCAATATTTTGAAGACATATAAATTTGTATTGGGGTACAAATAGGTATACCCTCTGTCTATGAATATAGCAATAATGCATGAATAGACCATAATGGGAATAAATAATATAACTGGATCTACTTTAAATAATGGATTGAATGGATATCTGAAAATATATAAGAAATGTTATAATGATACACAATCATTCATTCCAACCAGTTATATATCTAATGGTCATCTTAGGGTTATGTTTTATCATGAAGGGTGTGTGAGTTTTGCTTAAAAATTGATCATGGAAATCGAAAATAATATACTTGGAAAAAAGTCTCATGTAAAGACCAGTCAAGAAACATAGCGAAATACATGTGTTCTGGAGCAGGAAGTGTTTGAAAGTGAAACAAATGCCAATAAATTTGCTAAGTAGTGGATGAAATATATATCCTATGATGTGCAAAAACTGAAGAAATAGTAATGTACCAGTGTTGAATAATAATGAACGTCAAAATACACATCATATCCCATAGGAATCTACTTGCATTGATGTTAAACTAGTTCAGTTAATGTAGAAATATTAGGATTTGTTTGGAACCTTTCACTGAAGTTAGTTTTAATTACTAGGAAACAAATATGTATTTATGTATTTCAGGTGGATGAGTATTTCTGAGAATAATCTTGTGATAAGTTGATTATTAATCCACATATATGAACATGAATGAATGTAGGGAGTGTATATAAGACACATATATTTCATCTTTTGAAAAATCTGGAGAGTATATATATACATATATATATATATATATATATATATATATATATATATATATATATATATAACACACACACAAAGACATTAAAAAGTAGAAATATATATGCCAATCGAAATTCACCATGAAATATATATCATCCACAGATCCAAAAATATTCACTTTACTGAAGATGGATTTATGTATTATGTTGTTCAACTAGGAAGCTCACCCATAGCTTGAATTTTCAGTTCCAACAGCGTTTAGGTGGAGTGATCTCACAATTTGTATCTGCAATGTCAGGCACCTCACAAAAATGTACGTGTGTTATCAGGTAGGATTCTATATGTGCATATAAAAATACATGTGCTGAATAGGCTACAGCGAAAGGGAGATAGGAATTCACATATTTGTTAAATTTACATACACATATAAAACTATTTCAATTAAAAAATGACTAGATTTATAACACCTACTGTTTATCTTGAAAAAGGCAAGTCCAATATACACCATGCCGCCTCTGAACTGCTTGTATTTCAATTCTGTTTGGGTTATTTTTCTCCATCATAATAGTATTAGTAGTTAGCGTCTAGGAGGGTATGGGTTATTGTCAGGAATTCAGTATTTCAATTGAAAAATTGGAAAATAAATCCAATGTGTATGCAATAATGTGCTACGCAATATTCTTCCCACTCTCATCCAGAACAATGCCTTGAGATTACCTTCGCCCCAAGAAAGACACAATTAGAGAAGAAGAGTTAGAAATTCTGTGAATACATATCTGGAATGGAAAATGCTCAGGAGTTCACAACCTTGGAGGTGGTAGAGGATTTTCCAAAAGTAAGGGACAGGTTTGATCACCCAACATGATCTTTCATTAAAATTGTGAGCCATCTTGCCACAAAGCCATGAAAAGATAATTTTTGCTTTACTATAAATTACAGCAAATTCTGAACCTGCTTAGAATGCCTGCCCATGCCTTGAACTCACCCATGCCTGGCTCTCTGACCAGATAACAGCCCTCTCTGAAACTTTAATGACACCTCATAAATATTGGCCTTCCCTGGCCAGACAACGACCCTCTCTGAGACTCTAGTGGTCCTCATAATTTCTGATGCTGGGGCCAGCAAAAAAAAAAAAAAATGTAAACTACGATTAGTGTGATGCTTGTCGAAGTTCTGTTTTCTGTTAGCCCCCTTTTGTGTAACTTTCTGGGCTATAAAGCTGGGCTGTAAGAAAGGTGGGGTTGCTGTCTTGTTCCCGCCTTTTTGAGAGGGAGAGGCAGCCCGGCCGGTTAAAATATTAAGCTTGCCTTAATTTGATTTTAATTGGAGTCAGTGGTCTTTTCTTTTGTTGTGGTCTAACATTTTGCAGTTCCCCGGCGACATGACCCGACCAGATCACAAGGCCAGACTGCTGGAAATTCTGAAGCTGGCCTATCTTCCAGGACTCCGGGCTGGAGAGCCAAGTTCCAAAGCCTTGGAATGAGCCTTCAGTCCGTGGATCACTGCAGTGAACCATTGCACTAAAACTATTATCAAGCACCTGGTGGAGGAGGCCTCCATAGGTAAGAGGCGCCTTTATAACATCTGATATCCGGTTAAGGGAGTACTCTTCTGATGACAGACAGGTGGCCTGGGGAGGCTCACATATACTCCTGTCCAGGACAGTAATGGGAATCCTTCTTTCCTCTGTTCTGTTCTGTAGGGAATACCTCTGAAAGTGTAGAGAGGCACTCCTGGCACGCAGGAGCTCCTAACCCGGAGCTTTAGCAAGACGCTGCGTTGCTCCTCTGTTTTTCTGTTTATTCGCTGAGTTTCTGTTTCTTTGTGTTTTGTTCTGTGTTCTATATGTTTTTTATTTGTTTGTTTTTGTGCGTTTTGTTGTGTGATTTCTGTGGTAAAAACTTAAGGATATTGGATGTGAAAATGGGTAATAAAGCAAGTAAGACTGACACCCCTTTGGACTGTGTTTTAAGGAAATGCGGTGCACTTTACCCCCCTTTGTTAAGCAGGATGAGAGAAGCCCCTAGCTGGCTGTCTGGAGCACACCCACTGCAGAGGGCAATGCCTGCTGGGGACCTAATAACTGAGTATGTCCCAGGTTAACAAGTGAAAGTCCTTTAAAACCCCTTGTCCCTCCAGATCAAGAGAGTCACAACTTTGGACAGAGTCCCCTGTTTTTCTCCTTTGTTAGCAAAGCAGTAAACCTCCCTTTTTCTTTTTCTCAAACCCTGTCCTTATTATCAAATTGGTAATAATTGGCTTCAAGGTCCAGAACCAAAATTTGTTAAGAATTTTGATACCCTCCCTGACCCTGGAATTTTTGAGAGCTGATTACTGAAATGTTAGTAGATGGAGCGTGCTTGGGGTGGAACCAAACCAGAGGAGCTAATCCTGTAAGTAAAAGACGGGACTGAGGGACTCCCAGCAGCTGCTGAAGTCTGTTGCTTCAGTGAATTCCCTCCTTCCTTCCCTGCACTGTAAGGATTATGCCACCACTGTCTTCTTAAAAAAGAGAAAAATAAAAAGGGGACGCTAAATGCAGTAAAGTCACCATGGAGACCTTTGACATTACATTTCAGGTTGTCCCTCTGTAAACATCTGATCCCCTTGTGGGGACATCTATCGTGCCACTGGTGTAGGAGATTTTTCTCTTATCTGCTCTGTTTTAAAGGCTTCTGTCCTGTCAGGCATAGTCTGGAGCTCCTTTCTGTCTGTCTTGTGTCTTTGTTTCTGGCCCTTTAAGACATGTGCAATAATGTGTTGATATTATAAATTGTTTTTTGGTAATGATCTTAGCTGAATGTGTGTCTAAATGATGATGTTTTATTGTAACAATCTGGTATCTGAATGGGTTTTTGAAACATTGCACAATCTTGCAGTTAAAAGTCCAGTTTAGGTAATTGTTTAGTTTATGATTTTAGATAATTCATGCCAGAGAACTTAAATACTTAGGATGGAAAACTAAAGAATTCTACTTCCAAGGTGGCAAGTAACTTCCCAATCATTCACTCTTTTTTTTCACCAATTTTTAATTGGGTAGCCTGGGAAAATGTCACATTGTGTATCAGTGTATTAAATGGAAAAGGATAGTAAATCATAGTATGGTATCTGTTGACAAAACAAGATGTTAAGGTATAAAATTTTGTGAATTGTATCTTAAAATTGTATCATAATTTTCAACATCCTATCCTGAAAATTATGGTTGAAATGCCTTAGGCCTAGGGGTCTGCTCAGAATAGCAGTTTTGTCCAGCTCCTTCCAGAACTCAGCCAGGACTTATGTTGAAATGAAAATGAAGGAAGCCTGAAATCTCAGTAGGAGACTGATCTGATGTATAAGTGGGAAAAAAAAGGTAAATTGTATACTATTTACTAATTACTGGCCAGTCATTTTTTCTAGGACTCTCATTTTTTTCCTTAGATTCTGTATTTTATTGAGCTCATTATTTTGATCCTACAGAACTAGGCTAATATTTTTCTGATCAGTTCTATCTTTGACCAACAGTGGAGTTTTGAAACATTGCAATGGAGATTTCACCTGTGAAAAGCTACAAGGCTTTTACTATTATTATTTGTGCACACTTTTTTTATGTGTTGTATGTGGATATATCCAGATGTCCGTATATCATATATATGATATACAAATTAACATATATAAGGAGCGATCATTTAAAAAAAAGGAGCACTCATAAAAACAAATTTTAAAAAGTGGATTCAAAGATCTTTAATTCACGTGATTTAAATGGTTCACTTTAAATTTGGATAAACAAATAACAATAAATGTCTTTAAATTTAAGCTTACAAGTTTTTCTAGGTGCTCAAAAATCTAATAAAATATTAATGTCTATTAAATGTCTAATATGCCTTGGTTATAGGACTTTTCCTTTAACAAAAAAAATGGTTTACACTGTTCAATACATTTCTCTAATATTTTGATAAATAAGTGAAGTAAATTTGATATGGGATTACTCTTTCATGAGTACTTTTGTTAGATATCTGATTGATTTAGTAAGGTCTGTATAAGTTTGTTCTAAAGTCTGTATAAGATTGTAAAAATAAGTCATGTGATAAAGCGACAAAAATTTCTTAAACAAAAGTTTACCCATAACATTTTGTTTATTAAGTTTTATTTTTCTAGAGAAAGCAACCATAGAAATTAAACAACTGATTAAATAAGAACTGTTATTTTAGAGAACTGTACTGCCATTTCTTTAAAAGCTAAACTTGGTTAATGTAGAAAAATCAATGTCATTGTGATGCTATAGATGTGCTCATATCTTCCAGGTATACAAGTCTGTAAGGTAGAAACTTTAAAAGAGCATTACATCAAGCCGGTGTTCTAAAGTTGTATGGTAAAAAAAAAAAAATATATATATATATATATTGGGGATTTATTTACTCGTTATCAATAAGATATGTAAAGTTTTATGTTACTTTTTACATTGGGGAAAAATTTAAATATATTTTTAAGTTAATGGGAGCCTAATCTATGTAAAGATTAAAAACTTTCAGCCTTTCTTTAATTCATGTTTTAAATGTCATATCATATGGTGTTAGCTAATGTTCATGTGACCTAAAACAATGTATGTAAACTTTGTAAAATGGTATTTAAAAAACAAAGATTAGCTTTAGAACTAAAACACTTAAGATTTATATAGATCCCTGCCTTACCTGAGATAAGGCTCTGTGTCTCATCTTACAACATGTGAGAATAACTACGAAAGCAGTAGTTCAGATGTTATTTAATTTAAAGTTATGTTCAAAAGTTGTTATTTTTCCTGTCAAGATTACTAGGATCTCAAACAGGGGATATGATATATAACTCAGCCAAAATTTCCGGGTAGCTATTACACGAACTATGTATTTTTACTCTGGTTAATTTTATTTTGTAATTTCCTTATAAATGAACTAAAGATTCCCTGTTAGTGTTTTACAGAAGAGTTGCTTTTAGAACACAACATTGGTTAATTTAAGATAATAAGTCATCACCTACAAGACAGAGAGAATAATACAGATCCCAATTAATAAAAAGATAAATAATTTTAAATTATAGACATTAAAGCACAGTACTCTTAATATAAGGCTGTTAAAATTTATTTGCTAGATGTTTAAGATTAGGATTTAAAATTAAATTTAAATGAAAAGGGACAAGAAAACCAATATTTGGCTCTTGCCCTCTGAGTCAATCTGTATCCAGGGAACAGGAGACTTCTCTAAAATACTTTGCAACTCTGAGCCACATAACCTCCTGATCAGGAAGATTAATGAGACCACTGGAGAACAGAAAGCCAATTAGTGCATTTTCTACGAAGAAGAGAGTCATCAGAGAAGGGAGATATCCCTGATGCTTCTGAGGGAAGCCACATGGTCAAGCAAGACCTGGACTCACTTAGCGCAAATGGCACTAGCAGAACTGAGAAGCTGCTCTCAAGTTTCCCCAGGAATGACTCCCATAAAATCTCAGCTGACTGTTAACAATAGATAGAAACAAAAGTCAGTTTTACTGCTTCATCTTAAACTCTTAGCAAAGACAGATAAACACAAAATACACCCATTCCTGGGCATTTTAAATAATAATAGTAATAATAATATTTTAACGTATGCACTTTATGGTAGCCTCCCAAAATAAGTAAGACTGGAGGCTACAAAGAAGGATTCTCAGACAGGAATGCCTGATGAGTATAAAAAGAGACTATCAAGAGGAGCTACCAGAGGCAGAAGTTTTTTTGTTTAAGGCCTACAGATATTCCTAACCTACACAGGTAGGCTTGGTGTTTGCTAGTACGATTATCCAGCCCTGAGTAACAGAATTAAAGGTTTCTCTATTACACACAGAGGTCATACTAGTAAATGAAATTTGCAAGATCAGATGACATTAAATTATTAAACTGTATCTTATGGGGAGGGACAACTGTGACACTAAAAGTTAAATATTAAGTTGAAAGTCCTGATAACTGGGGATATTGAAGACTGATGAGGGAACTTCTATACAATGACATGTTCCAGCTGCTGCAACATTTATTTAGTACTCATGGTTTATGTTTCTCTCATAGAAGAACCCATCCCTAGATGACTTTACAACCTGTTCTTCCACAACCAGACTTCAAACTGAACTGACTTCTAAAAGGCAACTCATGTCCCTCATGCTGTTCCCCCTCATGTCACCCTTTCTCAGCTCAGAATAAACCAAAATGAATGATGCCTCTCTTCTTGCAACAATGGAGCCAAAAATAAATAGACTTTCCTTTTAAGTAATTAATTAAGTCAGGTAAAATCAGGGAGACTGGTTTTGTGTGAGTTCAAAAAATACGGAGACTGTTTCCTGAGGTATTAAAATTCCCTCAGTGCTCTTCCCCTACCGTATCAAAGATCTGAAAGGGACACATCAGAAAAGGGGGAAATGATAGACCCAACCTGATATTTTATTAAAATTGGGAGCCATATTGCCACAAAGCCATGAAAAGATAAATTTGGCTTAACTATAAATTACACCAACTTCTGAACCTGCTTGGAATGCCTGCCCGTGGCCTTGAACTCACCCATGCCTGTCTCTCTGACCATGAACAGCCCTCTCTGAAACTTTATTGACACCTCAAAAATATTGGCCTTCCCTGGCCAGACAACGACCCTCTCTGAGGCTCTAATGGTCCTCATAAATTCTGATTTTGGGGCCAGCAAAAAAAAAAAAAAAGTAAACTACCATTAGTGTGATGCTTGTCAGAGTTCTGATATCTGTAACCCCCCTGTAGTGTAAAATTCTGGGTTATAAACCTTGGCTGTAGGAGAGTTGGGTGGCTGTCTTGTTCCCGCTGTTTTGGGAGGGAGAGGCTGCCTGGGCAGTGGAAATAATAAGCTTGATTTAATTTGATTTTAATTGGAGTCAGTGGTCTTTTCTTGCATCCTGATCTAATAGGTAAACGCTATACAAACATGGAGCTCTGCCGGCCTAAAGACTTCTTTAGAAACTGCCTCTGAGGATGGGCACTTGACATATATGTTGCTCTCAGGAGCTTTAGCTTCCTTTCTAATAAGACCATCAAAGCTGGATCTGCATCTATGTGACCTGGAGGACATGGTTTCTTATTTTCCAAAGGACATGAGGCAGCAGTGCTGAATTCTCTCTTTGTAGGTAAACTGTGTCCACTGAAGGCTAAGTGTCTCCCCGTGTGGACTGTGAAGCCATTTGGTCATCCTCCACTTTTAGTGGTGTTTCTTGCTGCTGCACTGGGAGTTTGTTATTTGCTTCACGAAATACAAGGAATTCAGCTGGGACACAGTGCTGGAGGGAGTTCTGTCACATGAGATAGGTCAGGGTCTGCAGGAGAATGCACCAACCAGACTTCGATCCCTCATAGCTTGTCCCCTTGACCATAGTACCTGATTCTGAACATTGTCCTGAAACGTCTCCATATAACAAGATGCCTTATATGGAGAGATTTCAGACATATAAATGATTCCTGGCTGCACAATGTCAGCCACAAGCCATTTGGAAGTCAATAGCAGATCCACATGGCCCGACCACAGATGTTTTATCACACACCTGCACACCACAGCTCTGGGCCCACTACTCAGCAGGCTCCAACATACTGGCATCTCTGTTCTACACCATTTCCATGAAACCCAGTCAATCAAGGCACTGTCTGGTACACACTTCATCAGCAAGAGGACATTGAAAGTTTCTCCAGTGCCACCTGGTCATGAAAATTTCAAAAATTTCATGGTATTTATCTAGCCATTTTTCAAGGATGAAGTTTGAGAAATTGTGGGTTTCAATTCATTCTGGAACTGTTAATGTTTGAGGAAGCACATTTCAAGGAAAGTCTGGAGAACTCTCAGAGGCAAGGCTTCCCAAAGAGTGGCCAAAAAGACACATGAAGCCAGGCCCATTGAGGTCTTCAATGTGAGGCCCATGTGTGTTTTGACTCTCAACTATGGCTACCAAGTCTTTCATAATAAAATAATGTGATGCCCTGGCTGAGATCGACAATGCTCTGTGGAAAGCCACCCTGGGCATTGATCTCTGTTTCCAAAGGCAACTCTCATGCGTGGCCTCCTAAAATCCCAACACAATTCATGGCAATACTTCTCTGAGGTCAGTTCCAGAACTCAGTCTGTAAGGGGAATCATACCAGAGTTCAAGCCCAGGTGGACCTAGGCATCTGTTCCAACCACCACACAAATGACCACAATTAAATCCAAAACACTCCCAAATGGCCCTCATGTTCTTCCACATAAACACTCTTCATAACCTCTGGATGGAGGTTTCCATGAGGGGCACAGCCCAAGACAGTTTTCCAAATAAGCTCCCTTACCCCTCATTTGCCTAAAGTCAGGGTGGCCTGGACACCCTTCCTGTGAACTAATAGTGATCAAATAGTCTTGTTCTTAATACTGCTCTGCTTCTCCAATTTGGGGCCTACTGACTGTCTGCTATAGATTCTTTATGTGAATTGGTGTCATGAGAAAACCCAAGCCCTTATGGGCTAGCCTCTGCAGGGATTTGAAGAACTGATTTGACACAAAGGATCCCTATTCTAACTTGATGGAGGTCAGGAAGCTTTCAGTGGAATGGGAGAGACTTCATCCACAATGACTGCTCTTTTGGCCATTTTCGTTTTGGATGCACACTTGGAAACTTTCTTTAGATCCAACAGGTGCTGAGAATCTAAGCCACTGCCTCACACAGGGCAAAGAGGCTGATTCAGCCACATCTCTTTCCAAAGCAATTAAGCAGAGAGCCACAGGTGATGCCCATTCATTTCCATTTGAAAACTGTTTTCTTCTGGCTCCATAAAGGGGTGGCCTGAGGCAAAGATCTTCCTGACATTCAGGACAACAGAACAATAGGTAAGTAAAAGGCCCAAAGCAGTGTTTCTCCACTGAGACTTTAATAGTCACACTGATAAGTGAGTATTCTGAGATGCTTCCATTCTCTTCAGCTATCCAGTACATGGCCATGTCACAGATCTTGGAGGTGGTACATATCTTGGAAACAAAACCATGAGGCTATTCTGGAGAGTGTCCAGTATTCAGGAAGAAAAGAGGAACTTAGGAAGATAATAGGTGTTGCCCATCCATAAGGCAAGCAGCTCTTTATTCTTTAATTTGGCAAGATGAATGCTGAGAAGCTTTCTACTAGACAGGACACAACCATTGATGAATTCGCTTTTTCAAATGTCTACAAAAAAAGGATTGAGTGGGATACACAGACATAGAAACACTCGCATTGTCAAACGACTTTCTAGAAACATTCCAGCCCATAACAAACAAACTGCCTTTTTTACCTATTCTCAGAACATGAGACAAAACCACAAACTCACACTGACACCCACAACGGCACCTCCTTCCCCCAAGTATGTCTGTGACTATCCTGAGTGTCCTCTGACTCATGGGCCATACTATGTTACCTCAAAATGGCCTGTCCTATCTCAGACCTGGTCTTCTCTTCCAACTCTTTGAAGTTGTCAGGAGCCATGGTTGAGCCACTACCTGCTTTGTCAGAAAAGGCCCCTCTTCAGAGCTCTCCTGGCATTTGGCCATCATCACATAATTAGGTACCAAGAAAGACTGACTCTGTCCTTGGTAAATCCAAACAAGTGAGACCACTGGGACTGGGACTGGGACTGGCTCTGGGTGCCTGGCTTCCTGGATCCCAAGTTCAGAGAGTTCCATCACCATGGAAGTGTGGTAGGTCACTTTCTTCAGGAACCGAATGAGGTCACTGCCTTGGCAACCACTTTGTCCTAACAGTTGCTTCCAAGGGTCCCATGAGATGAAGGCTGCCCATACTTCCTGTGACACTTTCACAAGTTAGAATTGTATATCAACCATAGGTACCCAGGAACAGCTCTCCACACAGGCCTGGTTTGGTCTATTTAATCTACATTAAGAAGAGAGAGGCTTTCATACACATCCCTTCATTTTGACCAGGTTGTTTTACATGGAAGTTGACTTTGCTCTCTCAGGTCTTCCATATGTGTCTACAGCTTCTTCAGGGATCATTTCTGCATGGAACTTTGAGGTTCTCAGCAGGTTGAAGATCCCCTACATTCCTGTATTGTAAGCCCAACAATGTCCTTGTTCTTCTGTTAATTTAGATTAAGGAAATATTGCATGGTTAAGGTTAATAACAGGTTCGATTTGGATTAGGAATCATTCTGCGGGATGAATAATGTTATTGGGAACCTACGATATTTACAAGAATATACAGGTGAAATCTAAGTATGAAAACAGAAATCTAGGTAATATTTGAAGTCCAGAACGGCATTGGGTGGCCTGGACACCCTTCCTTTGATCCAGGAGTGATCAAATAGCCCTGCCACTAATACTGCCCTGCAGTCAGGAATAGATTATTTATGTGATTTGGAGTCATGAGAAAACCCACACACCTATGGGCTAGCCTCTGCAGGGCTTTGAGGAACTCATTTGACCCACAGGATACCTATTCTCACTTGATGGAAGTCAGGAACTGAAAAGGTTTTTCGAAAGTCAGAGGAAAAGACCACCAAGAGACTGTCTCATGCCACAGCAAATGGTTTATTGTGGGTCCAGCATGCTGGGGCTCAAAGCTCATTTCAGAGGAGCAACGAACAAAGAGCCCCGAGAACAACTTGAGAAGAGATTATATACAATCTTTAGAGAGTGCAGGAACTTTATATACATCATAGCCTCCTTTAGCAAATCATCATATACTGCGGGAAAATCAAATAACAACTCTAAAACATGATTAGCACATTCATTGGTGTGAACAGTTTGGGCAGGGGGTGATTGATTGACCATGAGAATGGGTATACATTTAAACTGATTGGTTGAAGCCCTGAGATGTATACGTGCTGAGATGCACGCTTTCTGGGAAGGGGTTGTTAAGTATCTAGGTGGTCAGGGAAGATTTTAACACATCTAATGAGCAGTTCCGGGAATTGTCTTAACTGACACAGGAATTTCAGGTTCTCAACGCAGCTTGTAAACTTTACAAAACTTGTTTCTTTACGTTTCAAATTTAATTTCTTTAATTCTTTCATTTCCCACTTCTTTTTCTGACTACTTTTAATGTTAAAAGTAATGAATAATAATTATTGCGGGGTCTCACATTTTATTTCTGCCAGCAAAGTGTATTTCTGTCTGATTACCATTAGTTTTACCTGCCCAATCTGAGCCTGGAGAAAGGAAACTATGTGGTTAAGCAAACGAGGTCCCACAGTTAGCAACACCATAAGCATGATCAGGGGTCCAGCTAATTGTGATAGGAGTGTAGTTAACCAGGGGCACTGGGTAAACCATGACTCAAACCACACTTGTTGAATCTCCCTTTCTCTCTCGTGCTCTTCAAGGCATTTTCTCAACTTACTCATGGATTCTTTTACAACTCCAGTATGGTCAGCATAAAAACAGCATTCTCCTCAGTACAAAACAGAGGCCCCATCCCTCATGAAATGGTGGTCTAATCCTCTCCTGTTCTGTAAAACAACTTTAGAGAGAGAGGTTAAGGATTCCTTCAAAACTGTGATGGAGGTCTCTAATGTCTTCAAGTCTTGATTTATTGCTGTTTCTAATTGGGCCATTTGTTGTGACCCATGGATCATATCAGCTGTTCCAATACCCACTCCTGCAGCAGCTCCTATCCCCAATAGGATGGCTAGAGTAAGGGACACTGGCTACTGGCAAAATCGGGTTCTTTATCCCCCTAGTAGACCTTCAATTCAAATGATTCTGCAACATGATAGAGCACCCTGGGCAGTATCTGCACCATTACACAATAATTTACAGAGCTGTCAAATACGTGGGCTGAAATGCAAGGAGTTCTGACTGTGTGGAGGTCAGTACCATAAAGGTTTCTTTAATTAGTTCTCAGGGGGAGGAGTCAGTTGTACTCTGGACTGGGGAAGTAGGCAAAGACGGAAACTGGAAAGTATGAGATCGTAGAGGGGTTTTGGTAGATCTAGGCATGGGAGGTTGAGGAGGCTTAATTCCTGACTTGAGGGGATTGGGCCCTATTGCTGTGGGATTTTCTTCCTTTTTAAGCCAGATGGTGAACCAGAGACCAAAGTCATAACCAGGGCTATAAATATAGAATTGCATTCCCCATGTGTTTCCCATAGGCCATGTTGTTCTGAGGTAGCCCCTTCCTTTTGAAGTGAAAGTTATATTGAGGGGGTAACATAGACTACTTTTTCCACAGCGAGTTTTTGACACCACTTGGATAGCGGCACATTTATTGGGATCAATTCATGTGTCATTTCATTCTACCCGAATCATACTGTCTGGGGAGTTTGGGTTCCACAATGCAGCTCCCTTGTGTTCACAACCCCAAGATCTACAATAAAAGTCACTGGGTCCTCCACAGGTTTGGGCCTGTTTGCGACTTCAGAAATCAGCTGGGCACACTTAATAAACAAGACTGGCTAGTTTACACCTGAGCTGGGGGAGATGACATCCATAATTCATTGCGTAAGTTGGTCTATGTTGCCATGGTTTGGGTTTGAGTGGGATCTGTGTGGGGTCCACTATGTCAGGGAGATCCCAGTCAGAGAGGCCTATGGCAAGGTGACAAATGTCCGGGTGGAGAGATGGCCACCAAGTCCATAAGGGGGCTATATGTGAAATAGGCCACATTACTTTCCCAGTAAGATTTATAACTTGCCATTGTTGCTGAACAGGCTGATGGGGATTAGGACTGCTTGTGGTCAGGGGAAGAATCCATAGCCCTACCCACACCACGAACATGCAACTAGAGAGTGTTACCAGTCTGTTCCAGTTTCCAGCCAGAGTCTGGACAGGGCGCAGGATTGAGATGGGAGGCGTGGATCCAGGAAGTGATCCCATCCACTTTCACCACTGTAGGTGTTATAAGCAGCACCTGGTATGGTCCTTTCCAGCGGGGTTCCAGGGATGACACCTGATGCTCTCTCACGTAGACGAAGTCTCCCACATGATATCCATGTGGGGTTCCCTCGTCTCCAGGCTGATAAGCAGTGGCCAACTGTTTCCACAGGTATTGCTGGGTGCTGGTTTTGTTCAAGGGCTTTAAGTCTGTCAAGCAAGGGGGTGTGAAAAGAATCATTAATCTCAGAGTTGGGGTTAGGTCCCTTACTGGAGAAGGGGCACCATAGAGAATTTCATAAGGGGTGAGGTTACACAAAGAGGCGGAGGGGATATTTCTGGCACGAAGAAGTGCATGAGGTAGGAGCATAGTCCAATTTTTTATCCCGGTCTCCAAGCTTAATTTCGCTAAGGTCTCTTTGATGGTTCTATTCATCGTTTCTACCTGTCCTGAGCTCTGGGGTCTATAAGCACAATATAACTTCCAATTAATCCCCAGGGTCCTGGAAAATCCCTGACTTACCTGGGCCATGGATGCCGGTCCGTTATCGGACCCTATTACCTTAGGCAGGCCGAACCTTGGAAAAATGTCTTCTAGGATCTTTTTGACCACCATCTGAGCTGTTTCTTTCTTCATGGGGAAGCCTTCAACCCATCCTAAAAAAGTATCTACAAAGACTAGGAGTTATTTAAGTCCATACCTTGCTGGCTTAATTTCAGTAAAGTCCACTTCCCAGAATTGTCCTGGTCTGGTTCCTCTTAAGCGCTTCCCTGCAGGAAGCTTGGATGGGAAAGTATTAACTAATTGGCATACTTGAAAAGCTCTAGTCACCTGTTCAGCTATTTCTTTCCTCTGTGAGTCAGTCAATAATAAGTCCTTTCTTTGGTCCTTTAAGAGTGCCTATAACTTCTTTGAGCCTAAGTGGTTGAGCTGGTGTACGTCTTTGACATAAAGGTGGGCTTTTTGAAATTGTAAACTTGGCTCTGTAGGGTCCCAGAGTTCTGTATCTGTCTCCTCAGATGATAAGTTGCTTGAATGTTCCGGGGCGGCCAAGTCTCCTGATTTTTGTTCCCCCCGGTGTGGAAAAAGTTAACAGAGTCACTCCGTTTAGGACTGCCAATAAAGCTTCCTCATCTGCCCTTCGGTTTCCAACCGCCACGGGGTCGTTTCTCTTCTGGTGCCCTCGACAGTGCACTATAGCTAGTTCCTTTTGGGCCTGCACTGCTGAGAGAAGGTGGAGGATCTCACCGTTATTCTTTATTTCTTTCCCGACAGAGGTTAATAGCCTCCTTTGTTGGTAAATAGTCCCGTGCATATGAACAATGGCAAATGAATAGTGGCTATCAGTGTATATGGTGGCCCTTTTGCCTGTTGCTAGTTCCAATGCTTTCAGAAGGGCAATCAGTTGTGCTTTTTGGACTGATGTCTCTTCTGGGAGACCAGAGGATCAGATGAAATTAGTTTTGCTAACTGCTGCTGCTCTAGCCCGCCGCTTACCATCTTGGAGGAAGCTGCTGCCGTCCGTAAACCATACGACTTCAGGGCGAGGCAGTGGCTGATCATTCAAGTCTCGTCATATATTGGTTTCCTTGCCAGTATGTGTTGACACTCATGAGTGACGGGTCCTGATGATTCTTCTGGCAGCAGTTTAGCCAGGTTGAGTGGAGCAGGGGGTCCCAGCGTTATTCTGTCTTTGTCAAGCAAGAGGCTCTGGTAGTGGTTTATTCTGGAATTTGATAGCCACCTCTCTGGAGGCTTACAGATGATGCTCTCCAGGGCATGGGGGGCTATAATGGTTAGCTTCTGTCCCAACGTTCATTTATGAGCATCTTTTATTAGAAGGGCTGCCACTGCTATAGCACTTAAGCAATAGGGCCACCTGCTAGCCCATGGGTCCAGTTTTTTTGATAAATATGCTGCTTGCCTTTTCCAAGGTCCCAAAGACTGAGTGAGCACTTCCCGTGCTATTCCTTTCTTTTCCTCAATGTAGAGAGTGAAGGGTTTTCTACATCTGAAAGTGCAAAGGCCGGAGCAGAAAGCAGCACCGTTTTTTGACATTATCAAAAGCTTGTTGGTGCTCAGGGGTCCATTGGAAGTCGGCATCCCCCTTTATCAGCTGGTATAAAGGGGCAGCCAGAGTTGTGAACCCAGGAATCCATAACCTGCAAAACCTAGCAGTCCCAAGAAAGTCTCTGAGGTGTCTCTAATTAGATGGTGGCAGTATCTGCACAACGATTGTTTTTCTGGGCTCAGGGAGCCATCGTTTGCCACCCCTAAGAGAATAACCCAGGAAGATTACTTCTTGCTGACAAACTTGGGCCTTTTTGGCAGAAGCCCTATATCCAAGCCGAGCAAGCTCGGATAATAGTGCTTGGGTCCCAGACTCATAGGTCTCCTTGGTGTCGGCTGCCAGTAGAAGATCATCCACATATTGGAGTAGGGTGACTTCGGGGTGTGCAGTTTTGAAGTCATTGATGTCCCTGTGGAGGGCTTCATCAAAGAGAGTGGGGGATTTTTTGAACCCCTGTGGGAGTCTAGTCCAGGTTAGTTGGCCAGATGTTCCAGGTTCTGGGTCTAACCACTCGAAAGGAAACAGCAACTGATAGTCCTTATGTAGAGGGGAGCAGATGTAAGCATCTTTTAAGTCCAACACAATGTGCCATTTTCGCTCCAGATTCAGAGTGCTAAGCAAATTATATGGATTGGGTATGTGGGGTGCATGTCCTGCACTCTGTTGTTGATCTCTCTTAGGTCTTGAACAGGATGGTAGTCCCCAGTTCCTGGCTTTCTTACTGGTACTGGGAAGTATTCCAGGCTGATTGTCAGGGCCTTAGGACCCCAAGAGCCAGGTGTTGATGAATATGGGACCTTATCCCATCCTTAGCTTCTTTGCTCAGAGGATATTGTTTAACACTGATTAGAGAGGCAGAGGCTTTTAATTCTACTACTATTGGAGGTTGTTTATGGCTAGACCTAACCCAGCAGTTACTGCCCAGGCATTAGGATAATCTTTTATCCATTTCTGGGGTAGTTTGCCTGTTTGATCAGTCCTAGAGGGCGCGAAGAGTTGATGTTCATCTTCTACGAACATAGTCAAAGACGTGACTATGGGAGTTTATACTGAAGGCTTTAGAAACTCCACTTGGGGAGCATCAGGGTTAAAGGTTATTCTAGTCTGGAGTTTGGTAAGCATATTCCTGCCCATCAATGGGGCCGGGCATTATGGGATTACTAGGAAAGATTGGTGGACTTGTCCCTTTTCGAGGTCCATATTCATCTTAGTTGTCCAAGCCCGATATCTTTTGCCATTAGCCCCTTGAACTAGGGACAATTTAATTGATAGGAGCCCCAGTGGGGTCTTAAGGGCTGAGTATACTGCTCCTGTAATCACTTCAAAGTTCACTGTGTTCCCCTCAACTTCAAATGTTACTCTGAACTCGGGGAGGGGATCTGAGTCCCGAGTATCCTAGTCCTCTTCTATAGTCAGCACGGCGGGCTGGCATGGCTGCTTCTTTTGGGGGCACTCTTTGGCCCAGTGTCCTTTATCTTTGCAGTAGGCACCTTTATCTGAGGCCAGGGGCAGCCTTTGGCATGGGCCCAGGTATCCCTTTCTGTCTCCCTGCTTTTTAACTTCTGGCCTATTTGCTGCTGTGACCAGAACCTTAGACAATGCTTTACTCTGCCATTTGCTCCTTTCATCCTCCTTTTGTTCCCCTTCCTTCTCTCTCCTTTATTCCCTTTCCTCCTCAGTTTCTCTCTTATAATATACTTTCTCAGCTTCTCTGACTAAATCTCTTAAGGTCATATCTTGTAATCCATCTAGACGTTGTAACTTTCTCTTAATATCTAGGGCAGTCTGCTCGATAAAGGCCATTGCAACATATGCCTTTTGGTCCTCTGCCTGAGGATCAAAAGGAGTATATTTCCTATATGCTCCCATCATTCTCTGCAGAAACATAGAAGGAGACTCATTAGGCCCTTGGATAATCTCTCTTACCGTGGCCAAATTAGTCGTCCCTCTGGCGGCCTCTCGGAGACCCACTATTAGAGAACGGCGATAAGTGGACAGATGCTACCTGCATTCAAAGGTGTTGGGGTCCCAGTTTGTTCGGTTCATGGGCCCGTAGGGATGGAGAGGGAGCATCACAGGGGCTTCCGAGTTTTCTATTATCCATCTCCTGCGGGTTCCTTTAGGTGGCCCAGCTTCCTCCAGAGGAGCAGGGGCTGCTGCTGCTGCGGGGAAGTCCCCTGGAGGGCTTGGGTCTGGCCCAATTGCCTCTAGCGGTGGAGAGGCTGAGTCAGCAGCGGGAGGATCATCTGGAACGTGTTGGGGGTTTGGGAGCGAGGGTAGAGGATAAAGAGGGGGAGCAGTGTCCAGTCTTGTGACTCAGAATAGAGGAAAGACGGGGAGGAGCAGAATGTTTGAATGATAGGATCGTGGGGGAAGGGGTATATGGCTGTTCATCTGGGTGGCCACGTGGGCCCGGTGAAAGACAATATCTCTGACTTTTCAGATTAGAGGGAAGAGGAAGGATTCTTCTACGGGCCATCCGACTCTGAGGATGGGCCATTCTGAAGCACAGAGAGTCTTCCAGGTCTGGCATTTTACTGAAAAAGAAAGATTCTGGGTACTTGAGTGGACATTAGTCCAATGATCAAGGTTAAGGGACAGAGGCATGGAAGTGCTTTGTCCCATAATGTCCCATAATGGGAGTTACTCAAACAGGGACAGTGAATACATAAATGCGACACAGACAAAGACAAACAGTAAACGTTTAACATGAGTCCAAGACAAAGAATAGAACTGAGTGACTGGCAAAACGTGACAGGTTAGACAATAAAGAGAGACTATAAACTCAACATGAGTTTCTGACAATGAACAAAACTGAGTAGCCGGCAAAACCTGATGGGCTGGAAAACCGAATCCTGAAGCAAAATATAACCGAGTTGAGGAAACTACTATTCCTCGATTTCCCGAGTCCTCTGTAGTGTCCCCCAGGGACGTGGCCTGTGGCTCTGTGACACATCTGTCAGCCACCGTCGCAGAGAGCTAATTTTCTTCACTGACAGCCACTTTGCCAAGCCCTAACCTGAAACCAGAAACCAGAAAGATGCACCTTACTTACCCCCAGAGGAGTCCGTTGGGGTCTTTTGTTTGTCACTGCTGGATATCTCAGCTAGGGCCTCCAGATGAAAAGGTGGGCCTAACGTCGGAAGAAAAGACCACCAGGAGAATTTCTCATGCAACAGCAAAGGGTTTATTGGGGGTTCAGCATGCTGGGGCTCAGAGCTCACTTCAGAGGAGCAAAGAACAAAGAGCCCCGAGAACAACTTGAGCAAATTTTATATACATTCTTTAGAGAGGGCAGGGACTTTACATACATGATAGCTTCCTTTATCAAATCACCATATACCGTGGGAAAATCAAATACCAACTCTAAAACATGATTAGCACATTCATTGGCGGGAACAGGTCAGGCAGGGGGTGATTGGTCAGCCCTGAGAAGGGGTATACATTTAAACTGATTGGTTGAAGCCCTGAGATGTATACGTGTTGAGCTGCACGGTTTCTGGGAAGAGGTTGTTAAGTAACTAGGTGGTCAGAGAAGATTTCAACATACATCTAATTTGCAGTTCCGGGAATTGTCTTAAATGCCCAGGAATTTCAGCTTCTGAGTGCAGCTTGGAAACTTTACAAAACCTGGTTCTTTACGTTTCAATTTCAATTTCTTTTATTCTTTCGGAACCTTACAAAGGAAGGCGAGAGACTTCATCCACAATGACTGCAATTTTGGCCATTTTGGTTTAGGAAGCAGACATGGGATCTTTCTTTAGATCCATATGGTGCTGAAAATCAAAGCCACAGCCTCACACAGGGCCAAAAGGCTGATTAAGACACATCCCTTTCCAAAGCAATTACTTCTCTGAGGTCAGTTACAGAACTCAGTCTCTGAGGGGAATCACACCAGAGTTCAAGCCCAGGTGGACCCAGTCATCTCTTCCAAACGCCACACAAATGACCACAATTAAAACCAAAACACTCACCCAAGGCCCTCATCTTCTTCCATATATACATTCATCATAACTTCTGGCTGGATGTTTCCATAAATGGCACAGCCTAAGAGGGTTTCCAAAATAAGCTCCCTTGCCCCTCATTTGACTAACCTCAGTGTGGCCTGGATACCCTTCCTGTGAACCAGGATTGATCACATAGGTCTGCCGTTAATGCTGCTCTGCTTCTCCAATTTGAGGTCTACTGACTGTCAGGTATAGTTTCCTTATGTGATTTGGAGTCATGACGATACCCAATCATCTCTGCAGGGCTTGAAAGAACTCATTTGTCCAAAAGGATACCTATTCTCACTTGATGGAGATCAGGAACCTTAAAGAGGAAGGTGAGAGACTTCATAAACCATGACTGATCTTTTTGCCATTTTGGTTTTGGATGCACACATTGGATTTTTCTTTAGATCCAACAGGTGCTGAGAATCTAAGCCACTACCTCACACAGGGCCAAGAGGCTGATTCAGACACATCCCTTTCCAAAGCATTTAAGCAAAGAACCACAGATGATGCCCATTCATTACCATTTGAAAACAGTTTTCTTCAGGATTCACAAAGGGGTGGCCTGAGGCCAAGACCTTCCTGACATTCATGGCAACAGGCAAATAGGTTAGCAAAAGGCCCAAAGCAGGGTTTCTCCACTGAGACTTTCCTGGTCACACTGATATCTGAGTTTACTGAGATGCTTGCATTCCCTTCAGCTATCCAGTACATGGCCATGTCACAGAGCTTGGAGGTGGTACATATCTTGGACACAGAACCATGAGCCTATTCTGGAGAGTGGCCAGAATTCAGGAAGAAAACAGGAACTTAGGAAGATAGTAGGTGTTGCCCATCGATAAGGAAACCTGCAGTCCATTCCTAAAATAGGCAGGATGAATGCTGGGAAGCTTTCTACTAGACAGGACACATCCATTGATGCATTCTTATTTCTAATGTCTTCAACCACGTACACAATGAGATACACAGACATAGAAACACTCACCTTGTCAAACGACTTTCTAGAAACAGTCCACTTCAAACCAAACATACTGACTTTCCTACCTATTCTGAGAACATGAGACAAATCCACAAACTCACACCCACATGCACAAAGGCACCTCCTTCTACCAAGTAAGTCTGTGACTTTCCAGAGTGTCCTCTGACTGGTGGACCATACTATGTTCCTCCGAAATGGCCTGTCCTTTCTCAGATCTGGTCTCCTTGTCCAACTCTGTGAAGTTGTCAGGAGCCTGGGCTGACAACTACCTGCTTTCTCAGGAAAGGCCTGTCTTCAGAGCTCTACTTGCATTTGGCCATCCTCAAATCATTAGGTATCAAGAAAGACAGACTCTGTCCTTGGTAAATGCAAACAAGTGAGCCAACTGGGATTGGGACTGGGAGTGGCTCTGTGTGCCTGGCTTCCTGGATAACAAGTTCAGAGAGTTCCATCACCAAAGATGTGACGTAGGCCAATTCCTTCAGGAACGGAATGAGATCACTGCCATTGCAACCACTTTGTCCTAACAGTTGCTTCCAAGGGTCCCTTGAGATGGAGGCTGCCCCTACTTCCTGTGACACTTTCACAAGTTAGAATGGTATATCAACCATAGGGACCCAGGAGAAGCTCTCCACACAACGCTGGTTTGGTCCATCTTCTTTATATTAAGAGGAGAGAGGTTGATTCAGACACATTGTTTCATCCTGACCAGGTTGTTTGCCATGGAAGATGACTTTTGCTCTCTCAGGTCCTTTATATCTGCCTACATGTTCCCCTGGGATCATTTCTGCATCAACCTTTAAGGTTCTCAGCAATTGGAAGATCACCTACATGCCTGTATTGTAAGACCAGCTCTGTCTCTGCTCTTCTGTAAAGTTAGATTGAGGGAACAGTGTATGGTTAGGGTTAATAACATATTCTATTTGGGTTAGGAATCATTCTGCAGGATGAATAATGGTATTGGGAACCTGTGATATTCACAAGAATATTTCGGTGAAATATAAGTATGAAACCAGAAAATCTAGGTACGATTTGAAGCCCTGAAGGGCATTGGGCCCTTTAGTGGGATACTTAGCTTTGAATAAGGTTCTGCACAGATGTCTCAGAAAAAATCGATATGCAATGGCATAGGATCTTGTACCTTGGATGATTGAATGTAGAAGAGAACATCCAGTCAAAAATGAATAGTCTGTAGGATTAGGAAGATAGTCAGTGGGTTTAGTAAAAAGAGTGAATATAGGATTTGGACCAAAAGTTCCTTAGCAATATTGTTTCTTTTAGAGAGTGAACGTAAATATTAGCACATGTGAAAAGTCATTCACAATGATGAACTTGGGAAAATATGTAGGAAAGCAGATATCAATAGAGACATTAGGAAATCGGGCACAGTATAAGGTGAATGATAGGATTAGACACTTTCAACATGGTTGAAGTTAAATGTATAATCTTAGGAAGAAACAAATATGTAGACACCAATAGGATTGACATTTCAGAACATTAGGCAATCTGGACATGGTTGATTTTAGTATTCCATGCTCACTTTGCATTTTGCTTAGGTGAAAGGTTAATACAATAGGTACTTGTCACTTCCTGTTTTTCCGTATGCTTAACAAAACACTGTTGAAATCTTGAGAACTGTTTGCTACTTTTGTTCCCAGAATGTGCTGTCTCCAACTGCCAAACTGCAGAATGTACTTCCTCACCTGGTTGCACACAAACCGCCCACTCGCCCTGACCCATCAAAAATTTCCTTCCCTGCCCTCTCCAAGGAAAGTATATAAGCTCTCTTTAAGGTGTTCTCAGGGCTCTCTACTCTATTCATGTGAGCTCTTAGCCCCAGCTGGATTTAAAAGATGCTGGATTTAAAAGATGCTTTCTTTTGCTTGCCTCTGCATAAAGATAGTCAGTTTCTGTTTGCTTTCGACTGGGTAGACCCAGAAACCGGAACGTCTGGTCAACTAACTTGGACTAGACACCCACAGGGGTTTAAAAATTCCCCCACTCTCTTTGATGCAGCCCTCCACAGAGATCTCAACAACTTCAGAACTACGCACCCCGAAGTCACCCTGCTTCAATATGTGGATGTCCTGCTACTGGCTGCCAACACCAAGGAAAACTGTGAGTCTGAAACCCAAGCACAACTATCTGAAATTGCTGAACTCGGGTATAGAGCTTCGGCCAAAAAGGCCCAAATTTGCCAGCAAGAAGTAATCTTCCTGGGGTATTCCCTTAGGGGCGGTAAATGATGGCTCACTGAGTCCAGAAAGCAAACTGTTGTGCAGATAACACCCCCATCGAACAGGGGACAACACAGAGAGTTTCTTGGTACTGCTGGCTTTTGCAGGTTATGGATACCTGGGTTTGTGTTCTTAGCTGCTCCTTCATACCCTCTGTTAAATGAGGATGCCCAATTCCAATGGATCCCTGAGCACCAGCAAGCTTTTGATAATATCTAAGGACACTGACACTGAAATACTCAACTTCACTGAGCCAAGCCTGCAATTACAGAAAGCCCTACACTACGTTAAAAGTGTACATCAACTCACTCACCTTGGTTCAAAGAAACTACAGGTGTTCCTGAAGGATCAAGAACAGAGTTTTCGACTAACCGACTCACAGAAAAAGTAAACATCAGAACGGGTAACAAAAGCCTGTTGGGTCTGTCAATTGGTTAATGCTTACCCTTCCAAGGTTCCTGCAGGAAAGCACCTATGCGGAACCAGACAAGGACAATTCTGGTAATTGGACTTTACTGAAATTAAGCCAGCAAGGTATGAACCTAAATATATCCTAGTCTTTATAGATATATTTTCAGGATGGATTGAAGCCGTTCCCATAAAAAAAAAAAAAAAAAAGGCGCAAATGGTGGTCAAGTAGATCGTGAAAGATATTTTTCCAAGATCCGGTCTGCCTAAGGTAACAGGGTATGATATTTGAATGGCGTTCATGGCCCAGGTAAGTCAGGGGTTAGCCAGGACCCTGGGAATTATATGGAAGTTACATTGTGCTTATAGACCCCAGAGCTCAGGACAGGTAAAAAAAAAATAAATAGAACCATTAAAGAGACCTAGACGAAATTAAGCTTAGAGACCGGCATAAAAGATTAGAGTATGCTCAAGCCTTATGCACTGTTTCATGCAAGAAATACTCCCTCTGTTTCTTTGTGTAACCTCACCCCCTATGATATTCTCTATGTTGCCCCTCCTCCAGTAAGGGACCTAAGCCCAACTCTAAGACCTAACGATCCTTCCACACCCCCTTGCTTGACAGACTAGAAGCTCTTGAAAGAACTCAGCGATACCTGTTGAAAAAGCTGGCCACTGCCTACCACCCTGGGGACGAGGGGACTCCACATGAATATCAAGTAAGAGACTTCCTCTACATAAGACGACATCAGGTGTCATCCCTGGAACCCCGCTGAAAAGGACCATACCAGGTGCTACTTATAACACCTACAGTGGTAAAGGTAGACTGAATCAGTTCCTGGATCCATGCCTCTCATCTCAAGCCTGCGCCCTGTCCAGACTCTGGCTGGATACTGGAAAAGAGTGGTAACACTTTCAAATGGTGTATTCGCCAGGTGGATAAGGCTATAGATTCTCCCCTTGGCCACGAGTAGTCCTAATGCTCATCAGCTGGTACAGCAGCGATGGCTGATCACAAATCCTACTAGACAAGAAGTATGGTCTATCTCCCATACAGCCCCCTTAGGGACCTGGTGGCCATTTCTCAACCCAGACATTTGTCAGCTGGCTATAGGTCGTTCCTATTGAGATATCTAAGAAAAAGAGGATCCCACTAAAATTCCATTAAATCCCTTCTGTAGCATAGATAATGGAAACAAACATTATGGATGTAGGGACACACGAGCCAGATGCAGGTTGGCTAGCCTAGATTACTATGTTTTCCTTGTGGACTATCAAAACCACAAACAGCCATGGCTGTGTGGGGGAAAAGCCGACTTCTTCTGTAAGTCATGGGGATGTGAGCATACAGGGGCTGCCTGGTGGAATCCAAACTCCTCATCAAATTCAGTACACAGCATTGGCCATATTACTAATTAGACAACCAAAACTGATTGCCCCCAGATGGGTCTCTAGATCCTCAGATTCTGTGTGACATTTTTAACTTCTGCAAGTGCTCAAAAGGGTGAAATGAGATTCTCCTATGTGGAGGCCTATTCCCTCCTTCTCTCACATCCTGAACTATGCTTCTCCAATAGATCCTCACCCTCTTCCTTCTGCTCCAGAATCTCTGCTGTCACTCCCACTTCAGCAACCTGATTTTTCCCCTCCAATTACTAGATCAAAACCCAAACCTCGGTTCTCAGACAATTGCCCTCTTGCTGAGGTAGCAAGTACTGAGGCACCCCTCCACCAACTCACTCCTCTCTTCTCCTGTCAGTGCCCGCACCGGGTCCCACCAGGTCCTCTTACCACCTAT
Source organism: Callospermophilus lateralis (assembly GCF_048772815.1). NCBI lineage: Eukaryota > Metazoa > Chordata > Mammalia > Rodentia > Sciuridae > Callospermophilus > Callospermophilus lateralis. The sequence goes on from NW_027514427.1 coordinate 786,933, forward strand.
ACCAAAGCTCAAACCAGCTGAGGAGACCCCTCAGACCCCTATCAAAGATGTAATGAAAATGGCTTTAAAAGTTGCTTTGTCATCACTGAAAACAGGTTACTAAGAATTTAAAGTCCCTCAGAGGCTTTTTGGGATACTGACTCCCGTCTTCCCCTCTGCTCTACCTGTTTTACTGGTCAAAATTTGGTTGCTAGGAAAATCCTAAACCCCTTTCTTATTATTCTTTTACATCTCTCCTTTCTCATACACAGATCCACGTAGCTGCTCTCACCCCCCGCCTTCCCCGTCTTCCCCCTCTGTACAAGGCCCACAGAAAAGTCTTAACTGACCTTCTCCAAAATTCTTCAGCATGGCTGACTTTAGGAATTTCAGCAAAAGAGTCCCTATAAAACAGTTCAATGTAGATAACCTTCCTCTTTTTGTGTTGCCTGTTCTACTTGGCAACTGGCTGGAAAAATCAGCACTCCTAAGCTAGACACCCCCTTACTAGTTTTTCACAAAATATGTGAACAAGGACTCTGGCCTTGAGCTGGGGCTTCACAGGGATGGCTACATTTGTAAGATAAAGAAGTTACCAACTGTGCGCCATGGTAACAGCTGGCAGGGAGAAAACAAAAAATAGAAGAAAAATGCTCTCCCCCTCCTAGGTGTCTTTAATAATTAACTTGCCCAGAAGAGAGAAAAAAAAAAAAAACAGAAACAAAAACTGCTTTTTGGGGACTTCTGCAGACTGTGAACTTCTGAGCCCCTTCCATTACATGTTGGGTACAAAATTCTGAAACTACCTAAACTTGGGGTTCAGGGGATTAATTGATTACAAGAGAAGCAATGCCCTCTAAATCCGGTAGCAACCAAATAGGACTGTTTCTCTGTTTTCGGTGCTATCTTAGGTGCCTTGCCCTGTCCATATCTACAAGAGTATAATTCTATATACTTAAACATTGTTTATGTTTTCATAAAATTGTCAACTGGTGCAATTAATTATGTAATGGTTCAGATGTTTCCCAGAGTGCTCTATCATGATGCAGGTTCATTAAGATCAAATAGCGGGGGGCATACAACCCGGTTCTGCCGGGAATCTCTATTCCTCACTTTAGCCATTCTATTAGGAATAAGAGTTGCTGCAGGGCTGGGCACAGGAACCACTGCCCTAGTCCATGAAACACAACAAATGACCCAATTAGAAGCAGCAGTAGACCAAAGCTTAAAGATATTAAACCTCCATCACAGCCTTACAGGAATCTTTAACATCTCTCTCTGAAGTTGTTTTACAGAACAGGCGAGGGTTGAACCTCCACTTCATGAGAAAAGGGGCCCATTGTGCTGTATTGAGGGAAGAATGTTGTTTTTATTCCGATCATATTGGTCGTAAAATTATCTATGAGTAAATTGAGAAGACGCCTTGAAGAGCGTCAACGAGAGAGAGAGGCCCAAAAAGGGTGGTTAGAGTCTTCATTCACACAGTCCCCCTGGTTAACTACGCATTTATCAGCTCTGGCAGGTCCATTAATAATCATCATATTATTGCTAACTGTAGACCCTGTTTGCTCCACCTTGTAGTTTCATTTCTTCAAGCTCAAATTGGACAAGTTAAATTTTGGTAATCAGACAACAATATATCCCACTAGCAGACATAAAATGTGACACCCCTAAATGATCACTTTTATGATTAAACGTAACCAGAAGAAGAAGTGGGATATGAAAGATTAATAAAATAGGTATTTGTCACTTCCTGTTTTTCTGTATTCTTAACAAAACACTATTGAAATCTTGAGAACTGTTTGGTAATCTTGTTCCCAGAATGTGCTGTCCCCAACTGCCAAACTGCAGAATGTAATCCCTCACCCGGTTGCACGCAAACCGCCCATTCGCCCTGAACCACCAATAAACTTCCCTCCCTTTCCTCTCCAAGTTAAGTATGTAAGCTCTGCTTAAGATGTTCTAAGGGCTCTCTTCTCTATTCAAGTGAGCTCTGAGCCCCAGCATGCTGGACCCACAATTAACCCTTTGCTGTTGCATGAGACACTCTGTTGGTTGTCTCTTCCTCCAACGCTAGAACGACATTTACATTTGTACAATCATAGGTGTGACCTTTGCTTTTTGTGTCCAAAATATTACTGTGATAAAATGTATATGTAGATAAGGAGACATGAGTATTTCTTCCACCATTTCTTGTAGCAATATTTTGAAGACATATAAATTAGTATTGGGGGTACAAATAGGTGTACACTGTGTCTATGAATATAGAGATAATACATGAGTAGACCATACTGTGAGTAAATAATATAACTAGTTCCAACGTTAAATAATGGATTGAATTGATATCTGAAAAATACAGGAAATCTTATATTGATATACATACATTCATTTCAACGAGTTATACATCAAATGGTAATATAAGGGTTATGGTTTATCATGGAGAGTGTGTGAGTTTTGCTTCAAAAGTGATTATGGAAATCGAAAATAATGTGTTTTGAAAGAAGTCTCATGAAAAGACCAGTCAAGAAACATGGAGGAATACATGTGTTCTGAAGCAGGAAGTGATTGAAAGCGAAACAAATGTGTATAAATTTACTAACTTCTGGATGAAATATATATCCTATGATGTGCATAAATTAAAGAAATAGTAATGAACCAGTGTTGAATAAAAATTAACATCAAAATATACATCATGTCCCATAGAAATCTACTTGCACTAATGTTAAACTGTGTCAGTTACTGGAGAAATATTAAGATTTGTATGCACCATTCACTGAAGTTAGTTTTCAGAACTAGGAAAAAATATGTATTTCAGGTGAATGAATATTTCTGAGAATAATCTTGTGAAAAGTTTACTAAAAATCCACATACATGAACATGAATGAATGTAGGGAGTGTATAATAAGATGCATATATTTCATATTTTGAAAAATCTGGAGAGTGTATATATATATATATATATATATATATATATATATATATATATATATACACACACACAAAACACAAACAAAGACATTAAAAAGTAGCAATATATATGCCAATCAAAATTTATCGTGAAACATATATCATCTACAGATCCAAAAATGTTAATTTTACTGAACATGGATTTATGTATAATGTTGTTCTACTAGGAAGCTCACTCATAGTTCGAATTTTCAGTTCCAAAAGCGTTTAGGAGGAGTGATCTCTTCTCACACTTTGTATCAGCCAAGTTAGCCACCTCATAGGAATCTACGTGTGATACCAGGTAGGATTCTATATATGCATATGAAAACACATGTGCTGAATAGCTTACAGAGAAAGGGAAACAGAAATTCACATATTTGTTAACTTTCAAAACACATGGATAACTATTTCAACAAAAAATTGACAAGATTTATAACTCCTACCTTATATCATGCAAAAGGCAAGACCAAATATACACCATGCCTCCTCTGTACTGCTTGTATTTCTTTTCTATTTGGGTTATTTTTCTCCATCATATTAGGATTTTTAGTCAGAGTCTAGTAGGGTATGGGTTAGTGTCAGGGATTCAGTATTTCAAATGGAAAATTTGAAAATGAATCCAAAGTGTATGTAAATATGTGCTACACAAAAATCTTCCCACTCTCATCCAGAACAATGCCTTGACAATACCTTTGCCCTAAGTAAGACACAATTAGAGGAAAAGAGTTAGAAAATCTGTGAATACATATCTGGAATTGAATATGCTCAGGAGTTCACAACCTTGGAAGTGGTAGAGGAGTTTTCAAAAGTAAAGGACAGGGTAAACACTTCACAAACTTGGAGGTCTACTGGCCTAGAGACTTCTGGAGAAACTGTCTCTGAGGTTGGGCACTTGAAACATATGTTGTTGTCAGGATATTTAGCTTCCTTTCTAGTGAGACCATCAAAGCTGGGTCTGCATCTATGAGACCTGGAGGACATGGTTTCTTCTGTTCCAATGAACATGAGGCAGCAGTGCTGAATTCTCTCTTTTTAGGTAAACTGTGGCCACTGGGGGCTAAATGTCTCCCCATGTGGTCTGTGAAACCATATGGTCATCCTCCATTTTCGTGGTGTTTCTTGCTGTTGCATTGGGAGTTTTGTATTTGCTTCATGATATGCAAGGTTTTCAACTGGGACACAGTGCGGGAGGGAATTCTGTAATGTGTGGTGCGTCAGGGTCTGCAGAAGAATACAAGAACAAGACTTCTATCCCACAAAGCTTGCCTCCTTGACCATAGCAACCTGATTCTGAACAATGTCCTGAAACCTCTCCATATAACAAGGTGCCTTTACATATAAGGGTCTTCTGGCTTCACCATGTCAGTCACAAGCCATTTGGAAGCCAATGGCAGATCCACATGGCCACCCCACAGATGTTTTATCACACACCTGCCCACCATTGCACTAGGTCCACTACTCAGCACGATGCAACTTTCTGGCATCTCTGTTAAACACCATTTTTATGAAAACCAGTCAATCAAGGCACTGTCTGGTATAGTCATTGTTGGGAAAAGTATAAACGGCAGCCATAACCCAGAGAAAATTCCCAACATGGCGCCTATGGACTTCTTCTTCCTACCTTCTTCTTTTCTGCAGTTAAGCGAAAAGTTCCCGCCCGTGTGAACTCTCCCGCCTCCTCCTATTTCAAATCTCGCTGGCGAAGAACCTTTGCCCCAATGAGAACTAATTCCTGGGCTCTGGAGCTGATATCTGAAAGAACTTGCCAATAAATGGGTTTCCTGACATTTATCTAAGCCCTTCCATCTCCCCCTTAGTTCTATATAAGCACACAGCTTTTTGCAATAAAATTGGAATTCTGGTGAAGTGTCTTTGCATGGGGAGTTCTTTCATTCTGGTGCCCCGTGAGAGGATACGGGTGAGCTCATTCCAACAAGACCCCCATCCCCCAATCCGCCGAGACACTCTGCCCTAGTCCGCTCTTTTCAGACGCCGGCTTTCTGCACTCACCACTGATCTGATGTAGGTAATCCTCCCCTGACCCCGGCTTGTCAACTCCCTTTGGGCTGCCACTGGTTTTGTGACCCTGATCGTCCGGCACACTCCAGACGCCTGGTAGGGGAGAGGAAATTCCTCCTACTAAGACCTTTACTAGTGGCAGTGGACCCTCTGGTGTTCCGTTTCCCTTTGGGGCTTGAGGCTTCCGAGTTTACACAAGAGGCTCTGTGGTTTTCCCTGATCCACTGCCGCTGCTGCTGCCGGCTAGAGTTGCTGTTTCCTGTGGGGCTGCTGTGTCTGGCTGAAGCTGCCTCTCTGCTCCGGGAAAACGGAACTCCCGGACTGGAACTGCATTCTGCCGGAGCCGGAGTTCTGTTTTCATTACTGACTTCTTCTGATGCGCTCAAAAACTTTCCTGATGTCAGGTTGCCCTTGGCTCCAATCCCTTTTGGTCTCACAGATCACACTTCACTGGTGACGACCAGGTAGTGCCCTCTGTATTTCCTCGTGATGGCTGGTCATTTTGGGGATGCCCACCTGACTCCTGTTTGCCCTGAGCTTCCTGGAAGCCATTCAAACCTGGGGTTTTCTCTTTGTCTCTCTCGATTACTCTTATTCTCTCTCTCTCTCTCTCTCTCTCTCTCTCTCTTTCTCTCTCTTCCATCTCTCCCTGTGACTATGGGCACCTCTTCGTCTGTACCTGAAGCCTTACCTCTCAAATGTTTAATAAAAAATCTGGCCACACTCTCCCTCACACCAGACATCAACCCAAACTTCTAATCAAATTCTGTACACAAGATTGGCCTACATATCCACTGGATAATGGCAATCATTGGCCACCAGAAGGCTCCTTAGATTCAAACCTCCTCCGGGAACTTTTTAACTACTGCCAGCATCTAAAAAAGTGGAGGAAGATTCCCTGCATTGAAGGTTTTAGCCTTCACACACAGCACCTTGCTCTCTGCTCCTTTTGCCCTCCCTCTCAGGTCCTCTTTGCTTGCAAACCCCTCTCTTCCCCTACTTCTATTCCTGAATTCACAGATTCTTCCTCATTCGACCTAGCAGATGAACACCAACCTTTTTCCCCAGCCCCATCTGCCCCTTCTCTCCCGCTATACCTTCCTATTCCTCTGCCTGATTCCATGGATCCTCAGCCTTCCGTATCATCCCCCTCCCCTACGCCATCTTCTGCCTGCTCCACCTCCTCCTCCTCCACAGAGACACTCCCTTCCTCTCCCTCTCCTTCCTGTGCGCCACCTGCCTCTTTCAGTCCTCCTGTTACCAGGTCTAAGGGACTCCTTTCCACCCCCAAGACAATCGCACCCTTTCGTGAGGTAGCTGGTCCCGAGGGTGTCGTCAGAGTCCACGTGCCCTTCTCCATGTCGGACATTACTCAGCTAGAGAGGAAGTTAGGCTTTTTCACCACTGACCCCACCACTTACATTCGGGAGTTTCAATGGGTCCTGCAAGAATATAGCCTCACTCATCATGACATCTACATGTTCTTGGCCAATACACTTCTCCCTGAGGAAAGGCAATGGGTCTGGAAGGTAGCCCATGCCCATTCTGATGAAAATCATAGGACCAATCCTAACCACCCCACAGGCCCTCATGCTGTCCCAGAGCAGGATCCCCTATGGGATTACAACACCCCTGAAGGCTTACAGTCTCGTGACCTTTTTACATCCTGCCTCTTGGCGGGCCTGAAAAAGGCCACCTGCAAGTCTGTTAACTTTCAAAAGGTGCAGGAGGTCATTCAAAGAAAGGAGGAAACACCTTCAGAATTCCTGGGTAGACTAACCAAGGCCCTTCAACAGTACACAAACCTTGACCCAGAAACCCCTGATGGCCGTCATGTCTTAATGACATATTTTCTGGCCCAAAGCTACCCTGACATTAAAGCCAAGCTTACAAAGCTTGAACAGGGCCCTGCTACTCCTCAGACCGAAATCCTCGCTGTCACTTTCAAGGTTTTTCATGGTAGAGAGGATGAAAGTGAACGCACCAGGCAGAGGGCTGAAAATGCCAAATTCCAAATGTTGGCCCAGGTCATTCAGAGAAGGCCCATCACCACACCGTCCCAATAAGACTCCCCCAGAAGCTTGCTTCGAATGTGGTAAGGAGGGACATTGGGCAAGGGATTGTCCTTCGCCGAGGACACTCTCCAACTCCTGCCCAAAATGCCATCAAATGGGACACTGGGGGGCAGACTGCCCAACAACCCAGAAGGGAGGTTGGTCAGCCACCTGGCAACCCCAGCCTCTCCTGGGCTTGGCAGAGGAGGATTGATAGAGCCCTGGGCCTTCTCTCCCGACTATTACCATCAAAAAGCAAGAGCCTAGGGTCACCTTCCTGGTGGATGGAAGCTTCATTTTCTTCCTCTTGTATACTGGTGAGTCCTACCACACCCTCAAGAACTCCTATTGTCGGGGAAGGAGGTAAACAGATTTTCCCTCAAAAAGCTTCCCTCCTTATCATTTTATATGCAGGGATCCCTTTTGTCCTTCACACACTCTTTTCTTGTTATGAGCCATTGCCCCATTTCCCTTCTGGGAAGGGACATACTCTCACTATTAAAAGTCACCATTCACATATCACCCCACACCTCTCCTACCTTTCATTTCCTCCTGATGTTCCTAGGGGCAGATACACCTCCCTCATGTACTCTCCCACGACTATCTAAACCAGTTAACCCTGAGGTTTGGGACAGAACTACACCCTTTATGACTAAATGCAGTCCTATTCATATTGTCTTACAGGACCCTTCAAGATATATTAGTCAACCACAATATCCACTCACAACCACAGCCCTCCTCCAATTAGAACCCATCATCCAGGATTTATTACAAAAGGGGTATCTTAGGCCTACACACTCTCCTTTCAACACGCCCATTCTTGCAGTTAAGAAACCTAATGGATCCTACAGGCTGGTTCAAGACCTTCGCCTTGTCAACTCCTCTGTGGTCCCTATCCACCCGCTAGTGCCCAACCCTTACACCTGCCTCTCTCAGATCCCTGCCACTCCTACACACTTCTTGGTCCTAGATTTAAAAGATGCATTCTTTTCTCTTCCCTTGTCATCAAAATCTCAGGATATCTTTGCTTTTACGTGGACTGACCCACACACCCGCCATTCTCGTCAGCTTACGTGGACTGTCCTCCCACAGGGATTCAGGAATAGGCCTCATCTCTTTAGTCAAGTTCTTGCCCAGGACCTCACATCCTTTAACCCGACCTGTCCTGACTCTACTCTCCTTCAATATGTTGATGACCTTCTTCTATGTAGTCCCTCTTGGGAACACTCTCAATCCCACACTGCCCAGCTTCTTAATTTCCTAGCATACAAGGGGTATAGGGTGTCTCCCCACAAGGCCCATGTTTCCCAGTATTCTGTCACCTATCTTGTTTTTTGCCTTACACCCAGGAAAAAGGAAATAACACTGGATAGGAGGCAACTCCTCTCTTATCTTCCAGTGCCCCATACGAAAGCTGAAATACTATCATTCCTAGGACTAGCAGGTTATTTTAGGGCCTGGATCCCAAATTATTCTCTTCTAGCCAAACCCCTGTATGACCTAGCAAATGGACCCCCTAGTGAATCTCTTGCCTCCTCTCCCAACTATCACTTCTGAAGACTTCAGCAACTCCTCTTAAAGGCACCTGCCTTTCACCTTCCTGATCTTTCAAGACCATTTCATCTATATGTCCATGAAAAAGGGGAGTAAGCACTTGGGGTCTTAGGTCAAAACAATGGGCCTACATTTGCACCTGTGGCATATATGTCCAATAAAATAGACCCTACCATCCGTGGGTGGGCCCCTTGCTTAAGAGCTCTGGCTGCTGGACAAATTTTACACAAAGAAGCATCTAAATTGACTTTTGGGGTCCCTTGAACTATCCACTCCCCACATCACTTGAAGGATCTTTTAGCTTACAAGGGCCTTCAAACCCTTCCTCCATTAAGAGTTCTGTTGCTGCTCACTTCCTTTCTGGAAAACCCTAATATTACTTTCCTCCCCTGCTCTGCACTGAACCCTGCCTCACTGCTCCCAATGACTCCCACGTCTAACACACCAATTCATAATTGCTTGGAAACCTTAGATGATTTCCTCCCTTGTCATTCTTCCATTTCTGAGGGACCACTCACCAAGCCTGACCTTATATGTTTCACTGACGGCAGTTTCTTTAGGTAGAATGGCACTCATTACTCTGGATACACTGTAGTTTCAGCCACTGAGATTATAGAGGCCAAAGCTCTGCCTTCAGGAACTACCAACCAGCAGACTGAACTTATAGCAGCCACTCGTGCCTGCCTTCTTGCACTAGGCAAATCCCTCACTCTTTATACTGACTCAAAATATGTCTTCCATATCTTATTATCCCATGCTGCAATATGAAAGTAGCGAGGACTACTTACCACCAAAGGTAATGCGATCACTAATTCGGCTCTTATAACCAATCTGATAAAGGCCTCCCACTTACCCACCCAGTTGGGAGTTGTCCATTGTAGGTCCCATCAGAAGGACTGCTCTCCTATCACTGAGGGCAATGCCAAAGCTGACCAGGTGGCACGAATGGCTGCCACCACTTCCAATTATGCCCCACCCCTGGGGGACATACAATGGCCACTTTAGACATCTCATCTGAAGCCACTACTTCTTCCAGTAAGAACAAGGATCTTTTCAAGTTCCTTCATACTCTATTCATTTCCAATTCTCAGTCTTTGACCCTCTTTTTACAGAGCTTCTTCTCCCTCACCCCCTCTGACAAAGCCATGCTACAGAATATAGCCTCTAATTGTCAGATCTGTCAGCGGACCAACCCTCATACTGCTTTAAGGCCCAAACCTTTCCCTTCCCACCAAGACCAGGAACACATTCCCGCTGCTGACTGGCAGGTAGACTTCACCAACATGGCCACAGTACGGCACAATAAATACCTCCTTGTATTTGTGGACACTTTCTCTGGTTGAGATGAGGCATTTCCCACTTCCAATAAAAAGGCTTCCACTGTATCTTCAATCTTTCTGACAGACATCATCCCCAGGTTTGGTATGCCCACTTCCCTACAATCTGACAATGGCCCTGAGTTTATTTCTAGGATCACACAAAAGGTCTCTCAAGCCCTCTCCTTCAAGTGGCATTTCCACTGTCCATATCACCCCCAGGCTTCAGGGAAGGTGGAAAGGGTAAATCGTACTCTAAAGGAAGTCCTTACCAGATTGACAATGGGATTAAACTTAGACTGGGTCAAACTCCTTCCCTTGGCTTTGCTTCGAATCAGAGCTCTACCTAAGAAACCATCTTTACTGTCTCCCTTTGATTTAAGGTATGAAATACCTCTTATACCCCCTGGGTTAGTCATTTCACAAGGACCTCTCACCTGAGATTTGTCTTTGCCTCTCTTGTTTCATCTCTGCTCGGAACTCTGGAAATATCAGGACTGGCTTCTTCCGGACCCAGTCTACGCTCCAAACACTCCTCCCTTAACAGCTGGGAGTCTAGTCTATTGTAATACCCCAGAGGAGAAAGGGACTCTTGCCCCAATATGGGAAGGCCCCTATCCTGTCATTCTCTGAACCCCCACCACCTCAAAACTCTCCTTACCAGACAACCGTCTCACCTCTTGGATTCACATATATAGGTTGAAGCCATATCACCAGGAGGCCCCACCTGCTGATGACAGGACCACCCCAGAGGAACTCCAAGAATCACCTCCTGAACCTCCCCTTTACTCCTGCTCTCCACACCCATCTCACCCATTTAAGTTGCGGCTAACACGGTGTTCCCCGCAGAACAATTCCTCTTAAAAAAGGCACAATGAGCTCTCCAAACACCCTAGTCTTCTCAAACTGCTTGTTTTTTTGTGCTCTGCTTATTTTCTGTGCTCTGTCGGGACTGGTCTTTACCCTCGTCTCCTACCATGTATTTCTTCACTCTTCAGGAACGATACTCAGAACATGGCATGCAGAAGGTCTGTGCACTGGATGCAACTACTTGCTTCATCCACAACTGCACTTCAATTTCTCTAAAATTGTCACCTTCAAGGACCTTCGTCACTGGTAGCTGGAACTGGCCTTTCATTTGCTTCCTTTTTGATCAAACCAAAGACTATTTTCATTGGTGGCCTGAGATATATAAAGGGTGCCCCTATAAGTCATGCAGGTTCCATGATGAACGTGGTAGCTCTTCTTACCACTCACTTGGTTACCCTGAACCAAGTGAGTGGTAAGACTTCTAGTTACCTAAAGTGACATAAAGGCTCTTCATCTGATAACAATGGATGGTAAACTTTATATATACCTGACCCCAAGGCCAAACGTTGGTACTATGTTGAGTTTGCTGTCTATGCTCGGACAACCTCAGCCAGTCCCACAATGTGGATGACTGTTGGCCGCACCCTGATTACGCCACCTAAGGCAACCATCCAGGTAGTCGAACACATTAAGGAGTCAGAATCAAAACTTCGAGATCTTATCCATAGCTCATCCAAAAAGGATTCAGAGACTTCAAACCCCTCAGGTCCCCCTCCCACATGGCTCAATTTGCTACACAAAACTCTTTGATTATTAAACTCCACCCCTCCTTCTGTGCCTACTTCTCAGTTCTTTCTCTGTGCTTCACTTAGTCATCCACTTCTAGCAGCGGTCCCATTATCAGCAGGAAATATTTCAGCAAAAACCTACAATTTCTCTAAGAAAGGACAACCCCTACATGTGACACGTATCCCACTATGGGAAAGATATTCCACCAATACTTCATTTCCTTTCATCTGTTTCCACCTGACAATAATGAATCCTTTACCCATTTGTTCCTTGAGCTATAGCACCCCATCGAGCCCTGCATTTATGAAACCTGGACATTTTCTCTGGTGTAATGGGTCTTTAAGAACCTCAACGATCAATGTCTCTGGCACCTGTTTCTTGGTTACTGTAGTTCCTCAGCTGTCTTTGAATACTCCCACCAAATTTCGACAGTTGGCCCCACCTTCCCGCACCCGTAGGGCAGTCTTTCTGCCGGTTCTGGTAGGCCATACATTAACAACCTCAGTGGCGATTCTCGGACTCTCTGGTAAAGCTATAGGTCATGCTCTATGGGCATCCAGTGACCTGCAACAAAAACTGCAGGAAGCACTCGGATACCACTGCTGAGTCTCTGGGCTCCTTGCAATGGTGGTTACTTCATTGGCACAAGTGGCTTTACAGAACCGAAGGGCAATTGATCTTCTCACTGCAGAAAAAGGGGGTACATGACTGTTCCTCAGAGAGGAATGTTGCTATTATGTTAATGAATCTGGGCTAATAGAAAAAAAATGTTGTGTAATTGCAGGAATTATCGACCCAATTGCTCAAAGCTACCTCCTCCAATTCCATAACGGGGTTTCTTCAATCCTCTCTTGCCATGTACTTACTACCTATCTTGGGGCCCCTTATTGGGATGCTCCTTTTTTGTGCTCTCTTGCCCTGCATAATGAAGTTCCTTCAAAGCCAACTGCAAAACAATTTCTAATCAAACATTCAACCAGCTTTTGCTTAGGCATGCCAGCCTCTGATGAACGATGAACCCCCAACATCTCCAAGAGAACAGTTCACTCAGTGCTGAAGCTCACTACCAGGCACGATGGAATGGAATGGACATCACACGGCAAGAGACAACGAGCTCGGAGAACCTCTTAATCTGCCATCTTGGATTAATGAGTCTTTATGTCCTTCTAAGCTTCCTCATGGCCCTTGGCCTCTTCTCTGTCAGTCCCCCAACATGGTACTTCTGCCAAAAATTGACTTTTGCTTTGATTTTTATCTTCATTCTGTTTGTATTTGCTCTGATCTTCTTCAGGTGCTGATGATGCCATGTCCAGGCAACGCTTCCAGTATTTTCTAGAGTCTCTGTTTCAGGACCAGTGTCTGATACCAACAAACTCCTCCATCCAGGACTGGTTCCATGCCATCGACAACTTGTGGCTTCAGGGAACTTTCATAGACTTCAACCCTACGGAAGTAACTGTCTATAGCCACTGGGTTTTCGTTCTGGCTGCCATGATATACCCAGACCTGCCCCCTGAGCACTCCTCCACTTCCCTTTCTAGGCCCCACAGCGCCCCTAAACAGCAGGAAGCAGCCGGATTTGACCAACAATGCCACACTTCCTAAGAAAACAAAAAGAGAGGAATGTTGGAAAAAGTATAAACGGCAGCCATTCCCCAGAGTAAAAACCCCAACATGGTGCCTAAGGACTTCTTTTTCCTGCCTTCTTCTTTTCTGCAGTGACGAAAAGTTCCCGCCCGTGTGAACTATCCCACCCGCGTCAATTTCAAATCCCGCTGGCGGGGAACCTTAGCCCCAATGAGAACTAATTCCTGGGCTCCGGAGCTGATATCTGAAAGAACTTGCCAATAAATGGATTGCCTGCCATTTATCTAAGCCCTACCATCTCCCCCTGAGTTCTATATAAGCACACAGCTTATTGCAATAAAATCGGAATTCTCCCAGCTAAGTGTCTTTGCGTGGGGAATTCTTTCACTCATGATCAGCAACAGGACATCCAAAGGTTCTCCAGTGCCACCTGGTCATGGGAATTTCAGAAATTTGATCGTATTTCTTTAGTCATTTTTGAAGGATGAAGTTGGAGGCACTGTGAGTTTTAATTCATACAGGAATCATTATATGGTGAGGAAGTTCATTTCAATGAAATCTCTGGAGAACTCTAACAGACAAGGCTTCCCAAAGAGTGGCCAAAGTCACATGAAGCAAGGATCATTGAGGTCTGCAATATGAGGTTCATGTGTGTTTAGACTCTCAACTATGGCTACCAAGTCTTTCAGAATAAAATCATGTGATATCCTGGCTGAGATTACCAGTGCTCTGTGGAAAGCCACCGTGGCCCTCAATCTAAGTTTCTAAGGGCGATTCTCATGCGTGGCCTTCTAAAATCCCAACACATTTCAAGGCAATTCTTCTCTGAGGTCAGTTCCAGAACTCAGTCTCTAAGAGGAATCACAACAGAGTTAAATCCCAGGTCGATCCAGTCATCTCTTCGAACAGCCACACAAATGACCACAATTAAAACCAAAACACTCACACATGGCTGTCATCTTCTTCCATATAGACACTCATCAGAACTTCTGGCTGGAGTTTTCCATGAGGGGTGCATGCAGCCCAAGACAGTGTAACAGATAAGCTCCATTCCCCCTCATTTGCCTAAAGTCAGAGTGGCCTGGACACCCTTCCTGTGAACAAGGAGTGATCAAATAGGCCTGCTGTTAATACTGCTCTGCATCTCCAATTTGAGGCCTACTGAATGTCAGGTATAGATTCTTTATATGATTGGGAGTCATGAGAAAATCCAAAAACCTATGGGCTAGGCTCTGCAGGGCTTTGAAGAAATCATTTGACCCAAAGGATCCCTATTCTCACTTGATGGGGGTCAGGAACACATCGATAAGGCAAGCCCTAGTCCATTCATGAATTGGGCAGGATAAATGCTGGGAAGCTTTCTACAAGACAGGACACATCCATTGATGCATTCTTTTTTCTCATGTGTAAAACCACGGACACAGTGAGATACACAGACATAGAAACACTAGCCTTGTCAAACGACTTACAAGAAACATTTCACTCCAAACAAAAAAAAAAAAACATCGCCTTTCCTACCTATTCTCAGAACATGAGACAAAACCACAAACCCACACCCACAACCACAAAGGCACCTCCTTCCCCCAAGAATGTCTGTGACTATCCGGAGTGACTTCTGACTGGTGGGCCATACACAGTTCCCGCCAAATTGCCTGTCCTGTCTCAGATTTGGACTCCTTGGCCACCTCTATAAAGTGGTCAGGAAACACTGGTGAGCCACTACCTGCTTTCTCAGGAACAGCCGCCATTCAGAGCTTTCCTGGCATTTGGCCATCCTCACATCATTAGGTACCAAGAAAGACTGAATCTGTCCTTGGTAAATCCAAACAACTGAGACTACTGGGACTGGGACTGGGACTGGCTCTGGTTGCCTGGCTTCCTGGATCCCAAGTTCAGAGAGTTCCATCACCAAGGAAGTGAGGTGAGGTCACTCCCTTCAGGAACTGAATGAAGTCTCTGCCTTAGCAACCACTTTGTCCTAACAGTTGCTTCCAATGGTCCCATGAGTTGGAGGCTGCCCCTACTTCCTGTGACACTTTCACAAGTTAGAATGGTATACCAAACATAGGAACCCGGGAACAGCTCTCCACACAGGCCTGGTTTGGTCCATCTTCTCTACATTAAGAAGAGAGAGGCTGATTCATACAAAACCCTTCATCCTGACGAGGATGTTTCTAATGGAAGATGACTTTTGCTCTCTCAGATCCTTCATAGCTGCCTACATCTTCTCCAGGGATCATTTCTGCATGGACCCTTGAATTTCTCAGCAGGAGGAATATCCCCTACATTCCTCTTTTGTAAGAACAACTCTGTCCCTGCTCTTCTGTAAAGTTAGATTGAGGGAACAATATATGGTTATGGTTAAAAACACTTTTGATTTGGGTTAGGAATCATTCTGCTGAATGAATAATGGTATTGGGAAAATGCGATATTTATAAGAATATAGAGGTGAAATATAAGTATGAAATCAGAAATCTAGGTAAAATTTGAAGCCCAGAAGGGCACTGGGCCCTTGTTTGGGATACTTAGGTTTGAATTACGTTCTGCACAAATGTCTCAGATAAATTGATATACAATGATATAGAACCTTGTACCTTGGATGATTGAATGTAGAAGAGAACATCCACTCAAACAGGGATAGTCGGTAGGATCTGGAAGATAGTCAGTAGGTTGCTGGAGAAGAGTCAGTATAGGATTTTGACCAAATGTTCTTTAGCAATAGGGTTTCGGTCAGAGAGTGAATGTAAATATCAGTACATGTGAATAGTCAGTCACAATGATGAACTGGGAAAAAATATGTAGAAAAGCAAATATCAATAGAGAAATCACGGAATCAGGCAAACTATAAAGTGAGTGATAGGATTAGACATTTTCAACAGGGTTGAGTTTGAATATATAATCTTAGGAAGAAACAAATATGTAGTCACCAATAGGATTGACATTTGAGAGCATTAGGCAACCTAGACATGGATGTTTTTAGTAATCCTTGTTCACTTTCCATTTAGGCTTTTGTGCAATCATAAGGATGAACTTTGCCTTTTGTGTCCAGAATATTACTGTGATAAAATGTATATATAGCTCAGATAACATGAGTATTTCTTTTACCATTTCTGGGAGCAAAATTTTGAAGACATATAAATTAGTATTAGGGGTAAAAGAGGTGTACCCTGTGTCTATGAATATAGAGATAATGCATGAATAGACCATATTGTGAATAAATAATATACCTGTTTCCACTTTAAATAACGGATTGAATTGATATCTGAAAATATATAAGAAATCTCATATTGATATACAATCATTCATTCCAACCAGTTATATATCTAATGCTAATTATAGGGTTATGCTTTCTCATGAATTCTGTGTGAATTTTGCTTCAAAATTGATTATGGAAATCGAAAATAATGTGTTTGGAAAATAGTATCATGAAAAGACAACTCAAGAAACATGGAGGAATACATGTGTTCTGAAGCAGGTCGTGATTGAAAGTGAAACAAATGCGTATTAATTTGCTAACTTGTGGATGAAATATGTTTCCTATGATGTGAATAAACTGAAGAAATAGTAATGTACTAGTGTTGATAAAAATGAACGTCAAAATACACATCAGGTCCCATAGGAATCTACTTACATTGCTGTTAAACTGGGTCAGTTACTGTAGAAATTTTAGGATTTGTATGCATTATTCACTGAAGTTAGTTGTCCATACTAGGAAACAAATATGTATTTCAGGTGTATGAATATTTCTGAGAATAATCTTTTGAAAAGTTCATTATTAATCCACATATATGAATATGAATAAATTTGGGGAGTGCATAATAAGACACATATTTCATAATGTGAAAAATCTGGAGAGTGTATATATATATTATATATATATATATATATATATATATATATATATATATATATATACACACATACACACACACACACACACAGACATTAAAATAGCAATATATATGCCAATCGAAATTCACCATGAAATATATACTATCCACACATTCATAAATACATATATATATGAATGAATATGGATATATGTATGATGTTGTTCAACGAAGAAGCTCACCAATAAGTTTAATTTTCAGTTCCAACAGCGTTTAGGAGGAGTGATCTCTTACAATTTGTAACTGCCAAGTCAGCCACCCCACAAGAATGTACGTGTGGTACCAGCTAGTATTCTATATGAGCATTTAAAAATTGATGTGCTGAATAGGTACAGAGAAAGGGAGACAGGAATTCACATCTTTGTTAACTTTAGAAACACATGGAGAGCAATTTCAACAAAAAAATTGAATATATTTATAACTCCTACTGTATATAATGCAAAAGGCAAGTCCAACTCTACACCATGACTCCTCTGAACTGCTTGTATTTCTTTTCTGTTTGGGTTATTTTTATCCATCTTATTAGGATTAGTAGTCAGAGTCTAGTAGGGTTGGGGTTAGTGTCAATAATTCAGTGTTTCGATTGGAAAATTGGAAAATGAATTCAATGTGTATGTAAATATGTGATACACAAAAATCTTCCCACTCTTATCCAGGACATTGCCTTGACATTACTTTCGTCCCAAGTAAGACCCAATTAAAGGAGAAGAGTTAGAAAATCTGTGAATACATATATGGCATGGAAAATGCTCAGGAGTTCACAACCTTGGAGTTGGTAGAGGAGTTTCCAAAAGTAAGGAAAGGGTAAACACTCCACAAACATGTAGCTCTGCTGGCCTATATAGTTCTTGAGAAACTGCCTCTGAGTTTGGGCACTTGAAATATATGTTCTTGTCAGGAGCTTTAGCTTCTTTGTAGTGAGACCATCAAAGCTAGGTATGCATCTATGTGACCTGGAGGAAATGGTTTCTTATTTTCCAATGAACATTAGGCAGTAGTGCTGAATTCTCTCATTGTAGATAAAATGCGGGCTAAGTGTCTCCCCATGTGGACTGTGAAGCCATTTGGTCATCCTCCAGTATTCCTTGTGTTTCTTGCTGCTGCTCTGGGAGTTTGGTATTTGCTTCACGAATTACAAGGAGATCAACAGGGACACAGAGCTGGAGGGAGTTCTGTCACATGTGGTGATTCATGGTCTGCAGGAGAATGCACCAACCAGGCTTCTATCCCACATAGCTTGCCCCCTTGACCATAGCAAACTTATTCTGAACATTGCCCTGAAAACTCTCCATATAACAAGATACCTTTACATTGAATGGTCTTCTGGCTTCACCATGTCAGTCACAAGCCATTGGGAAGATGATGGCAGATCCACATTGCCCCACCACAGATGTTTTATCACACACCTACACACCACTTCTCTAGGCCCACTATTCATTAGGCTCCAACTTACTGGCATCTCTGTTCTACACCATTTTCATGAAACCCAGTCAACCAAGGCACTGTCTGGTACACTCATGATCAGCAATAGGTCATCCAATGGTTCTCCAGTGCCAACTGGTCATGAAAATTTCAAAAATATCATGGTATTTATCTAGCCATTTTTCATGGATGAAGTTGAAGGCACTGTGGGTTTCAATTCATTCAGTAACCATGAAATGGTGAAAAAGTTCATTTCAATGAAAGCTCTGGAGAACTCTCACAGGCAAAGCTTCCCAAAGAGTGGCCAAATGGTCACATGAAGCCAGGCCCATTGAGGTCTACAATGTGAGGTCCATGTGTGTTTTGACACAAAACAGAGTTCAAGCCGAAGTGGACCAACTCATCTCTTCCAACTACATCACAATTGACCACATTTGAATGAAAACACTCCCATATGGCCCTCATCTTCTTCCATATAGACACTCATCATAACTTCTGGTTCGAGGTTTCCATGAGGGGTCAGCCCAAGACAGTGTCCAAAATAATCTCCCTTGACCTTCATTTTCCTAAAGTCAGGGTGCCCTGGGTACCCTTCCTTTGAACCAGGAGTGATCAAATAGGCCTGCCCTTAATACTACTCTGCTTCTCCAACTTGAGGCTTACTGACTGTCCTGTATAGACTCTTTGTGTGAATTGGAGTCATGAGAAAACCCAAGCACCACGGTCTAGCCTCTGAAGGGCTTTGAAAAACTCATTTGACCCAAAGGATTCCAATGCTCACTTGATGCAGATCAGGAACCAAAGAGCGGAAGGCAAGAGTCTTCATCCACAATTACTGATCTTTTTGCCATTTTGGTTTTAGATGCACACATGGGATCTTTCTTTAGATCCATCAGGTGCTGAGAATCTAAGCCACAGCCTCACACAGGGCCAAGAGGCTGAATCAGACACATTCTTTTCCAAAGCAATTAAGCAAAGAGCCATAGGTGATGCCCATTCATTTCCCTTTGAAAGCTATTTTTTTCAGGTTTCAAAAAGGGGTGGCCTGAGGCAAAGACCTTCCTGACATTCAGGGCAACAGAACAATAGGTAAGCAAAAGGCCCAAAGCAGGGTTTCTCCACTTAGACTTTCCTGGTCATATTGATATCTGAGTTTTCTGAGATGTTCGCCATTCCCTTCAGCTATCCAGTACATGACCATGTCACAGTTTGGATTTGGTACATATCATGGACAGAAATCCATGAGCCTATTGTGGAGATTTGCCAGAATTCAGGAAGAAAACAGGATCTTAGGAAGATAGCAGGTGTTGCCCATCCATAAGACAAGTCACAGTCCATTCATAAATTGGGCAGGATGAATGTTGAGAAGCTTTCTACTAGACAGGACACATCCATTGATGCATTCTCTTTTCTATGTTCTACAACCACGGACAAAGTGGGATACACAGACATAGAAACACTCGCTTTGTCAAAAAACTTACTAGAAACAGTCCACTCAAAACCAAACAAACCGCCTTTCCTACCTATTCTCATAGCATAAGACAAAACCACAAACTCACACCCATACGCAAAAAGGCATCTCCTTACCTCAAGTAGGTCTGTGACTATCAGGAGTGTCTTCGGACTGGTGGGCCATACTATGTTCCCCCAAAATGGCCTGTCCTGTCTCTAATCGGGTCTCCATGGCCAACTCTGTGAAGTTGTATGGAGCCATGGGTGAGCCACTACCTGCTTTCTCAGGAAAGGCCCCTCTTCTGAGATCTCCTGATATTTGGCCATCCTCACATCAGTAGGTACCATGAAAGACTGACACTGTCCTTTGTAAAAACAAACAAGGAGGCCACTGGGACTGGGACTGGGATTGGCTCTGCGTACCTAGCTTCCTGAATCCCAAGGAAGTGATTTAGGTCACTTCCTTCAGGAACTGAATGAATTCACTGCCTTGGCAACCACATTGTCTTAACAGTTGCTTCCAAGTGTCCCATGAGATGGATACTGCCCCTACTTCCTTGACACTTTCCCAAGTTAAAATGGTATATCAACCATAGGCACCCGGGTACACCTCTCCACACAGACCGGGTTTGGTCCATCTTCTCTACATTAAGAAGTGAGAGGATGATTCAGACACATCCCTTCATCCTGACCAGGTTGTTTGCCATGGAAGATGAATTTTACTCTCTCAGGTCCTTCATAGCTGCCTACATCTTCTTCAGTGATTTTTTTCTGCATGGACCTTTGAGGTTCTCAGCAGGTGGAAGATCCCCTACATTCCTGTATTGTAAGAGCAACTCTGTCCCTGCTCTTCTGTAAAGTTAGACTGAGGTAACAGTGTATGGTTAGGGTGAATAATAGGTTCGATTTGGGTTAGGGATCATTCTGCCTAATGAATAATGGTATTGGGAACCTGAAATATTTATAAGAATATAGACGTGAAATATAAGTATGAAAACAGAAATCTAGGTACGATTTGAAGCCCAGAAGAGCACTGGGCCCTTGATTGGGATACTTAGCGTTGAATCAATTTCTGCACAGATGTCTCAGAATGAATCCATATACAATGGCATAAGACTTTGTACCTTGGGTGATTGAATGTCGAAGAGAACATCCAGTCCAAAAGGGATAGTCATTTGGATTAAAAAGATAGTTGGTAGGTTTAGAAAGAAGCGTGAGTATTGGATTTGGACCAAAAGTTCTTACCAATAGGGTTTTGGTTAGAGAGTGAATGTAAATGTCAGCACATGTGAAGAGTCATTCACAATGTTGAACTGGGAAAATTATGTAGTAAAGCAGATATCAATAGAGACATTAGGAAATCAGGCAAAGTATAAAGTGAGTGATAGGATTAGACATTTTCAAAGGGGTTGAGTTTGAATATATAATCTTAGGAAAAAATAAATATGTAGTCACCAATAGGATTGACAGTTGCGAATACTAGGCAAACTTAAAATGAATGTTTTTAGTATTCCATGCTCACTTTTTATTTAGGCTTTGATACAATCTTAAGTGTGACCTTTGCTTTTTGTTTCCAGTATATTAATTTGATAAAACATATTTGTAGATCAGGTGACATGAGTATTTCTTCCACCATTTCTGGGAGCAAATCTTTGAAGTTATATCAATTAGTATTGGGGGGTACAAATAGGTGTACACTGTGTCTATGAATATAGAGATAATGCATGAATAGTCCATACTGTGAATAAATAATATAACTGGTTCCAATTTTAAATATGGTTTGACAAAATTAGAGGAGAAGAGTTAGAAAATCTTTGAATACATATCTGGAATGAAAAATGCTCAGGAGTTCACAACCTGGGAAGTTGCAGAAAAGTTTCCAAAAGTAAGGAACAGGGTAAAAACTCCACAAACAACAAATTCTGACAGCCTAAATACTTCTGTAGAAACTGTATCTGAAGTTGGGAACTTGAAATATATGTTGTTGTCATGAGCTTTAGCTTCCTTTATACTGAGACCATCAAAGTTGGGTCTGCATCTATGTGACCAGGAGAATATGGTTTCTTATTTTCCAATGAACATAATGCAGAAGTGCTGAATTTTCTCTTTGTAGGTAAACTGTTGTCACTGTAGGCTAAGTGTCTCCCCATGTGGACTGTGTAGCCATTTGGTCATCCTCCACTTTTCATGGTGTTCCTTGCTGCTGCACTGGGAGTTTTGTAATTGCTTCACGAAATACAATGAGTTCACCTGGGACACAGTGCTGGAGGGAGTTCTGTCACGTGTGGTGGGTTAGGGTCTGCAGGATAATGTACCAACCAGGCTTCTATCCTATCTATTGCTTGCCCCCTTGACCATAGCAAACTGATTCTGAACATTGCCCTGAAACCTCTACATATCATAAGATGCCTCTACATATAAGGGTCTGCTGCCTGCACCATGTCAGTCACAAGTCATTTGGAAGCCAATGGAAGATCCGCATATCTCCACCACAGATATTTTATTGCACACCTGCACACTACTGCTCTAGGCCCACTACTCAGCAGGCTCCAACTTCCTGGCATCTCTGTTCTACATCATTTTCATGAAACCTAGTCAATCAAGGCACTGTTTGGAACACTCCTGATAAGCAACAGGACATCAAAAGGTTCTCCAGTGCCAGCTGGTCATGAGAATTTCAAAAATGTCATGGTATTTATCTAGTCATTTTTTCAAGGATGAAGTTGGAGGCACTGTGGGTTCTAATTATTCAGGAACCATTAAATGGTGAGTAAGCTTATTTCAATGAAAGGTCTGGAGAACTCTCACTAGCAATGCTTCCCAAAGAGTGGCCAAAAGGTCACATGAAACCAGGCCCATTGAGGTCTACAATGTGAGGTCCATGTGTGTTTTGACTCTCAACTATGGCTGCCAAGACTTTCAGAATAAAATCTTGTGATATCCTGCCTGAGATTACCCGTGCTCTGTGGAAAGCCACCCTGGGCCTTTACCTCAGGCTCTAAGGGAGACTGTCTTGAGTGGCCTTCTATAATCCCAACACAATTCATGGCCATATTTCTTTGAAATCACCTCCAGAACCCAGACTCTAAGGGGAATCACAGTAGAGTTCAAGCCCAGGTAGACCCAGTCATCGCTTTCAACTGCCACACAAATGGCCACAATTACAACCAAAACACTCCCACAAGGCCCTCATCTTCTTCCATATAGAAACTCATCATAACCTGTGGCTGGAGGTTTCCTTGAGGGGCTCAGCCAAAGACTGTATACAAAATAACCTCCCTTGCCCCTCATTTGCCTAAAGTCAGGGCTACATAGACACCCTTCCTGAGAACCAGGAGTGATCATAGGCCTGACATAAATACTGCTCTACTTCTCCAATTTGAGACCTACTGACTGTCGGTATAGATTCTTTATCTGAATTGGAGTCATGAAAAAACCCAAGCACCTAAGGGCTAGCCACTGCAGGATTTTGAAGAACTAATTTGACACAAAGTATCCCTATTCTCACTTGATGGACGTCAGGAACCGTACAGAGGAACGCGAGAGACTTCATCCACAATGACTGCTTTTGGCCATTTTGGGTTTGGAAGCACACATGGAATCTTTCTTTAGATCCATCAGGTGCTGAGAATCTAAGCCACAGCCTCACAGAGGGCCAAGAGGCTGATTCAGACACATCCCTTTCCAAAGCAATTAAGCAAAGAGCTACAGGTGATGCCCAATAATTTCCATTTGAAAAATTTTCTTCAGGCGTCAAAAAGTGGCGGCCTGAGCCAAAGACCTTTCTGACATTCAGGGCAACAGAACAATAGGTAAGCAAATGGCCCAAATCAGGGTTTCTCCACTTAGACTTTCCTGGTCACACTGATATCTGAGTTTTCTGAGATGCTCGCCATCCCCTACAGCTATCCAGTACATGGCCATGTCGCAGAGCTTGGAGCTGGTACATATATTGGACACAAAACCATGAGCTTATTCTGGAGAGTGGCCAGAATTCAGGAAGAAAACAGGAACTAAGTAAGATAGCAGGTGTTGCCCATCCATAAGGCAAGTCACAGTCAATTAATTATTTGAGCAGGATGAATGCTGTGAAGCTTTCTACTAGACAGGACACATCCATTGATGAATTATCTTTTCTAATGTCTACAACCACAGATACAGTGGGAGACACAGACATAGAAACACTCACCTTGTCAAACGGTTTACAAGAAACAGTCCACTCCAAACCAAACAAACTGCCTTTCTCCCTATTCTCAGAAAATGAGACAAAACCACAAACTCACACCCACACCCACAAAGTCACGTCCTTCCCCCAAGTAGGTCTGTGACTATCCAGAGTGTTCTCTGACTGATGGGCCTTACTATGTTCCCCGGAAATGGCCTGTCCTGTCTCAGATCTGCTCTCCTTAACCAACTCTGTGAAGTTGTCAGGTGCCAGTGGTGAGCCACTATCTGCTTTCTCAGGAAAGGTCCCTCTTCATAGCTCTTCTTGAATTTGGCCATCCTCACATCAGTATGTACCAAGAAAGACTGACTCTGTCCTTGGTAAATCCAAACAAGTGTGTTCACTGGGACTGGGACTTCCTTAGAGTGCCTGGCTTCCTGGATCCCAAGTTTAGAGAGTTCTTTCCCCAAGAAAGTTTGGTAGATGACTTCCTTCAGGAACTGAATGAGGTCACTGCCTTGGCAACCACTTTGTCCTAACAATTTCTTCCATAGGTCCCATGAGATGGAGGCTGCCCCTACTTCCTGTTACACTTTCACAAGTTCAAATGGTATATCCACCCTACTCACCTGGGAGCAGCTCTCCACAGAGGCCTGGTTTGTTCCATTTTCTCTACATTAAGAACAGAGAGTCTGATTCAGACACAACCCTTAATCCTGACCAGGTTGTTTGCCATGGAAGATGACTTTTGCTCTCACAGGTTCTTCATAGCTGCTTACATCTTCTCCAGGGAGAATTTCTGCATGGACATTTGAGGTTCTCAGCAGGTGGAAGATTCCCTACGTTCCTGGATTGTAAGACCAACTCTGTCCCTGCTCTTCTGTAAAGTTATATTGAGTGAACAGTGTATGGTTAGGGTTAATAACATGTTCGATTTGGGTTAGTAATCATTCTGCGGGATGAATAATGGTATTGGGAACCTGCCATGTTTATAAGAATATAGAGGTGAAAAATAAGTATGAAAACAGAAATCTAGGTAAACTTTGAAGCTCAGGAGGGCATTGGGCCCTTGATTGGAATACTTAGCTTTGAATTATGTTCTGCACAGGTGTCTCAGATTATTCAATATACAATGTCATAGGTCTTTGTACCTTGGATGATTTAATGTTGAAGAGAACATCCAGTCAAAAAGGGATAGTCAGTAGGATTAGGAAGATAATCGGTAGGTTTAGAAGGAGAGTTAGTATAGGATTGGTACGAAAATTTCTTTAGCAGTAGGGTTTTGGGTAGAGAGTGAATGTAAATGTCAGCCCATGTGAAAAGTCAATCACAATGATGAACTGGGATACATATGTAGGGAAGCAGATATCAATAGAGACATTAAGAAATCAGCCAAAGTATAAAGGGAGTTATAGGATTAGACATTGAACAGGTTTGATGTTGAATATATAATCTTAGGAAGAAACAAATATGTAGTCACCAATAAGATTGATATTTGAGAGCATTAGGCAACCGAGACATGGATGTTTTTAGTAATCCATGCTCACTTTCCTTTTAGGCTTTGGTGAAAGGTTAATAAAATAGGTACTTGTAACTTTCTGTTTTTCTGTATGCTTAACAAAACATTGTTGAATTCGTGAAAACTGTTTGCTAATCCTGTTCCCAGAATGTGTTGTCCCCAACTGCCAAACTGCAGAATGTACTCTCTCACCCATTTGCACGCAAACCGCCCAGTCGACCTGACCCATCAATAAACTTCCCTCCCTGTCCTCTCCACGGAAAGAATATAAGCTCTGCTTAAGCTGTTCTCAGGGCTCTCTGCTCTATTCAAGTGAGGTCTGAGCCCCAGCATGCTGGACTCCCAATCAATCCTTTACTTTGCATGAGTCAGTCTCTTGGTGGTCTCTTTCTCCGATACTCGCCCGAACTTTACATCTGGAACCACCAGCGAGATCCAGCAGCGGTGGACGAAAGACCCCCAACGAGTTCCTCTCAGGATAAGTAAGGTACCTTTTTCGTGTTTCAGGTTTAAAGTTAGGGCTTTGCTAAATGGCTATTGGTGATGAGCGTGAGCTCTCTCCGATGGTGGCTGACAGACGTGTCACAGAGTCACAGGCCACGTTCCTGTGCGATGCCCCAGAGGACTCGGGAAATCGAGGATAAATAGTCTCCTTGGCTCAGTGATATTTTGTTTTGGATTCGGCATTACCAGCCCATCAAGTTTTGCCGGCTACTCAGTTCTGGTCTCAGTATTGGACGTCCATTGCCTGTCTTGTCTTGTCTGTGTCGTGTGTCGTTACTTTCACTGTTTGTATATCTTTCATTATGGGACAGAGCACTTCAATGTCTCTGTCCCTGACTCTTGTTCAGTGGACCAAAGTCTGCTTTAGGGCTCAGAATCTTTCTTTTTCAGTAAAACGCTGGACCTGGCAGACTCTCTGTGCCTCAGTATGACCCTCCTTTGGAGTCGGATGGCCCCCAGAAGAATCATTCTACTCCGCACTAATTCGAAAAGTTAGAGATATTGTCTTCCAGCCGGGGCCACATAGACATCCAGATCAACAGCCATATATCTTAACTTTGCAGGACCTCTACAAATCTCCTCCTCCATTTGTGAAACCTTTCCTTGTCCCTGCCTCTGCTAATACTTCTTCCCCAATGATTCTAACTCTCAAACCCTCTGCTCCTCCTCCTCCACCCTCTGTTCTCCCTGAGTCTCAAGACTCTACTGGATTCTCCTCCCCCTCCTTATCCCCTGCCCTCGTCCCCCAACGTCCAACACCCTCTAAGTGATTTCCCTGCTGCTGACTCAGCCTCTTTACCATTGGAGAAAGCTAGGCAGGCCCAGCGCCCTCCACATGACTGCCCCGCAGCACACAAAGCCCCTCCTTCCCTGGAGGAAGCTGGCCCCGCTAAAAGAACTCAAAGAAGTCGCTGGCCTTTTCACACCTGCCTTTTTGGGATGACTGCCAACAACTCCTAAGGACTCTCTTCATGACAGAGGAACGAGAGAAAAACCTTCTGGAAGCTAAAAAAAAAAAAATCCTCGGACCAGATGGGTGACCGACACAACTTCCCAACATAATCAAAGCTGACTTCCCATTGAACCAACCCAACTGGGACACCAACACGTTTGAAGGTAGGGAGCATCTGTCCACTTATTGCTGGGCTCTAATAGCGGGTTTCCAAGCGGCTGCTTAGGTGACCAACTAATTTGGCCAAGATTAGAGATATTATTCAAGGGCTTGATGAATCTCCCTCTATGTTTCTAGAGAGAATTATGGAGGCATATTGGAGATATACTCCTTTTGATCCTCAGACAGAGGATCAAAGGCATCTGTCATGATGGCCTTCATTGGGCAAGCTGCCCTGGATATTAAAAGAAAGTTACAATGCCTAGATGGATTACAAGATATGACTTTGAGAGATTTAGTCAAAGAAGCCTAAAAAGTATACTATAAGAGATAAACTAAGGAAGAGAAGGAACAAAGGAGGAAGAAAGAAAGGGAGCAAAGAGAGAATGCGAGAAGCAAAAGATAGACTAAGGCATTGACTAAGGTCCTGGTCACAACAAAAAATAGGCCAGAAATTAAGAAATAGGGAGACAGGAAGGGATACCTGGGCCCACATCAAAAGCCACCTCTGGCCTCAGATCAATGTGCCTACTCTAAAGAAAAAGGACACTGGGCCAATGAGTGCCCTAGAAAGAGACAGCCACACCAGCCCGACATTCTGACTCTGGAGGATGACTAAGAAAGTCGGGGCTCAGTTACCCTCCCCGAACTCAGGGTAACTTTTGAAGTGTAGGGAACCCCATTAAACTTTGAAGTGGATACAGGGGCAGTATACTCAGCCCTTAAGGCCCCATTGGGCCCTCCATCAAATAGAAGTTCTCTAGTTCAAAGGGATAATGGCAGTAAATATCGCGCATAGACAACTAAGAGGACCATGGACCTGGGGAAAGAAAAAATCCATCACTCCTTCCTAGTAATCCCAGGATGCCCAGCCCCATTGATGAGCCGAGATCTGCACACTGAGCTCCAAGCCACAATAACTTTTAACCCTAAAGGCCCCCAAGTGAAATTTATAAATTATTCAGTAAAAACTCCTATAGTCAAGGCTTTAACTGTCAGTAGAAGATTAACATCAACTCTTCACACCCCCCAAGACTGATCAAACAGGCAAGCTACCCCAGAATTGGATAACAGATTACCCAGATGCTTGTACAAAAACTTCTGGGATAGGCCTAGCCATGAAAAACCTCCAATAACAGTGGAGTTAAAAACCTCAGCCTCTCCAATCAATGTCATAAATACCCTCTGAGCAAAAAAGATAAAGATGGGATAAGGCCCCATATTCAAAAATATCTAGACTTACGTGTCCTAAGGCCCTGTCAATCAACCTGCAACAATCCCCTGCTACCAGTAAAAAAAGTCAGGAACCGTGGAAAATCACCCCATTAAAGACCTAATAGATATCAACAACAGAGTGCAGGACATTCACCCCACGGTACTTAATCTGTACAATCTGCCTAGCACTCTGAACCCAGAGCGGAAATGGTATACTGTTCTGTACTTAAAAGATGATTTATTTTGCTTGCCTCTGCATAAAGATAGTCAGTTGCTGTTTGTTTTCGAGTGGGTAGACCCAGAACCTGGAACGTCTGGTAAACTAACACTAGACTCACACTGGGGTTCAAAAACTGTTTCACTCTCTTTGATAAAACCCTCCACAGAGATCTCAACAACTTCAGAACTACGCACCCAGAAGTCACCCTGCTTCAACATGTGGATGGTCTGCTACTGGTCGCCAACACCAAGGAAAACTGTGAGTCTGGGACCTAAGCACTATTATCCGACCTTACTCAACTCGGGTATAGAGCTTCTGCCAAACAGACCCAAATTTGCTAGCATGAAGTAATCTTCCTGGGTTATTCCTTTAGGGGCAGTAAAAAATGGCTCAATGAGCTCAGAAAACAAACCATTGTGCAGATACCACCTGCATCTAACAGCAGCCATCTCAGAGAGTTTCTTGGGACTGCTGGCTTTTGCAGGTTATGGAAACCTGGGGTTGCATCATTAGCTGCTCCTTTATACCCGGTGCTAAAGGGACATGGCCATTTCCAATGGACCACTAAGCACAAGGAAGCTTTTGATAACACCTAAGGACACTGACACTGAACACCTTAACTTCACTGAGCCCAGCCTGCAATTTCAGAAAGCCCTACACTAAGTTAAAAATGTATACCAACTCACTCACCTTGCTTAAAAGAACTTGCAGGCATTCATGAAAGATCAAGAACAGAGTTTTTCACTAATCGACTCACAGAGAAAGGAAATAACTGAAAGGGTAACAAAAGCCTGTCGGGTCTGTCAATTGGTTAATGCTTACCCTTCCAAGCTTCTTGCAGGAAAGCACCTACGAGGAACCAGACCAGGACAATTCTGGGATTTGGGAAGTGGACTTTACTGAAATTAAGCGAGCAATGTATGGACTTAAATATCTCCTAGTCTTTGTAGATACATTTTCAGGATGGATTGACGCCTCCCCCACAGAAAAAAAGAAAAAGAAAAGGAAAGAAACAAAAAAGGTGCAAATGGTGGTCAAAAACATGGTGCAAATGGTTGTCAAAAACATCCTGAAAGATATTTTTCCAAGATTCTGCCTGCTGATAATGGACCTGCGTTCATGGCCCAGGTAAGTCAGGGGTTACCCAGGACGCTGGGGATTTATTGGAAGTTACATTGTGCTTATAGACCCCAGAGCTCAGGACAGGTAAAAAAATAAATAGAACCATTAAAGAGACCTTAACGAAATTAAGCTTAGAGACCAGCATAAAAGATTGGATTATGCTCCTGCCTGATGCACTGTTTCATGCAAGAAATGCTCCCTCTGTTTCTTTGTCTACCCTCTCCCCCTAAGAAATTCTCTATGGTGTCCCTCCTCAGGTAAGGGACCTAACCCCAACTCTAAGACCTAACGATCCCTTCCACTCCCCCTTGCTTGACAAACTTAAAGCTGTTGAAAGAACTCAACGATACCTGTGAAAAAAGCTGGCCACTGCGTACCAACCTGGGGATGATGGGACTCCACATCGATATCAAGTAAGAGACTTCATCTACCTAAAGACGACATCAGATGTCATCCCTGGAACCCCGCTGGAAAGGACCATACCAGGTGCTACTTATAACACCTACAGTGGTAAATTAGACGGAATCACTTGCTGGATCCATGCCTCTCATCTCAAGCCTGCGCCATGTCCAGACTCTGGCTGGAAACTGGAAAATACTGGTAACACTTTCTAATTGTGTGTTCGCCTTGTGGATAAGGCTATAGACTCTCCCCTTGGCCACCAGTAGTCCTAACCATCATCAGCCCGTTCAGCAGCGATGGCTGATCACAAATCCTACTAGACAAGAAGTATGGTCTATCTCGCATACAGCCCCCTTAGGGACCTGGTGGCCATCCCTCCACCCAGACATTTGTCAGCTGGCTATAGGTCTTTCGTACTGGGATAGCCCTGATGAAGAGGATCCCACTAAAATTCCATTAAATCCCTTCCGTACCATAGATAATGGAAACAAATCTTATGGATGTAGGGACACGCGAGCCAGATGCAGGTTGGCTAGCCTAGATTACTATATTTGCCCGGCGGACTATCAAAGGCACAAACAGCCACGGCTGTGTGGGGAAAAGCCGACTTCTTCTGTAAGTCATGGGGATGTGAGCATACAGGGGCTGCCTGCTGGAACCCAAACTCCTCATCAAATTCAATACACAGCATTGGCCATATTACCAATTAGACAACCAAAACCCATGGCCCACAGAGGGGTCTCTAGATAATCAAATTCTCCATGACCTTTTTAACTTCAGCAAGTGCTCAAAAGGGTTGAAGGAAATTCTCCTACTTGGAGGCCTTTTCCCTCCTTTGCTCACATCCTGAACTATGGTTCTCTACTAGATCCTCACCCTCAGCCTTCTGCTCCAGACTGTCTGCTGTCACTCCCATCTCAGCAACATGATTTCTCTCCTCCAATTACTAGATCAAAAACCCAAACCTCCGCCGGTTCTCAGACCATTTCCCCCTTGCTGAGGTAGCAGGTACTGAGGTACCCCTCCACCCAGACACTCCTCACTTCTCCTGTCAGTGCCCGCAACGGGTCCCACCAGGTCGTCTTACCAGCTAACCCAAAGCTCAAACCAGCTGAGGAGAGCCCTCAGACCCCTATCCAAGATGTAATGAAAATGGCCTTTAATGTTGCTTTGTCATCACTGAAAACAGACTGCTAAGCATTTAAAGTCTGTCACAGACTTTTTGGGATACTCACTCCCGTTTTCCCTTCTGCACTACCTGTTCTACTGCTCACGTTTTTGTTGCCTGGAAAATCCCAAACCCCTTTACCATTACTCTTTTACATATCTCCTTTCTCATTCTCAGATCCAAGGAGCTGCTCTCATCCCCGCCTTCCCCGTCTTCCACATCTGTACCAGGTCCACAGTAAAGTCTTATCTGACCTTCTCCAGAAGTCTTTATCATGGCGGACTTTAGGACTTTCAGAAAAAGAGTCCCTATAAAAGAGTCCAATGTTGATAAATTTTCTATTTTCGTGTTGCTCTGTTTTACTTGGCCACTGGCTGTAAAAATCAGTACTCCCAAGCTAGACACCCCCTTACTAGTTTTTCACAAAATATGTGAACAAGGCCTCTGGCTTTGAGCTGGGGCTTCACAGAGATGGCTACATTTCTTAGATAAAGAAGTAACCAACTGGGCTCCATTTTCACAGCTGGCAGGGAGAAAAAAAAGGAAAAGAAAAAAGCTCTCCCCCTCCTAGGTGTCCTTAAAAAGTTACTTTGCCCAGAACTGAGGAAAAATAACAGAAACAAAAACAGCTTTTTTATGAATTTCTTCAGACTGTGAACTTCTGAGCCTCTTCCCTTACATGTTTTGTTCAAAATTCTGAAACTACATAAACTTGGGTTAAGGGGATTAATTGATTACAACAGAAGCAATGCCCTCTAAATCCAGTTGCAACCAAATAGGACTGTTTCCCTGTCTTTGGTGCTATCTTAGGTGCCTTGCCTTGTCCGTCCCTACAACAGTATAATTCTATATACTTAAACATTGTTTATATTTTCATAAAATTGTCAACAGATGTGATTAATTACATAATGGTGCAGATGTTTCCCAGAGTGCTCTATCATGACGCAGTTTCATTTAAAGATCAAACAGGGGGGCATACAACCCGGTTCCACCAGGAACCTGTATCCCTCATTTTAGCCATCCTATTAGGAATAATGGTTGCTGCAGAGGTGGGCACAGGAACCACTGCCCTAGTCCATGGGACATAAAAATGACCCAATTAGAAGCAGCAGTAGACCAAAACTTAAGATATTAAAAACCTCCATCACGGCTTTACAGGAGTCTTTATCATCTCTCTTTGAAGTTGTTTTATAGAACAGGCGAGGGTTGGACCTCCTCTTCATGAGAGAAGGGGGCCTTTGTGCTGCATTGAGGGAAGAATGTTGTTTGTATGCCGACAATACTGGAGTTGTAATAGAATCTATGAGTAAATTAAGAAAACACCTTGAAGAGCCTCAACGAGAGACAGAGGCCCAAAAAGGGTGGTTTGAGTCTTGGTTCACACAGTCCACCTGGTAAACTATGCTTTTATCATCCCTGGCTCATCCATTAATAATCCTCATATTATTGCTAATTGTAGGACCCTGTTTGCTCAAACGTGTAGTTTCTTTTCTCCAAGCACAAATTTGACAAGTTAAACTTATGGTAATCATCAACAATATACCCCACTAGCAGAAATAAAATGTGTCACCCCCCAATGATCAATTTTATGATTAAAAGTAACCCGACAAAGAAGTGGGGAATGAAAGGTTAATAAAATAGGTACTTGTCACTTCCTGTTTTTCTGTATGCTAACAAAACACTCTTGGAATCTTGAGAACTGTTTGCTAATCTTGTTCCCAGAATGTGATGTCCCCAACTGCCAAACTGCAGAATGTACTCCCTCACCCATTTGCACGCAAACCGCCCACTCGCCCTGAGCCGTCAATAAACTTCCCCCCACCCTTCCCTCTGCAAGAAATGTATATAAGCCCTGCTTAAGCTGTTCTCAAGACTCTCTTCTATATTGAAATTAACTCTGAGCCCCAGCATGCTGGACCACCAATAAACCCTTTGCTGTTGCATGAGACAGTCTCTTGGTTGTCTCTTCCTCCGACGCTTGCTCGACCTTTACATTGGTACAATCATAAGTGTGACCTTTGCTTTTTGTGTCCAGAAAACTGGCCTTCACTGTCTAGGATAAGAAAATTAAGGGCAAATAATGCAAGGTTAAGGCAATCCCTGTGAGTTGTAAATTAAAGGGCGGAAGCCTTCAGGTGGATTTGCCAAGTCGTTAAGGTAAGGTGGGCACGTTCCACAATGCCTTGGCCCTGAAGGTTGTATGGAATTTCAGTATTATGACATATTTGCAAGGTATCACAGAACTGTTTAAACTTGGCACTGGTATGTGCAGGACCATTATCTGTTTTAATATGTATTGGTTTACTCATTACAGAAAAGGGTGAAAGAAGATGAGAAAGGACATCTTTCGTAGCCTCTCCGGAATGTGGTAATGCGAAAATAAAGCTGCTGAAGGTATGTATAGAAATGTGTATATATTTGTTTTTTTTTTTTCCAAATTCAGGAAAATGAGTAACATACATTTGCCAAAACTGATTGGGCAGTAATCCTCTGTGGTTAACTCCCAATTGTTGAATGGGGAGGGAGATAGCACAAGCAGGGCATGATTTTACTATTTCTAGTGCCTGTTGCCTGGTAATTTTACAAAGTAATCAAAGGCTCTGAAAATTTAGATGGTGAAGATTGTGTAACTCCGTGGCCTTTTGAATGGGGTCAACAAAAATTGGAAAGATGGAACAAGTTGCTGCATCAGCTTGGGCATTACCTTTTGTTAGAGGGCCGGGAAGATCGGAGTGTGCCCTCATGTGTCCTAAGAAAAATGGGTTTTGTCTGGCCTGAATTAGCTCCTGAAGCTGGTGAAACCAAATGGCCATATTATAAGAAGCCTTAATGGCGGTTGAAATCTCCATCAGGGGCACAGAATGAGCAATGTGGGCACTGTCTGTGTAAATATTAACAGGCTTATCAAAAAATGTTAAAAAAACTTGTGTTATGGCAAAAAATTTCACAAGCTGTGCTGACCTACAGACAGTATCAAAGGTGTTAGGCTGGTTATTGACAACAAAAACCGCACGGCCATTACTGGAAACATCTGTAAAGACAGTAAGGGCTTGAGAAATGGGAGCCTTTTGAGTAATTTTGGGAAAAATAAATGGATGTAATTGGGAAAAATGTAAAAGTGGCTCATTGGGGAGGTGGTTATCAATTGTTCCCAAAAAGCCTGATAGGGCAATACCCCATTCATCCCCTGTCTGTAGTAAAAAGTGGGTTTGGTCCTTAACATATGGAATTAAAATATTATCAGGGTCTTTGCCAAAATGTTGTCTAGAAAGCATGCAACATTTTATAATAATAAAAGCTACCTGAGCAGGATAAACAGTAATATCCTTGGAGGATGTGGTGGGTAAATGGACCCAAAGCAAGGGGAAGCCTTTATTTTTAAAATGTGGATCTCGCTGCCAAAATATTCCTGTGGGTGTATGAGGAGTGTGTAAAATAACCAGAACCAGAGAAAGGTTATAAAAATTTGTGTAACAAACTGTTGAGCAATGGCTTCAGTGACTTGGTTTAATGCGTGTCATGCCTTGGGAGTGAGCTTTCGAGGGGAGGATGGGTGGGAATCACCTCTCAGAATATCATTAAGGGGCAAAAGTTCACAAATGGCCAATTTTAAATATGTTCTTAGCCATTGAATATCCCCCAGTAATTTTTGAAAAGCATTAAGGGTGTGAAGATTGTCCACACTTAGTTGTATTTTAGGAATTTGGATATTATTATCTTGAAGTTTAAGTCCCAAATAGGTATAAGGGTCCTGAGTTTGAACCTTATCAGAGCTATCTATAGACCCAAGGTAGTGAGGGTTTTGTTAAAGTCCAAGTAACAATTATTAAGGTCATGGGTATTAGGTGCAGCAATTAACAAATCATCCATATAATGTAAAATATAAATTTGTGGCCATCGCTTTCTCACAGGGTCTACTGCTTGAGCAACGTATTTTTGGCAAAGACTAGGGCTGTTGGCCATACCTTGGGGAAGAACCTTCCATTGAAATCTCGGCATAGGGCCATGGAAATTAATGTGACTGAGACTAAAGGAAAAATAGGGTCTATCCTCAGGATTTAAAGGAATGGTAAAAAAGCAGTCTTTTAAATCAATAACCATTTTATAATAGTTTTTGGGAATAGCCAATGGTGTAGTGCTCCCATCAGGTGCATAAGTTTATTTATGGCACACAAATACTGTAGAAGGCAACACTTGCCTGATTTTTTCTTGATAACAAAATAAGAGTATTCCATATTGAGGTTGAGGGCTCTACATGGCCAGCTGCCAGCTGTTCCTGCACTAACATGGAGGCATCCTCCAGTTTTTCATGAGTAAGGGGCCACTGAACCACCCACACAGGAGTCTGAGTCTCCCAAATAATTTTATCTACATGGGGTACAGGAGGGTCAGGGACCGACACTAAAAATCCTATTACCCAAGTCCATATGTATTTGTTTTTTGTATGGGTTGTATAGGCTCAACCAGTCCTTGCCTCGGACTCCCTAGGCCTGTAGCAGTGACAAAATTCATATGAAGCATTTGATGCGTCACCATGGAATTGGGACTGGCAAGAATAACTTCCATTTGACTCAAAATATCTCGGCCCCATAGGTTAACAGGGAGGTCAGGAACAACGAAAGGAGTGACAGTTCCCTTATTACCCTCTTAATCAGTCCAGCTAAGAGCCCTGGAGCTAACCAGATGATTTTTTGACTATCCTATCCCTTTAAGGTCAGTCAAGAATGGGGTGAGGGGCCAACCTTATGGCCTGTATTTTTGAGAAATAATTGTGGCATCAGCTACAGTATCAAGAATTACTTGGAATTCCTATCCTTCAATAAGTAAGGTAAGGGTGGGTCTATAATGAGAAATGGGCTGAACCCAATACACATCAGAGGAGCCCTTGGAGTCAGTACCCCGCGGTAGGGTTTGGGTGGTGGAAGTGCCTTCTTAATCTTAGGGAAGGAGTATTAATTGTGTAAGTCTTGTTCCTGCTGTGATGGCCGCAACTCCATTAATAGCTGTGGCCAGTATTCTTATTTCTCCAGTGAAATCATTACCAATAATGCCAGGGAAGACCTGAACATTTTGTAAGCTAGTAGATGCTCTTCCAAGAATAAGAGCACACGTATGAGATGGAGGGGGACCCATAATTCCAGTGGGTATTATCTGGGGCCCTTGCATTGAGTCTAATATTGTATCTGTGGCGGCACAGAGGTCCAATCCTGTGCTGCCTGGGGTGGCCCCTTGGAGAGAGGCAATTGTGGAGAAGGATTTTGAGGTAGGTTGGGAGTTTGGGAGGGAACAAACATTTTTGCCCCTGGGTTTGTCTTGGGGGAGATCAGGGCTAGGGGCTAGCCCCGCAGGGAGTTTCCCAAGAAGAGGGAAGTAATAGGCTGTCTGACAGCATTTTTCTTAGATCTACACTCACTGACCCAGTGATGACCTTTACCACATCTAAGGCAAAGTGTAGCTGGGGGCGGTTTAGCCCCGGTTTGAGGAGATGTTATTCTAGGCTTTGTTTGCCTGTTGTACACTTGCGTGCAAAATGGGCAGGTTGTTTACAAATAAAGCAAGTACGTGGGCCAGAATTGTGAAAGGTCTTGGTAAAGGCAGCACCTAGGGCTAGACCAACGGCATGGGCTGCATCCACCCCGGCACAGAGTCTAATAAAGTCAGAAAATACCCCTTAATCCTTATGTGTTTGAAGAACATCCTGACATGCTGGGTTGGTGTTTTCAAAGGCAAGATGTTTTACCAAGGTGCTTTCGCTTTTGCTTGGTCCAAGCAAGCATTTTGTGGCTAGGTTAAGCCGGGCAACAAAGTCACTATAAGGCCAAAGGATTCATTATAATCTTTTAAACAGTCTCCTACTCTAAGCCGTTTTTTATCATCAATGGTCCCTTCAAGGGGAAACCATGGACACAATTCTCCTATGTATGAAAAGAATAATTTTAAGTCCTTTTTCTTAATATGCACCCCCCAATCTTGAGGGATTCCTTGAGTCCTGACAAAAACAAATCATGTGACGAAACTCCTTTTCCATGGTGGGTCACCCACAGTGCGTCATCCCCACTCTCCTCCTAGATCTGTCTCTCAGTGGTGTCTGCCATTGCGATTGCGAACTCCGCTTGGCCAAGTCTTTCAGGAGGATGGGGTTTCCCCTCAGTCAAAGGCTCGAGCCCCAGTCAGTGGGTGCCAGATATCCCGTCTGCAGGACACATCAACGTGGGTGGCGAACCTAGATGTGGAAGAATGAAGGGACAAGAGACACGAGAGGTGACAGCAAGACAGAAATTCTGATCAAGCTGCAAACTTTTATTGTTCAAACAGGGGTATTTATATGCTGGAGATGGGAACACACTCTTATCGGCAGTTCCTGGATGTCTTCACAAGGTGAGATAACCCTGGATGTTTCAGGAGACTGATGGCCACAGGAGGTCTCAGGGAGACAGATGACTACAGGATGTCTCCCAGGCAGGATGTCTCACAGGGGGCTGTTTCTTGTGTCAGGCTATTCTATGAAGGAGAAATTCCTTCTACCACTGACAGTCAGGGATTCAGTACTTCAAATGGAAATTTTGAAAATAAATCCAATATGTATGCAAATATGTGCTACACAAAAATCTTCCCACTCTCATCCAGAACAATGCCTTGACATTACCATCGCCCCAAGTAAGACACAATTAGAGGAGAAGAATTAGAAAATCTGTGAATATATATCTGGAATGGAAAATGCTCAGGAGTTCACAACCTTGTAGCTGGTAGAGGAGTTTCCAAAAGTAAGGGACAGGGAAAAATTTCAACAAACATGGAGCTCTGCTGGCCTAAAGACTTCTTGAGAAACTACCTCTTAGGTTGGGCACTTGAAATATATTTTATTGTCAGGAGCTTTAGCTTCCTTTGTAGTGAGAAGATCAAAGCTGGGTCTGCATCTATGTGACCTGGAGGAAATGGTTTCTGATTTTTCAATGGACATGAGGCAACAGTGCTGAAATCTCTCTTTGTAGGTAAACTGTTGCCTCTGGGAGGTAAGTGTCTCCCTGTGTGGACTGTGAAGCCATTTGTTCATCCTCCAATTTTCATGGTGTTTTTTGCTGCTGCACTGGGAGTTTGGTATTTGCTTCATGAAATACAAGGAGTTCAACTGGGACACAGTGCTGGAAGGAGTTCTGTCACGTGTGGTGGGTCAGGGTCTGCAGGATAATGCACCAACCAGGATTCTATCTCACATTGCTTGCCCCCTTGACAATAGCATCCTGATTCTGAACATTGCCCTGAAACCTCTCCATATAACACGAGGTCTTTACATTTAAGGGTCTGCTGGCTGCACCATGTCAGTCACAAGCCATTTGGAAGCAAATGACACATCCACATGACTCCACCACAAATGTGTTATCACACACATGCCTACCGCGGCTCTAGCCCCACTAATCAGCAGTCTCCAACATACTGGCATCTCTGTTCTACACCATTTTCATGAAACCCAGTCAATCAAGGCACTGTCTGGTACACTCATGATCAGCAACAGGACATCTAATGATTCTCCAGTGCCACTGGTCATGTAAATTTCAAAAATTTCAAGGTATTTATCTAGCCATTTTTCAACGATGAAGTTCGAGGCACTGTGGGATTCAATTCATTCAGGAACCATTAAAAGGTGAGGAAGCTCATTTCAATGAAAGCTCTGGAGAACTCTCACAAGCAAGGCTTCCCAAAGAGTAGCAAAATTGTCACATGAAGCCAGGCCCATTGAGGTCTGCAATGTGTGGTCCATGTGTGTATTGACTCTCAACTACGGCTGCCATGTCTTTCAGAATAAAACCCTGTGATATACTGGCTGAGATTCCAGTGCTCTGTGGAAATCCACCATGGGCCTAATTCTCAGTTTCCAAGGGCGACTCTCATGAGTGGCCTCCTCCAATCCCAACACAATTCATGGCAAAACTTCTCTGAGGTCAGTTCCAGAACTCAGTCTCTAAGGGGAATCACACTAGAGTTCGAGCCCAGGTGGATCCAGTCATCTCTTCCACCACCAAACAAATGACCACAATTAAAACCAAAACACTCCCACATGGCCCTAAACTTCTCCCATACAGACACTCATCATAACCTCTGTCTGGAGGTTTTCATGAGGGGCACAGCCCAAGACAGGGTCCAAAATAAGCTCCCTTGCCCCTCATTTGCCTAAAGTCAGGGTGCCCTGATCACCCTTTCTGTGAACCATGAGTGATGAAATATTCTTGCTGTTAATACTGCTCTGCTTCTCCAATTTGAAGCCTACTGACTGTGGGGTTTAGATTGTTTATGTGAATTGGAGTCATGAGACAACTCAAGCACCTATGGGCTAGCCTCTGCAGGGATTTGAAGAACTCATTTGACCCAAAGTATCCCTATTTTCACTTGATGGAGGTCAGGAACCTTACAGAGGAAGGCAAGAGACTTCATCCACAATGACTGTTCTTTTGGCCATTTTGGTTTTGTATGCACACATGGGATCTCTCTTTACATCCATCAGGTGCTGAGAATCTAAGCCACAGCCTCAAACAGGGCCAAGAGGCTGATTCAGACCCATCCCTTTTCAAAGCAATTAAGCAAAAGATACAGGTGATTCCCATTCCTTTCCATTTGAAAACTGTTATGTTCAGGATTCACCAAGGGGTGGCCTGAGGCAAAGACCTTCTTGACATTCAGGGCAAAAGAACAATAGGTAAGCAAAAGGCCAAAAGCAGGGTTTCTCCACTGAAACATTCCTGGTCACACTGATATCTGAGTTTTCTGAGATGCTCACAATTCCCTTCAGCTATCCAATATATGGCCATGTCACAGAGCTTGGAAGTGGTACATATCTTTTACACAAAACCATGAGCCTATTCAGGAGAGTGGAAAGAATTCAGGAAGAAAACAGCAACTTAGGAAGATAGCAGATGTTGCCTATAAATCAGGCAAGCCACCATCCATTAATAAAATGGGCAGGACGAATGCTGGGAAGCTTTCTACTAGACAGGACATATCCATTGATGCATTCTCTTTTCTAATGTCTACAACCACGGACAAAGTGAGATACACAGACATAGAAATACTTGCCTTTTCATAAGAATTACTAGAAACTGTCCACTCCAAACTAAACAAACTGACTTTCCTACCTATTCTCAGAACATGAGACAAAACCTCAAACTCACATCCACACCCACAAAGGCACCTCCTTCCCCAATTAGGTCTGTGACTATCCGAAGTGTCCTCTGACTGGTGGGCCATAATATGTTCCCCCGAAATGGTCTGTCCTGTCTCAGATCTGGTCTCCTTGTCCAACACTGTGAAGTTGTCAGGACCCAGTGGTTAACCAGGACCTTCTTTCTCAGGAAAGGCCCCTCTTCAGAGTTTTCCAGGCATTTTGCCATCCTCACATCAGTAGTTAGCAAGAAAGAATGACTCTCTCATTGTTAAATCCAAACAAGTAAAACTACTGGGATTGGGAGTGGGACTTGCTCTGGGTGCCTGTCTTCCTGGATTCAACGTTCAGAGGGTTCTATCACCAAGGAAGATAGGTGAGGTCACTTCCTTCAGGAACTGAATGAGGTCACTGCCTTGGCAACCACTTTGTCCTAACAGCTGCTTCCAAGGGTCTCATGAGATGGAGGCTGCCCCTACTTCCTCTGACACTTTCACAAGTTAGAAAGGTATATCAACCATAGGCACCCGAGAACAGCTCTCCACACATGCCTGGTTTGGTCCATCTTCTCTACATTAAGAAGAGAGAGGCTGATTCAGACACAACCATTCATCCTTACCAGGTTGTCTGCCATGGAAGATGGCTTTTGCTTTCTCACGACCTTCATAGCTGCCTACATCTTCTCCAGGGATAATTTCTGCATGAATCTTTGAGGTTCTCAGCAGATGGAAGATCCCCTACCTTCCACTATTTTAAGACCAACTCTGTCCCTGCTCTTCTGTAAAGTTAGATTGAGGGAACAGTGTATGGTTAGGGTTAATAACATGTTCGATTTGGATTAGGAATCATTCTGCTGGATCAATTATGGTATTGGGAACCTGCGATATTTATGAGAATATAGAGGTGAAATATATGTATAAAAACAGAAACCTAAGTAAGATTTGAAGCCCAGAAGGGCATTGGCCCCTTGATTGGAATACTTATCTTTGAATTATATTCTGCACCAATGTCTCAGATAAATCGATATACAATGGTATAGGACCTTGTACCTTGGATGATTGAATGTCGAAGATAACATCAAATCAAACAGGGAGACTCAGTAGAAATACAAAGATAGTCTATAGGTTTAGGAAGAAGAGTGAGTATAGGATTTGGAACAAAAGTTCTTTAGCAATAGGGTTTTGGTTAGATAATGAATGTAAATGTCAGCTCATGTGAAGTGTCAGTCATAATGATAAAATGGGGAAAATATGTAGGAAAGCAGACATCAATAGAGACATTACGAAATCAGGCAAAGTATAAATTGAGAGATAGGATTAGATATTTTCAACAGGGTTGAGTTTCAATATATTATCTTAGGAAGAAACCAATATGTTGTCAAAAATAGGATTGACTTTTTAGAGCATTTGGCAACATGGACATGGATGTTTGTAGTAATCCATGTTCACTTTCCATTTAGGGTTTGGTACAACCAGAAGTGTGACCTTTCACTTTGTGTCCAGAATATTATTGTGATAAAATCTATATGTAGATCAAGTGACATGAGTATTTCGTCCAACATTTCTGGGAGCAATATTTTGAAAACGTATAAATTATATTGGGTTTACAAAGAGGTGTACCCTGTGTTTATGAATATAGACATAATGTATGAATAGACCATACTCTGAATAAATAATATAACTGGTTCCACTTTAAATGATGAATTGAATTGATATCTGAAAATATATAAGAAATCTTATATTGATATACAATCATTCATTCCATCCAGTCATACATCTAATGGTAATATTAGGGTTATGGTTTATCATGAACGTTGTGTGAGTTTTGCTTCAATGTGATTATGGAAATAGAAAATAATGTGCTGGAAAGGAGTCTCATGAAAAGACCAGTCAAGAAACATGGAGGAATACATGTGTTCTGAAGCAGCAAGTGATTGAAAGTGAAACAAATGCCTATAATTTTGAGAACTTGTGGATGAAATATATATCCAATAATGTGCATAAACTGAAGAAATAGTAACGTACCACTATTGTGAAAAAATGAACGTCAAAATACATTTCATGTCCCATAGGAATCTACTTGCATTGATGTAAAACTGGGTCGATTACTGTAGAAATATTAGGATTTGAATGCACCATTCACTAAAGTTAGTTTTCAATACTAGGAAACAAATATGTATTTCAGGTGGATGATTATTTAAGAGAATAAACTTGTGAAAAGTTGATTATAAAACCACATACATGTATATCAATGAATTTAGGGAGTGTATATTAAGACACATATATTTTATTTTAAAAAATCTGGACACATACACACACACACACATACACACAGAGACATTAAAAAGTAGCAATATATATGCCAATCAAAATTCATTGTGAAATATATATCATCCACAGATGCAAAAATATTTATTTTACTGAACATGTTTTTATGTATAATGTTGTTCTACTAGGAAGCTCACCCATAGTTTGAATTTTCAGTTCCAACAGCGTTTAGGAGGAGTGATATCTTCTCACAATTTGTATGTGCCAAATCAGCCAAATCACAAAACTATACGTGTGATACCATGTAGGATTCTATATGTGCATATAGAAATACATGTGCTGAATAGTCTACAGAGAAAGGGAGACAGGAATTCACATACTTGTTAAATATAAAAACACATGGAGAACTATTTCAATTAAAAATTGATTAGATTTATAACACCATTCCTTTATTATGCAAAAGGCAAATCCAACTATACACCATGCCTCCTCTGAACTGCTTGTATTTCTATTCTGTTTAGGTTATTTTTCTCCATCATATTAGGTTAGTATTCAGAGTCTAGTAGGGTATGGGTTAGTGTCAGGGATTCAGTATTTCGAATGGAAAATTAGATAATGAATCCAATGTGTATGCAAATATGTGGTACACAAAAATCTTCCCACTCTCATCTAGAACAATGTCTTGACATTACCATCGCTCTAATAAGACACAATTAGAGGAGAAGAGTTAGAAAATCAGTGAATACATATCTGGAATGGAAAATTCTCAGGAGTTCACCACCTTGTAGATGGTAATGGGGTTTCCAAAAGTAAGGGACAGGGTTGATAGATCCAACCTTATCTTTTATTAAATTTGGGAGCCATCTTGCCACAAAGCCATGAAAAGATAATTTTGGCTTCACTATAAATTACTGTAAATTTTGAACCTGCTTGGAATGCCTGCCTGTGCCTTGAACTCACCCATGCCTGGCTCTGTGACCAGAAAGCAGCCTTCTCTGAAACTTTAGTGACACCTCATAAATATTGCACTTCTCTGGCCAGACAACGACCCTCTCTGAGGCTCTAATGATCCTCATAATTTCTGATGTTGGGGCCAGAAAAAAAAAGTAAACAACCATTAGTGTGATGCTTGTCAAAGTTCTGTTATCTGTAAAACCCCTTGTGTGTAACTTCCTGGAATATAAAGCTGGGCTCTAAAAAAGGTGGGGTTGCTGTCTTGTTCCCGCTGTTTTGGAAGGTAGACAGCCCGGCTGGTTGAAATAATTAGCTTGCATTAATTTGATTTTAATTGGAGTGTGTGGTCTTGTGTTGGTCTAACATTTTTGTTGTTCCCCAGCGAGATGACCCTGCCCGAGCATATCACAAGACCAGACTGCATGGAAATTCTGAAGCTGGCCTTCCCTCCAGGGCTCCAGGCTGGAGAGCCAAGTTCCAATGCCTTGGAGTGAGCCTTTGGTCCAGGGAGCACTGCAGTGAACCACCGAACTAAAACTGTTAGGAAGCACCTGGTGGAGGACGTCTCCATATGTAAGTGGCGCCTTTATAACATGTACTATTCAGTTAAGGGAGAACTATTCTGATGACAGAGAGGTGGCCTCGGGAGGCTCACATATACTTCTGTCCAGGACAGTATGGAGAATCGTTCTTTCCTCTGTTCTGTTCTGTAGGGAATTGCTCTGGAAAGATAGAGAGGTGCCAAC
The DNA here is from genome assembly GCF_048772815.1 of Callospermophilus lateralis. NCBI lineage: Eukaryota > Metazoa > Chordata > Mammalia > Rodentia > Sciuridae > Callospermophilus > Callospermophilus lateralis. Next base: position 831,301 of record NW_027514427.1, read on the forward strand.
GGGCACACACGTACTTGTACCCCTGAGCTTTACCAAGACATTGCATTGCTCCTCAGATTTTCTGTTTCGGCGCAGGGTTTCTGTTTTTTTTTGTTTTGTTTTGTTTTTCTGTTTTGTGTTGTTCTGTGTTCTATATGTTTTTTTGTTTGTTCGTTTTTTTGCGTTTTGTTGTGTGATTTCTGTGGTAAAAACTTAAGGATATTGGATGTGGAAATGGGTAATAAAGCAAGTATGCCTGACACCCGTTTGGACTGTGCTTAAAGGAACTGCCATGAACTTTACCCCCCTTGGTTAAGCAGGATGAGAGAAGCCCCTAGCTGGCTGACTGGAGCACACCCACTGCAGAGGGCTATGCCTGCTGGGGATCTAAGAACTGAGTATCTCCCAGGTTAACAAGTGAAACTATTTTAAAACCCCTTGTCCCTGCAGATCAGGAGCGTCACAAACTTTGGGAAGAGTCCCCTGTGTTTCTCCTTTGTTAGCAAAGCAATAAACCTCCATTTTTTTTCTCCAAACACTCCTCATCATTAAATTGGCATTAATTGGCTTCAAGGTAAGAAACCGAACTTTAAGTTACAAATTTTGATACACCACCTCCCCCTCCGCCCCGGAACTTTTTGAGACCTGACTACTGAAATGTTAGGAGATGGATCCTGCTTGGGGTGGAACCGAACCAGAGAAGCTAATCCTGTAAGTAAAAGGAGGGACTGAGGGATTCGCAGCAGCTGCCGAAGCCCTGTTGCTTCAGGGAATTCCCTCCTTCCTTACCTGCACTGTAAGGATTATGCCACCTCTGTCTTCTTAAAAAAGAGAAAAAGAAAAAGGGGACACTATATGCAGTAAAGTCATTATGGAGACCTTGGATTTTACATTTCAGGTTGCCCCTCTGTGAAAACATCTGGTTCCCTTGTGGGGACATCTATATTGCCACTGGTGTAGGAGATTTTTTCTTATCTGCTCTGTTTAAAAGCTTCTGTCAGCCATAGTCTGGAGCTCCTTTCTGTCTGTCTTGTGTCTTTTTTTCTGGCCCTTTAAGATATGTGCAATAATGTGTTGATACTATAAATTGTTTCTTGGGAATGATCTTAGCTGAATGTGTGTCTAAATGATGATGTTCTATTGTAACAATCTGGTATCTGAATGGGTTTTTGAAGCATTGCACAATCTTGCAGTTAAAAGTCGGGTTTAGGTAATTGTTTAGTTTATGATTTCAGATAATTCATTCCAGAGAACTTTAATACTTAGGATGGAAAACTAAAGAACTCTACTTCCACGTTGGCAAGTAACTTCCCAATCATTCAGGCTTTTTTTTCACCAATTTTGAATTGGGTAGCCTGAGAAAATATCACTGTGTGTACCAGTGCATTAATTTGGACAAGGATCGTAAATCATAGTATGGTATCTGTTGACAAAAAAATCTGTTGATGTAAAGATATAAAATTTTGTGAGTTGTATCTTAAACTTGTATCATAATTTTCAACATCCTAACCTGAAAATTATGGTTAAAATCACTTAGGCCTGAGGTGTCTGCTCAGAATAGCAGTTTTTTCCTGCTCCTTCCAGACCTCAGCCAGGACTTAGATTGAAATGCAAATGAAAGAAGCCTGGAAGCTCAGCAGCAGACTGATCTGGGGTCTAAGGAAGAAAAAATGTAAATTATATGGTATTTACAAATTACTGGCCAGCCATTTTTTCTAGGACTCTTACTTTTTTTTCTTAGATTCTGGGTTTTTTTTTTTTTTTTTTTTGAGCTCATGATTTTGATCCTGCAGACCTAGGTTAATGTTTTTCTGATCAGATCTATCTTTGACCAACCGTGGAGTTTTTGAAACATTGCAATGGAGATTTCACCTGCAAAAAGCTACAAGGCCTTTACTATTATTATGTGTGCACACTTTTGTTATGTGCTGTATGTCTATATATATACATATGTCCGTATATCATACATGTGATACACAAAGTAACATATAAAAGGAGCGCTCATAAAAACAAATTTTAAAAAGTGGATCCAAAGATCTTTAATTCACGTGATTTAAATGGTTAAATTGAAATTGGAAAAACAGATAAAAATAAATGTCTTTAAATTTAAGCTTAAGAGTTTTTCTAGGTGTTCAAAAAACTAATAAAATATTAATGTCTATAAAATGTCTAATATGACTTGGTTCTAGGACGTTTCCTTCAACAAAAAAATGGTTTACACTATTCAATACATTTGTCTAACATTTTGATAAATAAGTAAAGTAAATATGATATGGGTTTACTCATTCATGAGTACGTTTGTTAGATAACTGATTGATTTACTAAGGTCTGTATAAGTTTGTACTAAAGTATGTATAAGATTGTAAAAATCAGTCATGTGTTAAAGAGACAAAAATTTCTTAAAACATAAGTTTACCCATAACATTGTGTTCATTAAGTTTTATTTTTTCTAGAGCAAGCAACCATAAAAATTAAACAAATGATTAAATAAGAACTGTTGTTTTAGAGCACTGTACTGACATTTCTTTAAAAGCTTAACTGGGTTAATGTAGAAACATCCATGTAATTGTGATGCTATTAATGTTCTTATATCTTCCAGGTATACAAGTCTGTAAGACAGAAACTTAAAAGAGCATTATATCAAGCTGCTATTCTGAAGTTGTATGGTAAAAATATATATTGGGCATTCATTTACCTGTTATCAATAAGATATGTAAAGTTTTATGTTACTTTTTACATTGGGAACAATTTAAATATTTTTTTTAATTTAATGAGAGCCTAATCTATGTAAGTGTTAAGAACATTCAGCCTTTCTTTAATTCATATTTTAAATGTGATATCATATGATGTTAGCTAATGTTCATGTGACCTCAAACAATTTATGTAAACTTTGTAAAATGATATTAAAAAAAACAAATTTCAGCTTTAGAACTAAAACACTTGAGATTTATAAAGAGCCCTGCCTTACCAGAGATAAGGCTCTGTGTTCCAACTTACTACTTGTTAGAATAACCACAAAAGCAGTAGGTCAGATTTTATTTCATTTAAAGTTATGTTCAAAAGCTGCTTTTTTTTCTGTCAAGATTACTAGGATCTCAAACAGGGGATATAATGTATAACTCAACCAAAAAATTCAGGGTAGGTATTACATGAACTAAGTATATTTACTTTTGTTATTTTTATTTAAAATTTTCTTATAAGTGATCTAAAGATTCCCTGTTATTTTTGTACAAATGTGTTGCTTTAAGAACACAACATGGGTTTATTCAAGATAATAAGTCATCACCTACAATACAGACAGAATAATACAGATCCCAATTTATAAAAAAAATAAATAATTATAAAGTTATAGACATTAAAGCTCAGTATTCTTAAAGTAAGGCTGTTAAAATTTATTTGCTGGATGTTTAAGATTAGGATTTAAAATTAAAGTTAAATGAAAGGGCCAAGAAAACCAATATTTGGCTCTTGCCCTCTGAGTAAGTCTAAATCCAGGGAACAGGGTACTTCTCTAAAGAGCTTTGCATTTCTGAGTCACATAACCGCCTGATCAGGGAGATAAAAGAGACCACTGGAGAACAGAAAGACAATCAGTGCATTTGTTACTTAGAGGAGAGTCATCAGAGAAGGGAGACATCCCTGATGCTTCCGAGAGAAGCCACATGGTCAAGCAAGACCTGGACCCACCTAGCGCAAATGACACTAGCAGAACTGAGAAGCTGCTCTCAAGATTCCCCAGGAATGACTCCCATAAAAGCTCAGCTGACTGTTAACAAAAAATAGAAACAAAAGTCAGTTTGACTGCTTCATCTTAAACACTTAGCAAAGACAGTAAACACCAAAATACAGCCATTCCTGTGCATTTTAAATAATAATAATAATAATAATAATAATAATAATAATTTAAGGTATACACTTTATGTTAGCCTCCCAAAATAAGTAAGACTGGAGGTTACAAAGAAGGATTCTCAGACAAGAATGCCTGATAACCATAAAAAGAGACTATCAAGAGGAGCTTCCAGAGGCAGAAGTTTTTAGTTTAAGGCCTACAGATATTCCTAACCTACACAGGTAGGCTTGGTGTTTGCTAGTACGATTATCCAGCCCTAAGTAACAGAATTAAAAGTTTCTCTATAAGACACAGAGATAATACTAGTAAAAGAATTATTCAAGATCAGTGACATTAAATTATTAAACTGTAACTTATGGGGAAGGACAACTGTAACACTGAAAGTTAAATATTAAGTTGACAGTCCTGATAATTGGGGATATTAAAGACTGGTGAGGGAACTTCTATACAGTGACATGTTCCAGCTGCTGCAACATTTATTCAGTAGTGATGGTTTTTGTTTCTGTCATTGAAGAATCCATCCTCAGATGCCTTTACAACCTGTTCTTCCCCAACCATACTTCAAAACGAACTGACTTCTAAAAGGCAACTCATGTCCTTCAACTGAATTCTAAAAAGCAACTCATGTGCCTCACGCCGTGCCCCCTCACATCACCCTCTCTCAGCTCAGAAGAAGCCAAAATGTGTGATGCCTCTCTTTTTACAACAATGAAGCCAAAAATAAATAGACTATCAATATAAGTAAATAATTAAGTCAGGTACAATCAGGAATTCAGTTTTGGGTGAGTTCTAAAAATTTGGAGACGGTTACCTGAGTGATTAAAATTTCCTCAGTGCTCTTCCCCTACCCTATCAAAGATTTGAAAGGCACACATTAGAAAAGGGGGAAATGATAGACCCAACCTGATCTTTTATTAAAATTGGTAGCCATCTTGCCACAAAGCCATGAAAAGATAGTTTTGGCTTAACTATAAATTACTGCAAATTCTGAACCTGCTTGGAATGCCTGACAGTGCCTTGAACTCACCCATTCCTTGCTCTCTGACCAGATATCAGCCCTCTCTGAAACGTTAGTGACACCTCATAAATATTGGCCTTCCCTGGCCAGAAAACGACCCTCTCTGAGGCTCTAATGGTCCTCATAAATTCTGATGTTGGTGCCAGCAGAAAAAAATGGAAACTACCATTAGTGTGATGCTTGTCAGAGATCTGTTATCTGTAACACCAGTTTTGTGTAACTTTCTGGGCTATAAAGCTGGGCTGTAGGAAAAGTGGGGTTGCTGTATTCTTCCCGCCATTTTGGGAGGGAGACGCAGCCCGACCAGTGGAAATAATAAGCTTGCTTTAGTTTGATTTTAATTGGAGTCAGTGGTCTTTTCTTGCGTCCTGGTCTAACAGGTAAACACTCCACAAACATGGAGCTCTGCTGGCCTAAAGACTTCTTAAGAAACTGCCTCTGAGGTTAGGCACTTGAATTATATGTTGTTATCAGGAGCTTTAGGTTCCTTTCTATTGAGACCATCAAAGCTGTGTCTGCATCTATGTGACCTGGAGGACATGGTTTCTTATTTTCCAAAGGTTATGAGGCAGCAGTGCTGAATTCACTCTTTGTAGGTAAACTGTGGCCACTTAAGGATATGTGTCTCCCTGTGTGGACTTTGAAGCCATTTGGTCATCCCCCACTTTTCGTAGTGTTTCTTGCACTGGGAGTTTGGTATTTGCTTCACGAAATACAATGAGTTCAACTGGGACCCAGTGCTGGAGGGACTTCTTTCACGTGTGGTGGGTCAGGGTCTGCAGGAGAATGTAACAACCAGGATTCTATCCCACATAGATTTCCCCCTTGACCATAGCAAACTGATTCCGAGCATTGCCTTGAAAATCTCCACATAAAAAGATGCCTTTATATGGAGAGGTTTCAGACATATAAGTTTCTGCTGGATGCACCATGTCAGTCACAAGCCATTTGCAAGCCAATGTCAGATCCACATGGCCACAACACAGATGTTTTATCACAAACCTGCACAACACCTCTCTAGGCCCACTATTCAGTAAGCTCCAACTTACTGGTATTTCTGTTCTACACCATTTTCATGAAACCAAGTCAATCAAGGCACTGTCTGGTACACTCATGATCAGATTCAGGACATCAAAAAGTTCTCCAGTGCCACCTAGTAATGGGAATGTCAATAATTTCATGGTATTTATCTAGCCAATTTTCAAGGATCAAGTTGGAGGCATTGTGGGTTTCAATTCAGTTAGGAATCATTAAATAGTGAGGAAGCTCATTTCAATGAAAGTTCTGGAGAACTCTCACAGGCAATTCTTCTCAAAGAGTGGCCAAAAGTTCACACGAAGCAGGCCCATTGAGGTCTACAATGTAAGGTCCATGTGTGTTTTGACTCTCAACAATTACTGCCAAGTCCTTCAGAATAAAATCATGTGATATCCTGGCTGAGATTCCCAGTGATCTGTGGAAAGCAACCCTGGGCCTAGATCTCAGTTTCCAAGGGCGACTCTCCGGAGTGGCCTTGTTAAATCCCAACACAATTCATGGCAATTTTTCTCAGAGGTCAATTCCAAAACTCAATCTCTAAGAGGATTACACCAGAGTTCAAACCCAGGTGGACCCAGTCATCTCTTTTCCAACCACCACACAAATGACCACAATTGAAACCAAAAAGATCCCACATGACCCTCATCTTCTGCCATATAGACACTCATAATAACCTCTGGCTGGAGGTTTCCATGAGGGGCGCAGCCCAAGACAGTGTCCCAAATTAGCTCCCTTTTGCCTCATTTGCTTAAAGTCAGGGTGGCCTGGACACCGTTCCTGAGACCAAGAGTGATCAAATAGGCCTGCCCATAATACTGCTCTGCTTCTACATTTTGAGGCTTACTGACTGTCGGGTATAGATTATTTGTGTGAATTGGAGTCATGAGAAAATCCAAGCACCTATGTCCGAGCCTCTGCAGGGCTTGGAAGAACATATTTGACCCAAAAGATATCTATTCTAACTTGACAGAGGTCAGGACCTTACAGAGGAAGGCAAGAGACTTCATCCACATTGACTTTTCTTTTGGCCATTTTGGTTTTGGATTTACACATGGGATCTTTCTGTAGATCCATCAGGTGCTGAGAATCTAAGCAACAGACTCACACAGGGTCAATGGGCTGATTGAGACACATCCCTTTCCAAGCAATTAAGCAAAGAGCCATAAGAGATGCCCATTCATTTCTAATTGAAAACTGTTTTTTCAGGCTTCACAAAGGGGTGGCCTGAGTCAAAGACCTTCCTGACATTTAGGGCAACAGAACAATAGGAAAGCAAAAGGCCCAAATCAGGGTTTCTCCACTGAGACTTTCCTGGTCACAGTGATAGTGATATGTGAGTTTTCTGAGATGCTCCGATTCCCTTCAGCTATCAAGTACATGGGCATGTCACAGAGAATGGAGGTGGTACATATCTTGGACACAAAACCATGAGCCTATTCTGGAGAGTGGCCAGAATTCAGGAAGAAAACAGGAGCTTAGGAAGATAGTAGGTGTTGCCCATTCATAAGCTAAGCCACAGTCCATTCATCAATTGTGCAGGATGAATGCTGAGAAGCTTTCTTCTAGACAGGATACATCCATTGATGCATTTTATTTTTTAATGCATACAACCATGGACACAGTGGGATACTAGACATAGAAATACTCGCCTTTTCAAACGACTTACAAGAAACAGTCCATTTTAAACCAAACAAACCGCCTTTCCTACCTATTCTCAGAACATGAGACAAAACCACAAACTAACACCCACATCCACAAAGGCACCTCCTTCCCCAAAGCAGGTCTGTGAGTACCCAGAGTGTCCTCTGACTGGTGAGACTTATTATGTTCCCCCAAAATGGCCTGTCTTGTTTCAGATCTGGTCTCCTAGGCCACCCTGTGAAGTTGTCAGAAGCCAGTGATGAACCACTACCTGCTTTTGAAGGAAAGGCCCCTCTTCAGAGCTCTCCTGGCATTTGCCAATACTCACCACAGTAGGTACCAAGAAAGACTGACTCTGTCCTTGGTAGAACCAAAGAAGTGTGACCACTGCGACTGGGACTGGGACTGGCACTGGGTGCCTGGCTTCCTGGATCCCAAGTTCAGAGAGTACCATCACCAAGGAAGTGAGGTAGTTCACTTTCTTCAGGAACTGAATGAGGTCACTCCCTTGGCAACCACTTTGTCCTAACAGTTGCTTCCAAGTGTCCTATGAGATGGAGGCTGCCCCTAATTCCTGTGACACTTTCACAAGTTAGAATGGTATATCAACCATAGGCACCTGAACAGAGCTCTCCAAACTGGCCTAGTTTGGTCCATCTTCTCTACATTAAGAAGATAGAAGCTGGTTTAGACACATCCCTTCATCCTGTACAGGATGTTTGCCATGGAAGATGACTTTTGCTCTCTCAGGTCCTTCATAGCTGCCTACATCTTCTCCAGGGATCATTCTGCATGGACCTTTGAGGTTCTCAGCAGGTGGAAGATTCCCTACATTCCTGTAGGGACCAACTCTGTGACCAACTCTGTGACCAACAATTCCTGTGACCAACTCTGTCACAGCTATACTGTAAAGTTAGATTGAGGGAACAGTGTATGGTTAGGGATAATAACATGTTCAATTTGGGGTAGAAAAAATTTTGCGGAATAAAAAATGGTATTGGGAACCTGAGATATTTACAAGAATATACAGGTGAAATATAAGTATTAAAACAGAAATCTAGGTAATATTTGAAGCCCAAAAAGGCATTGGGCCCTTGATTGGGATACTTAGCTTTGAAATACATTCTGCACAGATGTCTCAGATAAATATATATTGAATGGCATAGGACATTGTACCTTGGATGATTGAATGTCGAAGACAACATCCATTCAAAAAGGGATAGTCGGTAGGATAAAGAAGATATTCGGTAGGTATAGAAAGAAAAGTGAGTATATGATTTTGAACAAAAGTTCATTAGCAATAGGGTTTCAAATAGAGAGTGAATGTAAATGTCAGCCCATTTGAAGAGTCAGTCACAATTATGAACTGTGGAAAATATGTAGGAAAGCAGATATCAATAGAGAGTATAGGAAATCAAACAATGTATAAAGTGAGTGATAGGATTAGACATTTTCAACAGGCTTGAGGTTGAATATATAATCTTAGGAAGAAAGAATTTTGTAGTCACCAATAGGATTGACATTTGAGCACATTAGACAACCTGTACATGGATGTTTTAAGTAATCCATGCTCACTTTCCTTTAAGGCATTGGTACAATCATAAGAGTGAACTTTGCTTTTTGTGTCCAGAATATTACTGTGATAAAATGTATATGTAGATCAGGGGTATTGAGTATTTCTTCCACCATTTCTGGGATCAATATTTTGAAAACATGTAAAGTATTTTTGGGGTACAAATAGGTGTACCCTATGTCTATGTATATAGAGATAATGTCTGAATTCACCATACTGTGAATAAATAATATAACTGGTTCAAACTTTAAATAATGGATTGAATTGATATCTTAAAATATACACAAAATGTTATATTGATATACGATCATTCATTCCAACCAGTTATATATCTAATGGTAATATTAGGGTTATGGTTTATCATAAGAGTGTATGAGTTTTGCTTCAAACGTGATTATGGAAATCGAAAATAATGCGTTTGGAAAGAAGTCTCATGAAAAGCCAAGTCAAGAAACCTGAAGAAATACATGTGTTCTAAAGCAGGAAATGATTGAAAGTGAACAAATGCCTATAAATTTATGAACTTGTGGATGAAATATATATCCTATGATGTGCATAAACTGAAGAAATATTTATGTACCAGTTTTGAATGAAAATGAAAGTCAAAATACATATCATGTCTCCTAGGTGTCTACTTGCATTCATGTTAAGTTAGGTCAGTTACTATAGAAATATTAGGATTTCTTTGCACCTTTCACTGAAGATAGTTTTCAGTACTAGAAAACAAATAGATATTTCAGGTGGATGACTATTTCTGAGACTAATATTGTAAAAAGTTGATTATATATTCACATATATGAAAATGAATGAATTTAGGGAGTGTAAATAAGACACATATATTTCTTATTTAGAAAAATCTGGAGAGTATATATATATATATATATATATATATATATATATATATATATACACACACACACACATACACACACACTCACAGACATTAAATTGTAGCAATATATATGCCAATCGAAATTCATCATGAAATATATATCATCAAGAGATCCAAAAATATTCATTTTACTTAATATGGATTAATGTATAATGTTTTTCTACTAGGAAGATCACCCATTGGTTGAATTTTCAGTTGCAACATGGTTTAGGAGAAGTGATCTCTTCTCAAAATTTGTATCTGCCAAGTCATCCACCTCACAAGAATGTACATGTGATACCAGGTAGGATTCTATATATGCATTAACAATACATGTGCTGAATAGGCTACAGAGAAAGGGAGACAGGAATTCACTTATTTGTTAACTTTAAAAGCACATGGAGAATTATTTCAACAAAAAATTGACTTGATTTATATCTCCTACCCTACATAATGCAATATGCAACTCCAAGTATAAACCATGCCTCCTCTGAACTGCTTGTATTTCTATTCTGTTTCGGTCAGTTTTCTCCATCATATTAGAATTAGTAATCAGAGTCTCGTAGGGTATGGGTTAGTTCAGGGATTCAGTATTCCAAATGGAAAATTGGAAAATGAATCCTATGTGTATGCAAATACGTGCTACACAAAAATCTTCCCACTGTCATCCAGAACAATGCCATGACAGTATCTTCTCCCCAAGTAAGACGTAATTGGAGGAGAAGAGTTACAAATTCTGTGAATACAAATCTGGAATGGAATATGCTCAGGAGTTCACAAACTTGGAGTTGGTAGAGGAGTTTCCAAAAGAACGGGACAAGGTAAACCCTCCACAAACATGGAGATCTTCTGGCCACTGAGGGCTAAATGTTTCCCCATGTGCACTGTGTAGCCATTTGGTCATCCTCCACTTTTCGTGGTGTTTTTTGCTGCTGCACTGGGAGTTTGGTGTTTGCTTCATAAAATACAAGGAGTTCATCTGGGACACAGAGCTAGAGTGAGTTCTGTCATGTGTGGTGTGTAAGAGTCGGCAAGATAATGCACCAACCAGGCTTCTATCCCACATAGCTTGCCCCCTTGACCATAGCAACCTGATTCTGAATATTTCCCTGAAACCTCTCCATATAACCAGATACATTTACATATAAGGGTATGCCGGATGCACCATGTCAGTCACAAGCATTTTGGAAGCCAATGGCAGATCCACATGGACCCACCACAGATTTTTTACCACACACCTTCCTACTACTGCTCTAGGCCCACTTTTCAGCAGGCTCCAATTTACGGGCATCTCTGTTCTACACCATTTTCATGAAACCGAGACAATCAAGGCACTATCTGGTATACTCATGATCATCTACAAGACATCCAAAGGTTCTCCAGTGCCACTTGGTCATGGGAATTTCAAAAATTTTACGGTAATTATCTAGCCACTTTTCAGGATGAAGTTGGAGGCACTGTGGGTTACAATTCATTCAGGAACCATTAAATGCTGAGGAAGCTCATTTCAATGAAAGCTCTGGAGAATTCTCACAGGCAAGGCTTCCGAAACAGTGGCCAAAAGATCACATGAAATCAGGCCCATTGAGTCTGCAATGTTAGGTCCATGTTTGTTTTGATTCTCAACTATGGCTGCCAAGTGTTTCAGCATAAAATTATGTGTTATCCAGGCTGAGATTCCCAGTGATCTGTGGTTAGCCAACCTGGGCATAGATCTCATTTTACAAGGGCGACTCTCATGCGTGGCCTTCTAAAATCCCAACACAATTCATTGCAATGCATCTCTGAGGTCAGTTCCAGAACTCAGTCTCTAAGGGGAATCACACCAGAGTTCAAGCCCAGGTGGACCCAGTTATCTCTTAAAATCACCACACACATGACCACAATTAAAACCAAAAAAACTCCCACGTGGCAGTCATCTTTTTCCATATAGACACTCATCATAACCTCTGGCTGGAGGTTTCCATGAGGGGCGCAGCCCAAGACAGTGTCCAAAATAAGCTCCCTTGCACCTCATGTGCCTAACGTCAGGGTGGCCTGGACACCCTTCCTGTGAACCAGGAGTGATCAAATATGCCTGCCCTTAATACTGCTCTGATTCTCCAATTTGAGGCTTACTGACTTTTGGGTATAGATTCTTTGTGTGAATTGGAGTCATGAGAAAACCCAAGCACCTATGTGCTAGCCTCTTCAGGGCTTTGAAAAACACATTTTACCCAAAGGATCTCTATTCTCACTGATGGAGGTCAGGAACCTTATAGAAGAATACGTGAGACTTCATCCACAATGACTGCTATTTTGGCCATTTTGGTTTTGGATGCACACATGGGATCTTTTTCTATATGCATTAGGTGCTGAGAATCTAAGCCACAGCCTCACACAGGGCCAAGAGGCGGATTCAGACACATCCCTTTCCAAAGCAATTAAGCAAAGTGCATCAGGTGATGTCCATTTATTTCCATTTGAAAACTGATTTCTTCAGGCTTCACAAAAAGGTGGCCTGAGTCAATGACCTTCCTGACTTTCAGGGCAACAGAACATTAGGTAATCAAAAGGCCCAAAGCAGGGTTTCTCCACTGAGACTTTCCTGGTCACACTGATATCTGAGTTTTCTGAGATGCTAGCCATTGCCGTCAGCTATCCAGTACATGACGATGTCACAGAGCTTGGAGGTGGTACATATGTTGGACACAAAACCATGAGCCTATTCTGGAGCGTGGCCAAAATTCAGGAAGAAAACAGGAACTTAGGAAGTTAGTAGGTGTTGCCATCCATAAGGCAAGCCACAGTCCATTCATAAATTGGGCAGGATGAATGTTGGGAAGTTTTCTACTAGACAGGACACATCCATTGATGCATTCTCTTTTTTAATGTCTACAACCACGGACACAGTGGGATACACAGACACAGAAATATTGCATTGTGAAACGACTTAATAGAAACAGTCCTCTCCAAATCAAACAAACCACATTTCCTACTTATTCTCAGAACATGAGACAAAACCACAAACTCACACCCACACCCACAAAGCACCTCCTTCCCCCAAGTAGGTCTTTGATTATCCAGTGTTTTCTCTGGCTGGTCAGCCATACTATGTTCCCCCGAAATGTCCTGTCCTGTCTCAGATCTGGTGTCTTTGCCAACTCTTTGAAGTAGTCAGGAGCAAGTGGTTAACACTATCTGCTTTCTCAGGAAACACCCCTCTTCAGAGCTTTCCTGGTATTTGGCCATCCTCACTTCAGTAGGTACCAAGAAAGACTGACTCTGTCCTTGGTAAATCCAAACAAGTGAGACCACTGGGACTGGGACTGGGACTGGCTCTGGGTGCCTGGCTTCCTGGATCCAACATTCAGAGAGTTCCATCACCAAGAAAGTGAGGTGAGGTCACTTCTTCCAGGAACTGAATGAGGTCACTGCCTTGGGAACCACTTTGTCCTAACAGTTGCTTCCAAGTGTCCCATGAGATGGAGGCTGCCCCAATTCCTGTGACATTTTCACAAGTTAGAATGGTATATCAACCATAGGCACCCGGGAACAGTTCTCCACACAGCCCTGGATTGGTCCATCATCTCTACAGTAAGAAGAGAGAGGCTGATTCAGACACAACCCATCATCCTGACCAGGTTGTTTGCCATGGAAGATGACTTTTGCTCTCTCAGGTCCTTCATGCTTGTCTACATGTTTTCCAGGGATAATTTCTGCATGGACCTTTGAGGTTCTCAGTAGGTGGAAGAACCCCTACATTCCTGTATTGTAAGACCAACTCTGTTCCAGCTCTTCTGTTAAGTTTGATTGAGGGAACTGTGTATGGTTAGGGTTAATAACATGTTTGATTTGGGTTAGGAATCATTCTGTGGGATGAATAATGGTATTGGGCACCTATGATATTTATATGAACATATAGGTGAAATATAAGTATGAAAACAGAAATCTAGGTAAGATTTGAAGCCCAGAAGGGCATTGGGCCCTTGATTGGGATACTTAGCTTTGAATTATGTTCTGCACAGATTTCTCAGATGAATCGATATACAATGGCATAGGTCCGTGTACATTGGATGATTGAATGTCTAAGAGAACATCCAGTCAAAAAGGGATAGTCGTTTGGATTAGGAAGACAGTCTGTAGGTTTCAGAAGAAGAGAGAGTACAGGATTTGGACCGAAAGTTCTTTAGCAATAGGATCTCGGTTAGAGAGTGAATGTCAATGTCAGCACTTGTGAAGGGGCAGTCACAATGATAAACTGGGGAAAATATGTAGGAAAACAGATATCCATAGAGACATTAGGGAATCAGGCAAACTATAAAGTGAATGGTAGGATTAGACATTTTCAACAGGGTTGAAGTTGAATATATAATTTTAAGAAGAAACAAATATATAGTCACAAATAGGATTGACTTTTGAGAGTATTAGGCAACCTGGACATGGATATTTTTAGTAATCCATGTTTACTTTCCATTTATTCTTCGGTAGAATCATAAGTGTGACCATTGCATTTTTTTGTCCAGAATTTTACTTTGATAAAATGTATATGTAGATCAGGTGACATGAGTATTTCTTCCATTATTTCTGGGAGCAATATTTTGAAGTCGTATGAATTATTATTGGGGGTACAAAGAGCTGTACCTTGTGTCTATGAATATAGAGATAATGCATGAATAGACCATACTGGGAATAAATTATATAACTGGTTCCACTTTAAATTATCGATTAAATTGATATTTGAAAATATATAAGAAATCATGTTTTGATATACTGTCATTCATTTCAACCAGTTATACATCTAATGTTATTATTATGTTTATCGTTTATCATGAAGTGTGTGTGAGTTTTGCTTCAAAAGTGATTATGGAAATCGAAAATAATGTGTTTGGAAAGAAGTTTCATGAAAAGACCAGTCAAGAAACCTGGAGGAATACATGTGTTCTGAAGCAGGATTTGATTGAAAGTGAAACAAATGCCTATAAATTTATGAACTTGTGGATGATGTATATATCCTATGATGTGGATAAACTGAAGAAATAGTAATGTACCAGTGTCGAATAAAAATGAGCCTCAAAATACACATCATGTCCCATAGGAATCTAATTGCATTGATGTTAAACTAGGTCAGTTACTGTAGAAATATTAAGATTTGAATGCACCAATCACTGAAGTTATTTCTCAGTACTAGGAAACAAATAAGTATTTCAGGTGGATGAATATTTCTGAGAATAATCTTGTGAAAATTTGATTATAAATCCACATACATGAACATAAATGAATTTTGGGACTGTATATAAGACACATATTTTTCATATTTTGAAAAATCTGCAGACTATACACACACACACACACACACACAGAACATCCACACAGACATTAAAATGTAGCAATATATATGCCAATGGAAATTCATCATGAAATATATATCATCCACCTATCCAAAAATATATATTTTACAGAACATAGATTTATGTATAATTTTGCTCCACTAGGAAGCTCACCCATAGATTGAATATTCAGTTCCAACAGAGTTTAGGATGAGTGATCTTTTCTCTCAATTTGTATTTGCCAAGTAAACCACCTCACAAAAATGTACGTGTGATACCAGGTAGCATTCTATATGTACATATAAAAATACATGTGTTGAATAGGCTTCAGAGAAAGGGATACAGAAATACACATTTTTTTTTATTTTGAAAACACATTGAGAACTATTTAATTAAAAATTGACTAGATGTATAACACCTAAAGTTTATCATGCAAAAGGCAAGTCCAAATATACACCATGCCTCCTTTAAAGCGCTTGTATTTCTATTCTGTTTTGGTTAAGACACAATTAGAGGAAAAGAGTTAGAAAATTTGTGAATACATATCTGGAATGGAAAATGCTCACGAGTTCACAAACTTGGAAATGGTTGAGGAGTTTCCAAAAGCAAACGACAGGGTAAACACTCCACAAACACGGATCTCTTCTCGACTAAAAACTTTTTGAGAAATTGCCTCTGAGGTTGGGCACTTGAAATATATGTTGTTGTCAGAAGTTTTAGCTTTCTTTGTAGTGAAACCATCAAAGCTGGGTCTGCATCTATGTGACGTGGAGAATATGGTTTCATATTTTCCAATGAACATGAGGCAGCAGTGCTGAATTACCTCTTTTTAGGTAAACTGTGGCCACTGTGGGCTAAGTGTCTCCCCGTGTGGACTGTGAAGCCATTTGGTCATCCTCCACTTTTCGTGGTGTTTCTTGCTGCTGCACTTGGAGTTTGGTATTTGCTTCACGACATAAAAGGAGTTCAACTGGGACACAGTGCTGGAGGGAGTTCTGTCAATTGTGGTGGGTCAGGTTCTGCAGGAAAATGCACCAACCAGGCTTCTATCCCTCATAGCTTGCCCCATTGCTCCCTTTTTCATAGCAACCTGATTCTGAACATTGCCCTAAAACCTCTCTATATAACAAGATTCCTCTACATACAAGGGTCTGCTGGCTGCACCAGGTCAATCACAAGCTATTTGGAAGCCAATGGCATATCCACATGGCCCTACCACAGATGTTTTGTCACACACCTGCCCACAACAACTCTAGATGCACTACTCAGCAGGTTCGAAATTACTGGCATCTCTGTTCTACACCAAGAACCTCACCCCCCCACACAGGTGCATAGGCCTATCCACAAGTATGGCTGTATGTTGGATCGGTAGTCAGTGAAGGGTATGATCCAATTGCAGTGGTATCAACCTAAGACAGAAGGCTGACGCCTAGATGTCAGTTTTTCCAGTGATGGGTAAGAACCATATGTTGAATTGGACAACCTATCAGTCACGGTCCTTAAGCCACATTGCTTGTTGTTTAATTAATCAGAAGGGGGGAGATGCTGAGGGCCATTGCTAAGTAAGAATGATGCATGGCATGCGCCAGGTCATTTGCAGTGTCATTGCGTGTAAGGTGACCTTGCTCAAGGACCAGGGTGGATCCAGGTTTAGGGTGGATCCTGCTGGGAATAGGGAGAATCCCGCTCCTTGGGTTTAGGGCGGTTCCAGGTTTAAGGTGTACCCTGCTGGGAATAGGGCTTATCCTGATGCCTCAGGGATGCCCGCTCCTTGAGTTCCCCTTGAGTTCTCGTGGGATTCACAGAAGTTTTGGGATTCAGAACATGATTTGGCCCCAGAACGTATTTGTAGGGTGCCGGTGTGAGTTTGGGAATAAAGAATTTCTGTTTGAATCTACAAGGCTGTGAGTGGCTCGTGATTTTGTGCCGAGCTAGTCTGCCGCAGCCCATTGATAATGCAAGCTGCTGTGCATTCATAAATTGGGCAGGATGAATGCTGGGAAACTTTCTACTAGACTGGACACATCCTTTGATGCATTCTCTTTTCTAATGTCTACAACCACGGACACAGTGTGATACATTTTCCTACTGAATCTCAGAACATGAGACAAAACCACAAACCCACACCCACACCCAGAATGACACCTCCTTCCCCCAAATAGGTCTGTGACTATCTGGAGTACCCTCAGAATTATGGGCCATACTATGATCCCCTGAAATGTCCTGTCCTGTCTCACATCTGGTCTCCTTGGCCAACTCTGTGAAGTTGTCAGGAGCCAGGAGTGAGCCACTACCTGCTTTCTCAGAAAAAGCCCCTCTTCTGAACTTTCCTGGCAATTGGCCTCCTCACATTAGTAGGTACCAAGAAAGACTGACTCTGTCCTTGGTAAATCCAAAAAAGTGAGACCACTGGGACTGGGACTGGGACTGGCTCTGGGTGCGTGGCTTCCTGGATCGCAAGTTCAGAGAGTTTCATCACCAAAGAAGTGAGGTGAGGTTACTTACTTCAGGAATAAATGAGATCACTGCCTTTGCAACCACTTTGTCCTATCAGTTGCTTCCATTGGTCCCATGAGATGGAGGCTGCCCCTACTTCCTGTGACACATTCACAAGTTAGAATGGTATATCAACCATAGGCACCCAGGAACAGCTACCAACACAGGCCTGGTTTGGTCCATCTTCTCTACATTAAGAAAAGATAGGTTGACTCTGACACAACCCTTCCTCCTGACCAGGTTGTTTGCCTTGTAAGATGACTTTTGCTTTTTCCGGTCTTTCATAGCTGTCTACATCTTCTCCAGGGATCATTTCTGCATGGAGCTTTGAGGTTCTCAGCAGATGGAAGATCTACTACAATCCTGTATTGTAAGACCAACACTGTCCCTGCTCTTCTGTAAACTTAGATTGAAGGAACAGTGTATGGTTAGGGTTAATAACATGTTCAATTTGGGTTAGG
Organism: Callospermophilus lateralis; assembly: GCF_048772815.1. NCBI lineage: Eukaryota > Metazoa > Chordata > Mammalia > Rodentia > Sciuridae > Callospermophilus > Callospermophilus lateralis. Next base: position 849,537 of record NW_027514427.1, read on the forward strand.
AATCATTCTGCTGGATGATTAATGTAATTGGGAACTTGCGAAATTTATAAGAATATAGAGGTGAAATATATGTATGAAAAAAATGATCAAGTAATATTTGAAGCCCAGAATATCATTGGGCCCTTGATTGGTATAGTTAACGTTGAATTACATTCTGCACAGGTTTCAAAGATAAATCAATACACAATGGCATAAGACCTTGTACCTTGGATGATTGAATGTAGAAGGGAACATCCACTCAAAAAGATAAAGTCAGTAGGATTAGGAAGATAGTCAGTAGGTTTAGGAAGAAGAGTGAGTATTGGATTTGGAACAAAAGTTCTTCAGCAATAAGTTATCGATTAGAGTGTGAATTTAAATATCAGCACATGTGAAGAGTCAGTCACAATGATGAACTGGGAAAATATGTAAAAACAATGATAGCAATAGAGACATTACGAAATCAGGCAATGTATAAAGTGAGGGATAGAATTAGACATTTTCAATAGGGTTGAGTTTGAATATATAATCTTAAGAAGAAACAAATATGTAGTCACCAATAGGATTGACATTGACCTGGACATGGATGTTTTTAGTAATCCATGTTTACTTTTCATTTAGGCTTTGGTACAATCGTAAGTGTGACCTTTGCATTTTGTGTCCAGAATATTTCTGTGATTAAATGTATGTGTAGATCAGGTGACATGAGTATTCCTTCCACTGTTTCTGGGAGCAATATTTTGAAGACGTATAAATTAGTATTGGGGGTACAAAGAGGTGTACACTGTGTCTATGAATATAGAAATAATGAATGAATAGACCATACTGTGAATAAAAATATAACTGGTTTTACTTTAAATAATGGAATGAATTGATATCTGAAAGTATATAAGAAATCTTATATTGGTATACAATCATTCATTCCAACCAGTTGTACAGCTAATGGTAATATCAGAGTTATAATTTATCATGAAGGGGATGTGAGTTTTGCTTCAAAAGTGATTATGGAAATCGAAAATAATGTGTTTGGAAAGAAGTCTCATGAAAAGACCAGTCAGGAGACATGGAAGAATACATGTGTCCTGAAGCAGTAACTGATTGAAAGTGAAACAAATTCCTATAAATTCACGAACGTGTGCATGAAATATATATCCTAATGTGTCCATAAACTGAAGAAATAGTAATGTACCAGTGTTGAATAAAAATGAACATCGAAATACAAATAATGTCCCATAGGAATCTACTTGCATTGATGTTAAACTGGGTCAGTAACTGTATAAATATTAGGATATGTATGCACCATTCACTGATGTTAGTTTTCAGTACTAGGGTTATTATTATTTTTAAATTTTAATTTTCATTTTTTTATCATTATTATTATTTTTTTAAATTATTTCTTTCTTTATTTTCTGTTTTTTTCTTTTGTCTTTTCATTTCTTTTCAATTTTCTTATTACCCATTCCTTGAATTCTACCTGCCTACTCTCATTCTCTTTAGTGACTTCTTTCTTTTCCTTCTAATATCTTTCCTCCCAAGCATCAAATAAATTTATAAGAGTAAACAGTAACTCCGCAGTCAAACAAAACAAGAAGTAACAAGAGACACATAAACAAGCAAGAAAGACAAGGAGTACAAACAATGAAGAACAGCCTAAATATTCAGAAGGACCTAGAGTCATCAGAAAAATTGTCATATAAAGAACTCTAGAAATACCTTAGACAGATAGAATGGAACCTTAAAGATGATACGAGACAGTAAATCCAAACAGTGAAAGAACACATTGAAAATGAATTACATAAACAGATAAAAAAAGAAGATAAGCATCTTTATCAGGAAATAGAGATTATAAAATGAAATCAAACAATAATTCTAGAAATGAAGAAAATGATAAACCAAATTAAAAACTCAACTGACAGTATCATTAACAGAGTGGAGCAAGTAGAAGCCAGAACGTCAGATAATGAAGACAAAATATATCATCTTGAAAAGAGTCTAGCCAACTCAGAAAGGCTGATAAAAAATCACGAGAAAAACATCCAAGAGATATGGGATAATATAAAAAAAAAAAAAAACAAACTTACGAGTCATCGGGATAGAAGAAGGTTCAGAGATTCAATCCAAGGGAATGAGTAACCTGCTGAATGAAATAATTACAGAAAACTTGCCAGAAATAAAAAAGGAAACAGATATACAAATTGTAGATGCATAGAGGACACCGAGCACACAAAATCACTTTAGACCAATGCCAAGACACATTTTTATGAAGATATTCAACATACAGTACAAAGAGAAAATACTAAAAGCTACAAGAGAAAGGAGGCAAATTACATTCAGAGGTAAACCAATAAGGTTAACAGGAGATATTTCATCACAGACGATGAAAGCGAGAAGATTCTGGAACAACGTATTTCAAACACTGAAAGACAATTGATGCCAACCAAGAATTCTGTATCCAGCAAAATTAAGCTTCAGGTACACAACAAAATAAAAATCTTTCATGATAAACAAAAGCTAAAAGAATTTGCTGTCAGAAAACCAGCATTGCAAAGCCTCTTGAGCAAAACACTACACAAGGAAGAAATAAAAAACAACAACCAAAGCCATCAGTGGGATGTGCCTTGGAAATGACAGAGTGCAGAGGGAAAGCTAATCATGCAGAAACAATCTAAATTTTTAAAAAAGATAAATATTCAAACATGGCTTGCAGTACAAACCAAACATCAGTAGAAACTCTAAACCTTAATGGCTTAAACTCTCCAATAAAGCAACATAGGATGGTAACTTGGATTAAAAAAACAAATCCAACAATATGCTGCCTCCAGGAGACACATCTGACGGAAAAAGACATACACAGGCTGAAGGTGAAAGGTTGGGAAAAAATATACCACACACACGGTCCTCGCAAACAAGCAGGGGTGGCCATCCTCATATCGAATAAAATAGACTTCAAGAATATTTAATCCAAAGAAATAAGGAAGGACATTATATACTGTTAAAAGGAAACATTCATCAACAACATATAACAATTATCAATATTTATGCACCAAATAATGGTGCTGCACCATTCATAAAACAAATTCTCCTCAAGTTCAAGAATCAAATAGACCACAACACAATAATCATGGGTGACTTAAACACACCTCTCTCACCATTGGACAGATCCTCCAAACAAAAGTTAAATAAAGAAACTATAAATCTCAATATCACAATCAATAACCTAGACTTAACTGACATATATAGAATATATCAACCATCATCAAGTGGATATACTTTTTTCTCAGCAGCACATGGATACTTATAAAAAATAGACCATATTTTATAACATAGGGCAACCCTCAGTAAAGATAAAGGGGTGGAGAGAATACCATGCATTTTTTTCTGATCATAATGGAATGAAACTGGAAATCAATGATAAAAAAAAGAAGGAAAAATCCTATATCACATGGAAAATGAACAATATGTTACTGAATGATTAAGGGGTTGCAGACATAAAGTTCTTCTGACATCAAGGAGGAAATCAAAAAACTCTTAGAGATAAATGAAAATACAGACACAACTTAACAGAATCTATGGGACACAATAAAAGCAGTTTTAAGAGGGAAATTCATCGCCTGGATGTCATTCCTCAAAAAAAAAGAAAAACCAACAAATAAATTAGCTCACACTTTATCTCAAAGCCCTAGAAAAGGAAGAACAAAACAACAGCAAATGCAGCAGAAGGCAAGAAATAATTAAAATCAGAGCAAAAATCAATGAAATTGAAACAAAAGAAACTATTGAAAAAATTAACAAAACTAAAAGTTAGTCCTTCGAATAAATAAACAAGATTGACAGACCCTTAGCGATGCTAACGAAGAGAAGAAGAGAAAGAAATCAGATTACTCACATACGGGATGAAAAAGGCAATATCACAACAGATGCTACAGAAATACAGAAGACAATTAGAAATTATTTTTGAAACCTAAATTCCAATGAAATAGAAGATAGTGAAGACATCAATAAATTTCTTAAGACATATGATTTGCCCAGATTGAGTCAGGTGGATACACACAATTTGAACAGACCAATATTAGTGGATGAAATTGAAGAAGCAATCAAAAGACTACCAACCAAGAAAAGCCCAGGACCGGATGGGTATACAGCGGACTTTTACAAAACCTTTAAAGAAGAATTAATACCAATATTTTTCAAGTTATTTCAGGAAATCGAAAAAGAGGGAGCTCTTCCAAATTCATTCTATAAGGCCAATATCACCCTGATTCCGAAACCAGACAAAGACACCTCAACGAAAGAAAACTTCAGACCAATAACTCTGATGAAACTAGATGATAAAATCCTCAGTAAAATTCTAGCGAATCGGATACAAAGGCACATCAAAAAAATTGTGCACCATGATCAAGTATGATTTATCCCTGGGATGCAAGGATGGTTCAATATATGGACATCAATAAATGTTATTCACCACATCAATAGACTTAAAGATAAGAGCCATATGATCATCTCAATAGACACAGAAAAAGCATTCAACAAAGTACAGCATCCCTTTATGTTCCAAACTTTAGAAAAACTAGGGACAACAGGAAATTACCTTGACATTGTAAAAGCTATCTATGCTAACTAAGCCTCAGGCTAGCATCATTCTGAATGGAGAAAAATTGAAGGCATTCCCTCTAAAATCTGTAACAAGACAGGGATGTCCTCTCTCACCACTTCTATTAAATATAGTTCTCGAAACACTGGCCAGAGCAATTAGACAGACGAAAGAAATAAAAGGCATAAAATTTGGAAAAGAAGAACTTAAATTTTCACTATTTGCGGATGACATGATTGTATACCTAGAAGACCCAAAAGGGTCTACAAAAAAACTACTAGAACTAATAAATGAATTCAGCAAAGTAGCAGGATATAAAATCAACACGCATAAATCAAATGCATTCCTGTATATCAGCGACAAAACTTCTAAAATGGAAATGAGGAAAAACACTCCATTCACAATATCCTCAAAAAAAAAATAATACTTGGAAATTAACCTAACAAAAGAGGTGAAATTTTTATACAATGAAAACTACAGAACCCTAAAGAGAGAAGTAGAAGAAGATCTTAGAAGATGGAAAAATATACCCTGTTCATGAATAGGCAGAACTAACATCATCAAAATGGTGATATTACCAAAAGTTCTATATAGGTTTAATGCAATGCCAATTAAAATCCCAAAGGCATTGCTTGTAGAAATAGAAAAGGCAATCATGAAATTCATATTTAAAAATAAAAGACCCAGAATAGCAAAAGCAATTCAAAGCAGGAAGTGTGAATCAGGCGGTATAGCGATACCGGATTTCAAACTATATTACAGAGCAATAGTAACAAAGACAGCATGGTACTGGTACCAAAACTGGCGGGTGGACCAATGGTACAGAATAGAAGACACAGAGACCAATCCACAAAGTTACAACTATCTTATATTTGATAAAGGGGCTAAAAGCGTGCAATGGAGGAAGGATAGCATCTTCAACAAACGGTGTTGGGAAAACGGGAAATCCGTATGCAAGAAAATGAAACTGAACCCCCTCCTCTCACCATGCACAAAAGTTAATTCAAAATGGATCAAGGACCTTAATGTCAAATCAGAGACTCTGCGTCTGATAGAAGAAAAAATTGGCTATGATCTACATATAGTGGGGTTGGGCTCCAAATTCCTCAAGAGGACACCCATAGCACAAGAGTTAATAACAAGAATAAACAAATGGGACTTACTTAAACTGAATTTTTTTTCTCAGCAAGAGAAACAATAAGAGAGGTAAATAGGGAGACAACATCATGGGAACAAATATTTACTCCTCACACTTGATCTAGCTATTGCTCTTCTTGGACTATTCCCTGAAGACATTAAAAGAGCGTATTACAGGGATACTGCCACATCGATGTTCATAGCAGCACAATTCACAATAGCTAGACTGTGGAACAAACCCAGATGCCCTTCAATGGATGAATGGATTACAAAAATGTGGCATCTATACACCATGGAGTATTACGCAGCACTGAAAATGACAAAATCGTGGAATTTCCAGGGAAATGGATGGCACTAGAGCAGATAATGCTTAGTGAAGCTAGCCAATCTCTAAAAATCAAATACCAAATGTCTTCTTTGATATAATGAAAGCTACTAAGAATAGAGCAGGGAGGAAGAGCATGAGGAAAAGATTAACATTAAACAGAGACATGAGTTGGGAGGAAAAGGGAAAGAACAGGGGAATTTCATGGAAACGGAGGGAGACCCTTATTGTTATACTAAATTACATATAAGGGGTTGTGAGTGGAATGGGAAAATAAAGAAGGTGAGAAATGAATTATAGTAGATGGGGTAGAGAGAGAAGATGGGACGGGACGGGAGGGGGATAGTAGAGGATAGGAAAGGTAGCAGAATACAACAGTTACTAGTATGGCATTATGTAAAAATGTGGATGTGTAACCCATGTGATTCTGCAATCTGTACTTGGGGTAAAAAAGGGAGTTCATAACTCACTTGAAGCTAATGTATGCTAATGTATGAAATATGATATGTCAAGAGGTTTGTAAGGTTTTGAACAACCAATAAAAAAATAAAAAAAAGAAAAAATTAACAAAACTAAAAGTTGGTTCTTTGAAAAAATAAATAAGATCGACAGACCCTTGGCCATGCTAATGAAGAGAAAAAGAGACAGAACTCAGATTACTAACATACGGGATGAAAAAGCCAATATCACAACAGATGCTACCGAAATACAGAAGACAATTAGAAATTATTTTTAAAACCTATATTCCAATAAAATAGAAGATAGTGAAGACATCGATAAATTTCTTTAGTCATATGATTTGCCTAGACTGAGTCATGAGGATACACACAATTTAAACAGACCAATATCAATGGATGAAATAGAAGAAACAATCAAAAGACTACCAACCAAAAAAAGCCCAGGACCGGATGAGTATACAGTGAAGTTTTACAAAACCTTTAAAGAAGAATTAATACCAATACTTTTCAAGTTATTTCAGGAAATAGAAAAAGAGGGAGCTCTTCCAAATTCATTCTATAAGGCCAACATCATCCTGATTTCGAAACCAGACAAAGACACCTCAACGAAAGAGAACTTCAGACCAATATCTCTGATGAACCTTGATGCAAAAATCCTCAATAAAATTCTGGTGAATCGAATACAAAAGCACATCAAAAAAATTGTGCACCATGATCAAGTAGGATTCATCTCTGGGATGCAAAGATGTTTCAATATACGGAAATCAATAAATGTTATTCACCACATCAATAGACTTAAAGATAAGAACCATATGATCATCTCAATAGACACAGAAAAATCATTCAACAAAGTACAGCATCCCTTTATGTTCAAAACACTAGAAAAATTAGGGATAAAAGAAACTTACCTCAACATTGTAAAAGCTATCTATGTTAAGCCTCAGGCTTATTTTCTGAATGGAGAAAAATTGCAGCATTCCCTCTAAAATCTGGAACAAGACAGGGATGCACTCTATCACCACTTCTATTCAATATAGTTCTCGAAACACTGGCCAGAGCAATTAGACAGACAAAAGAAATCAAAAGCATAAAAATAGGAAAAGAAGAACTTAAATTATAACTATTTGCTGGTGACATGATTCTATACATAGAAAACACAAAAGGGTCTACAAAAAATTACTAGAACTAATAAATGAATTCAGCAAAGTAGCAGGATATAAAATCAACACGCATAAATCAAAGGCATTTCTGTATATCAGCAACAAATTTTCTGAAATGGAAATAACCCTTCTGAAAAACAGTCCATTCAAAACATCTCACAAAACTCAGATATCAGTGTGAACAGTAAAGACTTATATATCAGCGACAAATCCTCTGAAAGGGAAATGAGGACAATCACTTCATTCACAATATCTTCAAAAAAAAAAAAAAAAACAAACAAACTTGGGAATCAAACTAACAAAAGAGGTGAAAGACTTATACAATGAAAAGTACAGAACCCTAAAGAGAGAAATAGAAGAAGACCTTAGAAGGTGGAAAAATATACCCTGTTCATGGATAGGCAGAACTATCATCATCAAAATGGCGATATTACCAAAAGTTCTCTATAGTTTTAATGCAATGCCAATCAAAATCCCAACGGCATTTCTTGTAGAAATAGATAAAGCAATCATGAAATTCAAATGGAAAAATAAAAGACCCAAAAATACAAAAGCAATTCTAAGCAGGACGTGTTAATCAGGCAGTATAGTGATACCAGATTTCAAACTATATTACAGAGCAATAGTAACAAAAACAGCATGGTACTGGTACCAAAATAGGCGGGTGGACCAATGGTACAGAATACAGGACACAAGAGACTAATCCACAAAGCTACAATTATGTTATATTTGATAAAGGAGCTAAAAGCATGCAATGGAGGAAGGATAGCATCTTCAACAAATGGTGTTGGGTAAACTGGAAATCCATATGAAACAAAATGAAACTGAATCCCCTCCTCTCGCCATGCACAAGAGTTAACTCAAAGTAGATCAAGGAGCTACATATCAAATCAGAGACTCTGCATCTGTTAAAGAAAAACTGGCTCCGATCTACATATTGTTGGGTCAGGCTCCAAATTTCTTAATAGGACACCCATAGCACAAGAGTTAATAACAAGAATCAACAATTGGGACTTACTTAAACTGAAATTTTCTTTTTCTCAGCAGGAGAAACAATAAGAGAGGTAAATAGGGAGCCTACATCATGGGAACAAATATTTACTCCTCACACTTTCGATAGAGCCCTAATATCCAGAATATACAAAGAACTCAAAAAATTAGACAATAAGATAACAAATAACCAAATCAACAAATGGGCCAAGGACCTGAACAGAAACTTCTCAGAGGAAGACATAAAATCAATCAACAAGTACATGAAAACATGCTCATCATCTCTAGCAGTCAGAGAAATGCAAATCAAAACCACCCTAAGATACCATCTTATTCCAGTAAGATTGGCAGCCATTAGGAAGTCAAACAACAACAAGTTCTGGAGAGGATGTGGGGAAAAGGGTTCTCTTGTACATTGCTGGTGGGACTGCAAATTGGTGAGGCCAATTTGGAAAGCAGTATGGAGATTCCTGGGAAAGCTGCAAATGGAACCACCATTTGATCCAGCTATCCCTTCTCGGACTATTCCCTGAAGACCTTAAAAGAGCGTATTACAGGGATACTGCCACATCGATGTTCATAGCAGCAGAATTCACAATTGCTGGACTGAGAAACCAACCCAGATGCTCTACAATAGATGAATGGATAAAAAATAAATGTGGCATTTTTACACCATGGAGTATTACGCAAGACTAAAAAATGACAAAATCATGGAATTTGCAGGGAAATGGATAGCACTAGAGCAGATTATTCTTAGTGAAGCCAGCCAATCACTAAAAAACAAATACCAAATGCCTTATTTGTTATAATGAGAGCAAATGAGAACAGAGCAGGGAGGAAGAGCATGAGGAAAAGATTAACATTAAACAGAGACTTGAGTTGGGGGGGAAGGGAGAGAAAAGTGAAATGCATGGTAATGGAGGGAGACCCTCATTGTTACACAAAATTACATATAAGAGATTGTGAGGGGAATGGGAAAATAAACAAGGAGAGAAATAAATTACAGTAGATAGGGCAGAGAGAGAATATGGGAGGGGATGGGACGGGGGATAGTAGAGGATAGGAAAGGTAGCATAATACAAAAGTTACTAATAGGGCATTATGCAAAATGTGGATGTGTAACCGATGTGATTCTACAATCCATATTTGGGGTAAAAATGGGAGTTCATTACCCACTTGAATCTAATGTATGAAATATGGTTTGTCAAGAGCTTTGTAAGGTTTGAACAACCAACTAAAAAAATAATATAAAATAAACTGAAATAAAATAATTGAAAAAAAAACACATGGAGAACTATTTCAACACAAAGTTGACTAGATTTATAACTGCTACCTTGTATAATGCAAAATGCAAGTGCAACTATACACCATGCCTCCTCTGAAATGCTTGTAATTGTTATCTGTTTGGGTTGTTTTTCTCGATCATATGAGGATTAGTAGTCAGAGTCTAGTAGGGTATTGGTTACTGTCAGGGATTCAGTATTTCGAATGGAAAATTGGAAAATGAACCCAATGTGTGTGCAAATATGTGCTACACAAAAATTTTCCCACTCTCATCCAGAACAATGCTTTGAAATTACCCTCGCCCCAAGTAATACATCTTTATAGGAGAAGAGTTAGAAAATTTAGGAATAAATATCTGGAATAGAATATGCTCAAAAGTTTAATACCTTGGAGGTGGTAGAGTACTTTCCAAAAGTAAGGGACAGGGTAAACACTCCACAAACATGGAGCTTTGCTGGCCTAAATACTTCTTGAGAAACTGCCTCTGAGTTTGGGCACTTGAAATATATGTTGTTGTCAGGAGCTTTAGCTTCTTTTGTAATTAGACCATCAAAGCTGGGTCAGCATCTATGTGACCTGGAGGACATGGTTTAATATTTTCCAATGAACATGAGGTAGCAGTGCTGAATTCAATCTTTGTAGGTAAACTGTGGCCTCTGGGGGCTATGTGTATCCCCATGGGAATTCTGAAGCCATTTGGTCATCCTCCACATTTTATGGGTTTTTTTCCTGCTGCACTGGTAGTTTGGTATTTGCTTCTCGAAATGCAAGGAAGTCAACTGAAACACAGTGCTGGAGGGAGTTCTGTCACGTGTGGTGGGTCAGGGTCTGCAGGAGAATGCACCAACCAGGTTCTATCCTTCATAGCTTGTTCTTTGACCATTGCAACCTGATTCTCAACATTGCCCTGAAACCTCTCCATATAACAAGATGCCATTACATATAAGGGTCTGCTGGCTGCACCTTGTCAGCCACAAGCCATTTGGAAGAGAATGGCCGATCTACATGGCCCCACCACAGTTTTTCCATCATACACCTGCCCACCACGGCTATAGGCCCACTACTCACCAGGCTCCAACATACTGGCATCTCTGTTCTACACCATTTTCTTGAAACCCAGTCAATCAAGGCACTGTCTGGTATACTCATAATCAGCAGCAGGATATTCAAAGGTTCTCAAGTGCCACCTCTTCATGAAAATTTAAAAAAAATTCATGGTATTTATCAAGCCATTTTTCAAGGATGAAGTTTGAGGCAATGTGGGTTTCAGTGCATTCAGGAACAATTAAATGTTGAGGATGCTCATTTCAATGAAAGCTCTGGAGATCTCTCAGAGGGAAGTCTTCCCAAAGAGTAGCCAAAAGGTCACATGAAGCAAGGTGCATTGAGGTCTACAATGTGAGGTCCATGTGTGTTTTGACTCCCAACTATGGCTGCCAAGTCCTTCAGAATAAAATCATGTGATATCCTGTCTGAGATTCCCAGTGCTCTGTGAAAAGCTACCCTGGGCCTAGATCTCAGTTTCCAAGTGCGAATCTCATGCTTGGCCTCCTAAAATCCCAACAAAATTTATGGCAATACTTCACTGAGGTCAGTTCCAGAGCTCAGTCTCTAAGGGGAATCACACCAGAGTTCAAGCCCAGGTGGACCCAGTCAATCTCTTCCAACCAACACACAAATGACCACTATTAAAATCAAAACACTCCCACATGACCCTCATCTGCTTCCATTTAGACACTCATCATAACTTCTGGCTGGAGGTTTCCATGAGGGGCTCAGCCCAAGACAGTGTCCAAAATAATCTCCCTTGCCCCTCATTTGCCTAAAGTCAGAGTGGCCTGGACACCCTTTCTGTGAACCAGGAGTGATCAAATAGGCCTGCCATTAATACTGCTCCGCTTCTCCAATTTGAGGCCTACTAACTATGGGTTTTATGTTCTTTATGTGAATTGGAGTCATGAGAAAACCCAAGCACTGATGGGCTAGCCTCTGAGGATATTGAGGAACTCATTTGACCCAAAGGATCCCTATTCTCACTTGATGGAGGTCATGAAACTTACAGAGGAATGCGAAAGACTTCATCCACAAGGACTGCTCTTATGGCCAATTTCATTTTGGATGTACACCTGGAATCTTTCTTTTGATCCATCAGGTGCTGAGACTCTAACCCTAATCCTCATGCAGGGCCAAGAGTCTGAATAAGACACATCCTTTTCAAAGCAATTAAGGAAAGAGCCACAGGTAATGCCCATTCAATTCCATTTGAAACCTCTTTTCTTCAGGCTTAACAAAGGGGTGGCTTCAGGCAAAGACCTTCCTGACATTCAGGGCAACAGAACAATAGGTAAGCAGAAGGCACAAATCAGGGTTTCTCCAATGAGACTTTCCTGGTCCAAGTGATTTCTGAGGTTTCTGAGATGCTTGCCATTACCTTCAGCTATCCAGTACATGACCATGTCACAGAGTTTGGAGGTGGTACAAAACTTGGACACAAAACCATGAGCCTATTCTGTAGAGTGGCCAGAATTCAGGAAGAAAACAGGAACTTAGGAAGAGAGCAGGTGTAGCCCATCGATAAGGCAAGTCGCAGTCCATTCATAATTTTGGCAGGATGAATGATGGGAAGCTTTCTACTAGACAGGATACATCCATTGATGCATTCTCTTTTCTAATGTCTACAACGACGGACACAGTGGGATACACACACATAGAAACACTCGCCTTGTTAAAGGACTTACTAGAAAAGGTTCACTAAATCCAAACAAATCGCCTTTTCTACCTATTCTCAGAACAAGGGAAAATCACAAAACTACACCCACACCCACAAAGGCACCTCCTTACCCCAAGTAATTCTGAGACTATCTTGAGTGTCCTCTGACTTGTGGGCCATAGTATGTTCCATCAAAATGGCATGCCCTTTCTCAGATCTGTTGTCCTTAGCCAACTCTGTGAAGTTGTCAGGAGCAGGCAGTGAGCAACTACCATTTTTCCCAGGAAAGGCCCCTCTTAAAAACTCTCTTGGCATTTTGCCATCTTCACATCAGTAGGTACCAAGAAAGACTGACTCTGTCCTTGGTAAATACAAACAAGTGAGAACACTGGAACTGGGACTGGGACTGGCTCTGGGTGCCTGCCTTCCTGGATCCCAAGTTCAAGAGTTCCATCAACAAGGAAGTGAGGTGAGGTCACTTCCTTCAGGAAATGAATGAGGTCACTGCTTTGGCAACCACTTTGTCCTAACAGTTGCTTCCAAGGGTCCCATGAGATGCAGGCTGCCCCTACTACCAGTTACAGTTTCACAAGTTAGAATGGTATATCAACCATAGGCACCCGGGAGCAACTCTCCACACAGGCCTGGTTTGTTCCATCTTCTCTACATTAAGAAGAGAGAGGCTGATTCAGACACATCCCTTCATCCTGACCAGGTTGTTTGCCATGGAAGATGACTTTTGCTCTCTCAGGTCCTTCATACCTGCCTACATCTTCTCCAGGGATCATATCTGCATGGACCTTTGAGGTTCTCAGCAGGTGAACAATCCCCTACATTCCTGTATTGTAAGACCAAGTCTGTGCCTGCTTTTCTGTAAAGTTAGATTGAGGGAAGATGGTATGGTTAGGATTAATAACTTGTTCGATTTTTGTTAGGAATCATTCTGCTGGATGAATAATGGTATTGGTAACCTGCAATATTTATAAGAATATAGCGGTGAAATATTTTAATGATCAGGTGAGCATAGGAGGAAGAGACCACCAAGAGACTATCTCATACAACAACAAAGGTTTTATTGTAGGTCCACCATGCTGGGGCACAGAGCTCACTTCAATAGAGCAGAGAGCCCCGAGGACAGCTTAAGCAGAGCTTGTATACTTTCCTTGGAGAAGGCAGCGATGGAAGTTTATTAATGGGTCAGTGCGAGTGGGTGGTTTGCTTTTCAACCACGTGACTGAGTACATTCTGCAGTTTGGCAGTTGGGGACAGTTCTCAAGATTTCAACAGTGTTTTGTTAAGCATACAGAAAAACAGGAAGTGACAAGTACCTATTTTATTAACCTTTCATTCCCCACTTCTTCTTCTGGTTACTTTTAATCATTAAAGTGACCATTGAGGGGTGTTACATTTTATGTCTGCTAGTGGGGTATATTGTTGTCTGATTACCATAAGTTTAACTTGTCCAATTTGAGCTTGGAGAAAGGAAACTACATGGTTTAGCCAACAGGGTCCCACAGTTCGCAATAATATGAGGATTATTAATGGACTGGGCCACGGCTAATGAAAGCATAGTTGACAAGAGGGACTGTGTGAACCAAGACTCAAACCACCCTTTTTTGGCCTCTGTCTCTCGTTGACGCTCTTCAAGGCACTTTCTTAATTTACTCTTAGATTCTTTTACAACTCCAGTATGGTCGGCATAAAAAAAACATTTTTCCCTCAATGCAGCACATAGTCCCCCTTCTCTCATGAAAAGGATGTTTTAACCCTCGCCTGTTCTTTAAACAACTTCAGAGAGAGAGGTTAAAGATTCCTGTAAAGCTGTGATGGAGGTTTTATTATCTTTAAGTTTTGGTCTATTGCTGCTTCTTATTGGGGCATTTTTTGCATCCCATGGACTAGAGAAGTGGTTCCTTTGCCCACTCCTGCAGCAACTCCTCTTCCTAATAGGATGGCTAAAGTGAGAGATACAGGTTCCCGGTGGAACTGGGTTGTATGCCCTCCTATTTGATCCTTAAATGGACCTGCATCATCATTGAGCACTCTGGGAAACATCTGCACCATTACATAATTAATCACATCTGTTGACCATTTCATGAAAACATAAACAATGTTTAAGTATATAGAATCTTTCTGTTGTAGGGACAGACAAGGCAAGGCACCTAATATAGCACCAAAGACTAGAAAACAGTCCTATTTGGTTGCAAACGGATTTAGAGCACATTGCTTCTGTTGTAATCAATTATTCCCCTGAACCTCAAGTTTAGGTAATTTCAGAATTTGTACCCAACATGTAAGGGAAGGGGCTCAGAAGTTCACAGTCTGCAGAAGTTCACAAAAATCAGTTTTTGTTTCTGTTATTTTTTCCTCTGTTCTGGGCAAGTTAAATTTTCAAGGACACCTGAAAGGGGGAGAGCTTTTTTTTTCTTTTTTTTTTCTCCCTGCCAGCTGTTACTATGGAGCCTAGTTGGTAACTTCTTTATCTTACAATTGTAGCCATCTCTGTGAAGTCCAACTCAAGGCCAGAGGCCTTGTTCACATATTTTGTGAAAAACTAGTAAGGGTGTGTCTAGCTTAGGAGTGCTGATTTTTTAGCCAGTTGCCAAGTAGACCAGGGCAACACGAAAAGAGGAAGTTTATCCACAGTGAACTCTTTTATAGGGACTCTTTTGCTGAAAGTCCTAAAGTCAGCCATGGAGAAGACTTTTGGAGAAGGTCATTTAAGACTTTTCTGTGGGCCTGGTACAGAGGGGGAAGACGTGGAAGGCAAGGCTGAGAGCAGCTCCGTGGATCTCAGAATAAGGAAGGAGAGATGTAAAAGAATACTGAGAAAGGGGTTTGGGAATTTCCTAGCAACAAAAACTTGAGTACAAGAACAGGAAGAGCAGAGGGGACGATGGGAGTGAGTATCCCAAAAAGCCTGTGAGGGACTTTAAATTCTTAGTCACCTGTTTTCAGTGATGACAAAGCAACTTTAAAGGCCATTTTCATTACATCTTGGATAGGGGTCTGAGGGTTCTCCTCAGCTGGTTTGAGCTTTGGGTTAGCTGCTAAGAGGACCTGGTGGGACCCGTTGTGGGCACTTACAGGAGAAGAGAGGAGTGTCTGGGTGAAGGGGTACCTCTGTACCTTCTACCTCAGCAAGGGGGCCATCGGTTTTGGTTGTCTAATTGGTAATATGGCCAATGCTGTGTACTGAATTTGATGAGGAGTTTGGATTCCACCAGGCAGTCCCTGTATGCTAACATTCCCATGACTTATAGAAGAAGTCGGCTTTTCCCCCACACAGCCGTGGCTGTTTGTGGCTTTGATAGTCTGCTGGGCAGACATAGTAATCTAGGCTAGCCAACCTGCATCTGGCTCGCATGTCCCTACATCCATAATGTTTGTTTCCATTATCTATGATATGGAAGCGATTTAATGGAATTTTTGTGGGATCTGCTTTATCAGGGATATCCCAATAGGAAAAACCTATAGCCAGCTGACAAATATCTGGGTGTTGAGATGGCCACCAGGTCCCTAAGGGGGCTGTATGCGAGATAGACCATTCTTCTTGTCTATGAGGATTTGTTATCAGCCATCACTGCTGAATGGGCTGATGAAGGTTAGGACTACTGGTGGCCAAGGGGAGAGTGTATAGCCTTATCCACATGCCGAATACACAATTTGAAATGGTAACCAGTCATTTCCAGTATCCAGCAAGAGTCTGGACAGGGCGCAGGCTTGAGATGAGAGGCATGGATCCAGGAAGTGATTCCGTCTACCTTTACCACTGTACGTGTTATAAGTAGCACCTGCTATGGTCCTTTCCAGTGGGGTTCCAGGGATGACACCTGATGTCGTCTTATATAGATGAAGTCTCTTACTTGATATCGATGTGGAGTCCCCTTGTCCCCAGGTTGGTAGGATGTGGCCAGCTGTTTTAACAGGTATCACTGAGTTCTTTCAAGAGCTTTAAGTCTGTCAAGCAAGGGGGTGTGTAAGGGATCGTTAGGTATTAGAGTTGGGGTTAGGTTCCTTACTGGAGGAGGGGCACCACAGAGAATTTCACAGGGGGAGCGGTTACACAAAGAAACAGAGGGAGTATTTCTTGCATGAAACAGTGCAAAAGGCAGGAGCATAGTCCAATCTTTTATGCCGGTCTCTAAGCTTAATTTAATTATGGTCTCTTTAATGGTTCTATTTATTTTTTCTACCTGTACTGAGCTCTGAGGTCTATAAGCATAATGTAACTACCAATTAATCACCAGGGTAATGGTTAACCCATGACTTATCTTGGCCATGAACGCCGGTCCATTATCAGACCCTATTACTGTAGGCAGGCAATATCTTGGAAAATTATCTTTCAGGATCATCTTGACCACCATTTGCGCCATGTTTTTTTTTTCTTTTCTTTTCTTTGTTGGGAAGGCTTCAATCCATCCTGAAAATGTATCTACAAAGACTAGGAGATATTTAAGTCCATAACTTGCTGCCTAATTTCAGTAAAGTCCACTTCCGAGAATCGTCCTTGTCTGGTGTCTCGAAGGTGCTTTCCTGCAGGAAGCTTGAAAAAGTAAGCATTAACTCATTGATGGACCCGACAGGCTTTTGTTATGCATTCAGATATTTCCTATTGCTGTGAGTCGGTTAGTCGAAAACTCTGTTCTTGATTCTTCAGGAATGCTTGCAGTTTCTTTGAACCAAGGTGAGTGAGTTGATGTACATTTTCTACTGACATTGTTAGAGCTGAGATTATAGGAGTTTTTATGGAAGGATCTAGAAATTCCACTTGGGGGCCTTCAGGGTTAAAAGTTATTTTGGCCCAGAGCTTGGTGAGCAGATCTCTACCCATCAATGGGGCTGGGCATTCTGGGATTACTAAGAAGGAGTGATGGATTTATCCTTTCCTCAGGTGCATGGTCCTCTTAGTTGTCCCAGCCCGATATTTACTGCCCTTAACTCCTTGAACTAGAGACCTTTTATTTGATAGAGGGCCCAATGTGGCCTTAAGGGCTGAATATATTGCCCCTGTATCCACTTCAAAGTTTACTGGGGTCTCCTCAACTTCAAAAGTTATTTATTTTCACTGTGAGTTGGTTAGTGTAGTTGGTTAGACTTCATCTACAATGAGTGCTCTTTTGGCCATTTTGGTTTTGGATTCACACAAGGGATCTTTCTTTAGATCCGTAGGGTGCTGAGAATCTAAGCCACAACTTCACACAGGGCCAAAATGCTGATTCCTTTCCAAAGCAATTAAGACACATTCCCTTCCAAAGCAATTAAGCAGGGAGCCACAGGTGATGTCCACTCATTTGAAAACTGTTTTCTTCAGGCTTCACAAAGGTGTGGCCTGAGGCAAAGACCTTCCTCACATTTAGGGCAACAGAACAATAGGTAAGAAAAGGGCCCAAAGCAGGGTTTTTCCACTGAGACTTTACTGGTCACACTGATATCTGAGTTTTCTGAGATGCTCCCATTCCCTTCAGCTGTCCAGTACATGGCCATGTCACAGAGCTTGGAGGTGGTACATATCTTTGACCAAAAAATGAGCCTATTGTGGAGATTGGCCAGAATTCATGAAGAAAACAGGAACTTAGGAAGATAGCAGGTGTTGCCCATTGATAAGGCAACCAGCAGTCCATTCATAATTTGGGCAGGATGAATGCTGGGAAGGTTTCTACTAGACAGGACGTATCCATTGATGGATTCTCTTTTCTAATGTCTACAATTATGGACAGAGTGGGATACACAGATATAGAAGCACTCGCCTTGTCAAACGACTTACTAGAAACAGTCAACGCCAATCCAAAGAAACTGCCTTTCCTACCTATTCTCAGAACTTGAGACAAAACCACAAAACCACACCCACACCCACAAACGCACCTCCTACCCCCAAGTAGGTCTGTGACTCTCGAGAGTTTCCTCTGACTGGTGGGCCAATCTATGTTCACCGGAAATGGCCTGTCCTATCTCAGATCTGGTCTCCTTGGCCAACTCTGTGAAGTTGTCAGAAGCGAGTGGTGAGACACTACCTGCTTTCTCAGGAAAGGCCCCTCTTACGAGCTTTCCTGGCATTTGGCCATCTTCATATCAGTAGGTACCAAGAAAGACTGACTCTGTCCTTGGTAAATCCAAACAAATGAGACTACTGGGGCTTGGACTGAGACTGGCTCTGGGTGCCTGACTTCCTGGATGCCAAGTTCAGAGGGTTCCATCACCAAGGAAGTGAGGTGAGGTCACTTCCTTCCTGAACTAAATGAGGTCACTGCATTGGCAAACACTTTTTCCTAACAGTTGCTTCCAAGGGTTCCATGAGATGGAGGCTGCCCCTACTTCCTGTGACACGTTCTCAAGTTAGAATGGCATATCAAATATGGGCACCCGGGAACAGCTCTTTACACAGGCCTGGTTTGGTCCATCTTCTCTACATTAAGAAGAGAGAGGCTGACTCAGACACAACCCTACATCCTGACCAGGTTTCTTTCCATGGAAGATGACATTTGCTCTCTCAGGTCCTTCATAGCTGCCTACATCTTCTCCAGGGATCATTTCTGCATGAACCTTTTAGGTTCTTAGCATGAGTAAGATCCCCTACATTCCTGTGTTTAACACCAACTCTGTCCCTGCTATTCTGTAATGTAAGATTGAGGGAACAGTGTATGTTTAGGGTTAATAACAGATTCGATTTCGGTTAGGAATAATTCTGCAGGATGAATAAAGGTATTGGGAACCCTCAATATTTGCAACAATATATATAAGTAAAATATAATTAAGGAAAGAGAAATCTATGTAAGATTTGAATTCCAGAATGTCATTGGGCCCTTGATTAGGATACATAGCGTTGAATTACGTTCTGCACAGAAGTCTCAGATAAATCGATGTACAATGGCATACGACCTTGTACCTTGGATGATTGAATGTAGAAGAGAACATCCAGTCAAAAAGTGATAGAAGTTAGGATTAGGAAGATAGTCGGTAGGTTTAGGAAGAAGAGTGGATATAGGATTTGGAACAAATGATCTTTAGCAATAGGGTTTCGGTTAGAGAGTAAATGTAAGTGTCACCACATGTGAAGATTCAGTCACAATGATGAACTGTGTAAAATATGTAGGAAAGAAGATATCAATAGAGACATTACAAAATCAGTCAAAGTATAAAGTAAATGACAGGATTAGACTTTTTCAACAGGGTTGAGTTTGAATATATAATCTTTGGAAGAAACAAATATGGAGTCACCAATAGGATTTTCATTTGAGAGCATTAGGCAACCTTGACATGGATGTTTTTAGTAATCCATGTTCACTTTCCATTTAGGTTTGGTACAATCATAAGTGTGACATTTGCTTTTGGTGTCCTGAATATTATTGTGATAAATTGTTTATGTAGATCAGGTGACATGGGTATTTCTTCCACCATTTCTGGGAGCAATATTTTGAAGACTTATAAATTAGTATTGGGGGTACAATGAGGTGTACCCCGTGTGTATGAATATAGAGATAGTGCATGAATAGACGATATTGTGAATAAATAATGTAACTGATTCCACTTTAAATAATGGTTTGAATTGATATCTGAAAATATATAAGAAATCTTATATTGATATACATTCATTCATTCCAACCAGTTGTACATCTAATGTTAACATTAGTGTTATGGATTATCATGAAGGGTTTGTGAGTTTTGCTTCAAAAGTGATTATGGAAATCGAAAATAATGTGTTTGGAAAGAAGTCTCATTAAAAGACCCGTCAAGAAACCTGGAGGAATACATGTGTTCTGAAACAGGAAGTGATTGAAAGTGGAATTAATGCCTATAATTTTGCGAAATTGTGGATGAAATATATATCCTATGATGTACATAAACTGAAGAAATAGTAAAGTACCAGTGTTGAATAAAAATGAATGTCAAAACACACATCATATCCCATAGGAATCTACTTGCATTGATGTTAAACTGGGTAAGGTATTGTAGAAATATTAGGATTTGTATGCACCATTCACTGAAGTTAGTTGTCAGTACTAGGAAACAATATGTATTTCGGGTGGATGAATATTTCTCAGAAAAATCTTGTGAAATGTTGATTATAAAGCCACACACATAAACATGAATAAATTTATAGAGTGTATAATAAGACACATATATTTAATATTTTGAAAAATCTGGAGAGTGTGTGTGTGTTTGTGTGTGTGTATATATATATATATCACAGACATTAAAAATTTAAAAATTAGCAATATATATGCCAATCGAAATTCATCTTGAAATATATATCATCCACAGATCCAAATATATTTATTTTACTGAACTTGGATTTGTGTATAATGTTGTTCAACTAGGAAATTCACCCATAATTTGAATTTTCAGTTCCAACAGCCTTTAGTAGGAGTTATCTCTGCTCACAATTTGTATCTGCCAAATCAGCCATCTCAAAAGAATGTACATGTGATACCACGTAGGAATCTATATGTGCATATAAAATTACATATGCTGAATAGGCTACAGAGAAAGGGAGACAGGAATTTATATATTTGTTAACTTAAAAACACATGGAGAACTATTTCAACAAAAAATTGACTAGATTTATAACAGCTACACTTTATCATGCAAAACGCAAGTCCAACTATACACCATGCCTACTCTGAACTGCTTGAATTTCCAATCTGTTTGGGTTATTTTTCTCCATCATATTAAGATTAGTAGTCAGAGTCTATTAGGGTATGGAGTAGTGTCAGGGATTCAGTATTTCCAAAAAAAAAAAAATGGAAAATGAATCCAATATGTAGGCAAATATGTGCTACAAAAAAAAAAAAAAAAAAAAAACCTCCCACACTCATGCAGAACAATGCATTGACATAACCATTACCCCAAGTGAGACACAATTAGAGGAGAAGAGTTTGAAAATCTCTGAACATATATCTGGAATGGAACATGCTCAGGAGTTCACAACCTTGGAGGTGGTAGAGGAGTTTTCAAAAGTAAGGGACAGTGTAAACACGCCACAAACATGGAGCTGTGCTGGAATAAAGACTTCTTGAGAAACAGCTTCTGAGTTTGGGCACATGAAATATATGTTGTTGTCAGGAGCTTTAGCTTCTTTTGTAGTGAGATCACCAAACCTGGGTCTGCATCTATGTGACCTGGAAGATATGGTTTCTTATTTTCCAATGAACATGAGGCAGCAGTGCTGTATTCTCTCTTTGTAGGCAAACTGTGGCCATTGGGGACTAAGTGTCTGCCCCCCTGTGGACTGTGAAGCCATTTGGTCATCCTACAATTTTCCTTTTGTTTATTGCTGCTGCACTGGGAGTTCAGTTTTTGCTTCACGAAACACCAAGGGTTCAACTGGGACACAGTGCTGGAGGGAGTTCTGTCATGTGTGGTGGGTCAGTGTCGGCAAGAGAATGTGCCAACAAGGCTTCTATCCCATATAGCTTGCCCCCTTAACTATAACAACCTGATTCTGAACATTGTCCTGAAACCTCTGTATATTACAAGATGCCTCTACTTATAAGGGTCTGCTGGGTGCACCATGTCAGTCACAAGCCATTTCGAAGCTAATGGCAGATCCACATGGCCTCACCACAGATGCTTTATCACACTCCTCCCCACCACTGCTCTAAGCCCACTACTCAGCAGGCTTCAACTTACTGGCATCTCTGTTCTACACCATTTTCATGAAACCCAGTCAATCAAGGCACTGTTTGGTACACTCATGATCAGCAACAGGAGACCCAAAGATACTCCAGTGCCACCTGTTCATGGGAATTTCAATAATTTCATGGTATTTATGTAGCCATTTTTCAAGGATGAAGTGGTAGGCACTGTGGGTTTCAATTCATTCAGGAACCATTAAATGTGAGGAAGCTCATTTCAAAGAAAGCTCGGGAAAACTATCACAGGCAAGGTTTCCAAAAGAGTGGCCAAAAAGTCACATGAAGCCAGGCCCATTGAGGTCTACATTGTGAGGTCCATGTGTGTTTTGCCGCTCAACTCTGGCTGCCAAGTTTTTCAGAATAAAATCATGTGATATCCTGGCTGAGATTCCCAGTGCTCTGTGGAAAGCAACCCTGGCCCTAGATCAGTTTCCAAGGGCAACTCTCATGAGTGGCCTCCTAAAATCCCAACACAATTCATGGCAATGCTTCTCTGAGGTCAGTTTTAGAACTTAGTCTCGAAGGGGAATCACACCAGAGTTCAAGCCCAGGTGGACCCAGTCATCTCTTCCAACTGCCACACAAATGACCACAATTAAAACCAAAACACTCCCACATGACCCTCATCTTCTTCCATATAACCACTCATCATAAACTCCGGCTGGTGGTTTCCATGAGGGGCGCAGCTCACTACAGTGTCAAAGATAATCTCCCTTGCCACTCATTTGCCTAAAGTCAGAGTGGCCTGGACACCCTTTCTGTGAACCAGGAGTGATCAAATAGGCCTGCCATTAATACTGCTCTGCTTCTCCAATTTGAGGCCTACTGACAGTCAGGTATAGATTCTTTATGTGATTTGGAGTCAGGAGATACCCCAAGCACCTCTGCAGGGGACTGTAGAACTCATTTGACCCAAAGGATCCCTATTCTCACTTGATGAAGGTCAGGAACCTAACAGAGGAAGGCAAGAGACTTCATACACAATGACTGATCTTTTTGCCATTTTGGTTTTGGATGCACATATAGGAATTTTATTCATATCCATCAGGTGCTAAGAATCTAAGCCACAGCCTCACACAGGGTGAAGAGGCTTATTCAGACACATGCTTTTCCAAAGCATTTAAGCAAAGAGACACAGGTGATGCCCATTCATTTCCATTTGAAAACTGTTTTCTTCAGGCTTCACAAAAGAGTGGCATGAGGCAAAGACATTCCTGACATTCAGGACAACAGAGCATTAGGTAAGCAAATGGCGCAAAGAAGGGTTTCTTCAATGAGACTTTCCTGGTCACACTGATATCTGAGTTTTCTGAAATGCTCCCATTACCTTCAGCTATTAAGTACATGTCCATTTGACAGAGCTTGGAGGTGGTACATATCTTGGACACATATTTATGAGCCTATTCTGTAGAGTGGCCAGAATTCAGAAAGAAAACAGAAACTTAGGAAGATAGCAATTGTTGCACATCAATAAGGTTAGCCACACTCTATTCATAAATTGGGCAGGATGAATGCTAGAAAGCTCTCTACTACAAAGGAAACATTCATTGATGCATTCTCTTTTTTAATGTCTACATCCACATACACAGTGGGATACACAGATATAGAAACTCTTGCCTTGTCAAATGACATTTTACAAACAGGCCAGGCAAAACCAAACAAATTGACTTTCCTACCTATTCTCAGAACATGAGACATAACCACAAACTCACATCCACACCCCAAAGGCACCTCCTTCCACCAAGTAGGTCTGTGACTATCTGGAGTGTTCTCTGACTGGTGGGCCATACTATCTTTCCCAGACATGGCCTGTCCTGTCTCACATCTGGTCCCTTGGCCAACTCTCTGAGGTTTTCAGTAGCCAGGGGTGAGCCACTACCTGCTTTTTCAGGACAGGAACCTCTTCAGAGCTCTCCTGGCATTTGCCCATCCTCACATCAGTAGGTTCCAAGAATGACTGGCCCTCTCCTTGGTAAATCCATTCAAGTGAGCACACTGAAATTTTGACTGGGACTGGCACTGGATGCCTGGCTTCCTGGATCCCAATTTCAGAGAGTTCCATCAACAAGGAAGTGAGGTGAGGTCACTTCCATCAGGAACTGAATGAGGTCACTGCTTTGGTAACCATATGTCCTAACAGTTGCTTCCAAGAGTCCCATGAGATGGAGGCTGCCCCTACTTCCTGTGACACTTTCACAAGTTGGAATGGTATATCAACCATAGCCACCCTGGAACAGCTCTCTACTCAGGCCTGGATTGGTCCACCTTCTCTACATTGAGAAGAGAGTGGCTCATTCAGACCATCCAGATCAAGTTGTTTGCCATGGATGATGACTCTTGTTCTCTCAGGTCCTTCATAGCTGCATACGTCTTCTCCAAGGATTATTTCTGCATGGAACCTTGAGGTTCTCAGAAGGTGGAAGATCCCCTACATTCCTGTAGTAAGAATAACTCTGTCCCTTCTCTTCTGTAAAGTTAGATTGAGGAAACTGTGTATGGTTAGGATTAATAACATGTTCGATTTGGGTTAGGAATCATTCTGCTGGATGAATAATGGTATAGGAAACCTGTGATATTTATAAAAATATAGAGGTGAAATATAAGTATGAAAACAGAAATCTAGGTAAGATTTGAAGCCCAGAAGGGAATTGGGCCCTTGATGGGGATACTTAGCTTTGAATTACGTTCTGCACAGATGTCTCAGATAAATTGACATACAATGGCATAGGACCATTTATCTTGGATATATGAATGTAGCAGAGAACATCCAGTCAAAGAGGGATAGTCGGCAGGATTGGGAAGGTAGTCGGTAGATTTTGGAAGAAGAGTGAGTATAGGAATTGGACCAAAAGTTCTTTAGCAATGAGGTTTCGGGTAGAGAATGAGTCTAAATGTCAACACATGTGAAGAATCAGTCACAATGATTAACTGGGGAAAATATGTAGGAAAGCAGATATCAATAGAGACATTAGGAAATCAGGCAAAGTATAAAGTGAGTGATTGGATTAGACAATTTCAACAGGCTTGATTGAATATATAATCTTAGGGAGAAACAAATATGTAGTCACCAATATGATTGACATTTGAGAGCATTAGGCAACCCAAAGGTGGATGTTTAAAGTAATCCATGCTCACTTTCCATTTACGTTTTGGTAGAAGCATAAGTGTGACCATTGGTTTTTGTGTCCAGAATATTACTGTGATAAAATATATATGTAGATAAGGTGACATGAGTATTTCCTCCACCATTTCTAGGAGCAATATTTTGAAGACGCATAAATTAGTATAGGGGGTACAAATAGGTATACCCTGTGTCTATGAATATAGAGATAATGAATGAATAGACCATAATGTGAATAAATAATATAATTGGTTCCTACTTTAAATAATGGATTGAATTGATATCTGAAAATATACAGGAAATCTTATATTGATATACATACATTCATTCCAATGAATTATACATCTAATGGTAATATTAGGGTTACGGTTTATCAGGAAGAGTGGGTGAGTTTTGTTATTAAGGGTGAAGGGACACGTGAGACAGAAGCAGGTTAGCTAGCCTAGATTACTATGTTTACCCGGCAGTTATCAAAGCCACAAAAGCAACGGCTGTGTGAGGGAAAAGCCGACTTCTTCTGTAAGTCATGGGGATGCGAGCATATAGGGGCTGCCTAGTGAAACCCAAACTCATCATCAAATTCAGTACACAGCATTGGCCATATTACCAATTAGACAACCAAAACTGATGGCCCCCAGAGGGGTCTCTAGATCCTCAAATTTTGCGTGACCTTTTTAAGTTCGGCAAGTGCTCAAAAGGGTGGAAGGAAATTCCCATATGTGGAAGCGTTTTTCCTCCTTCGCTCAAATCCTGAACTATGCTTCTCCAATACATCCTCACCCTCTGCCTTCTGCTCCAGACGCTCTGCTGTCAATCCCACCTCAGCAACCTGATTTCTCCCCTCCAATTACTAGATCAAATACCCAGACCTCCGCCGGTTTTTAGACCATTGCCCCCCTGCTGAAGTAGCAGGTACTGAGGTACTCCTCTACCCACTCACTCCTCTCTTCTCTTGTCAGTGTTCGCACCGGGTCCCAAAAGGTCCTATTACCAGCTAACCCAAAGCCCAAACAGGCTGAGGGAAACCCTCAGACCCCTATCCAAGATGTAGTGAAAATGGCCTTTATGTTGCTTTGTCAACACTGAAAACAGGTTACTAAGAATTTAAAGTCACTCACAGGCTTTTTGATATACTCACTCCCATCTTCCCCTCTGCTCTACCTGTTCTACGGCTCAAGTTTTTGTTGCTAGCAAAATCCCAAACCTCTTTTCCATTATTCTTTTACATCTGTCCTTCCTCATTCTAAGATCCACAGAGCTGCTCTCACCCACTGCCTTCCACGTCTTCCCCCTCTGTACCAGGACCACAGAAAAGTCTTAACTGACCTTCTCCAGAAGTCTTCACCATGGCTGACTTTAGGACTTTCAGCAAAAGAGTCCCTATGAAAGAGTTCAATGTAGATAAACTTCCTCTTTTCTTGTTGCCCTGTTCTACTTGCCACTGGCTGGAAAAAACAGCACTCTGAAGCTAGACACCCCCTTACTAGTTTTTCACAAAATATGTGAACAAGGTCTCTGGCCTTGAGTTGGGGCTTCACAGAGATGGCTACATTTCTACGATAAAGAAGTTACCAACTGGGCTCCATTTTCACAGCTGGCAGGGAGAAAAAAAAAGAGAAGACAAAAGCTCTCCTCCTCTCAGGTGTTCTTAAAAAGTTAACTTGCCCAGAACAGAGAAAATAAAACAGAAACAAAAACTGATTTTTGTGAACTTCTGCAGACTGTGAACTTCTAAGTCCCTTTAATTACATGTTAGGTAAAAAATTCTGAAACTACCTAAACTTGGGGTCCAGGCGATTAATTGATTACAACAGAAGCAATGCCTTCTAAATCCATGTACAACCAAATAGGACTGTTTCCTTACCTTCGGTGCTATCTTAGGTGCCTTGCCTTTTCTGTCCCTACAGCAGTATAATTCGATATACTGAAACATTGTTTATGTGATCATAAAATGGTCAACAGATGTGCTTCATTATTTAATGGTGCAGATGTTTCCCAGAGTGCTCTATCATGACGCAGGATCATTTAAAGTTCAAATAGGGGGGCATAAAACCCGGTTCCGCCGGAAACCTGTATTCCTCACTTTAGCCATACTATTAGGAATAGGAATTGCTGCAGAGGTGGGCACAGGAAACACTGCCCTAGTCCATGGGACACAACAAATGACTCAATGAGAAGCAGCAGTAGACCAAAACTTAAAGATATTAAAAACCTCCATCACAGCTTTACAGAAATCTTTAACCTCTCTCTCTGAAGTACTTTTACAGAACAGGCGACGGTTGGACCTCCTCTTCATGAGAGAAGGGGCCTTTGTGCTGCATTGAGGGATGAATGTTCTTTTTATTACGACAATACTGGAGTTGTAAAACAATCTATGAGTAAATTAAGAAAACGACTTGAAGAGTGTCAGCCAGAGACAGAGGCCCAAAAATGGTGGTTTGAGTCTGGGTTCACACAGTCCCCGGGGGTAACTACACTTTTATCAGCCTTGTCCGGTCCATTAATAATCCTCATATTATTGCTAACTGTAGGGCGCTGTTTGCTCAACCGTGTAATTTCCTTTCTACAAGCTCAAATTGGGCATGTTAAACTTATGGTAATCAGACAAAAATATACCCCACTAGCAGACATAAAATGTGACACCCCCCAATGATCACTTTTATGATTAAAAGTAACCCGAAGAAGAAGTGGGGAATGAAAAGTTAATAAAATAGGTACTTGCCACTTCATGTTTTTCTGTATGCTTAGCAAAACACTGTTGAAATCTTGAGAACTCTTTGCTAATCTTCTTCCCAGAATGTGATGTCCCCAACTGGCAAACTGCAGAATGTACTCCCTCACACATTTGCACGCAAACCGCACACTTGCCCTGACCCATCAATAAACTTCACTCCCTGCCATCTCCAAGGAAAGTATATAAGCTCTGCTTAAGCTGTTCTCAGGGCTCTCTGCTAAATTCAAGTGAACTCTGAGCCGCAGCATGCTGGACCCCCAATAAAAAGTTTGCTGTTGCATGAGACAGTCTCTTGGTGGTCTCTTCCTCCAATGCTCGCCCAACCTTTCTATTGGTACAATCATAACTGTGACATTTGCTTTTTGTGTCCAGAATATTGCTGTGACAAAATGTATATGTATGTCAGGTGACATGAGTATTTCTTCCCCCATTTCTGGGAGGAATATTTTGAAGATGTATAAATTAGTATTGGGGGTATAAACAGGTGTACCATGTGTCTATGAATATAGAGATAGTGCATGAATAGACAATACTGTGTATAAATAATATAACTGGTTAAACTGTAAATAATCAATTGAATTGGTATCTGAAAATATATAAGAAATCATATATTGATATACAATCATTCATTCCAACCAGTAATACATCTAATGGTAATATTAGGGTTATGGTTCATCATTTAGGGTGTGTGAGATTTTCTTCAAAAGTAATTATGGAAATCAGAAATAATGTGTTTGGAAAGAAGTCTCATGAAATGATCAGTAAGGAAATGTGGACGAATATAGGTGTTCTGAAGTAGAAAGTGATTGAAAGTGAAACAAATGACTATAAATTTGTGAACTTGTGGATGAAATATATATCCAACGATGTGCATAAACTAAAGAAATAATAATGTACCAGTGTTGAAAAAAATGAACTTCAAAATACACATCATGTCCCATAGGAGTCTACTTGCATTGATGTTAAACTAGGTCAGTTTCTGTAGAAATATTAGGATTTGTATACACCATTCACTGAAGTTAGTTTTCAGTAGAAGGAAACAAATAGGTATTCCAGGTGGCTGAATATTTCTGAGAATAATCTTGTGAAAAGATGATTATAAATCCACATACTTGAATATGAATTAATTTAGGAAATGTATAAAGAGACACATATATTTCAAATTTTGAAAAGTCTGGAGAGTGTATATTAATACACACACACACACACACACACAAATATTAAAAAGTAGCACTATATGCCAATTGAAATTAACCATGAAAAATATATCATTCACAGATCGAAAATATTCATTTTACTGAACGTGGATTTATGTATAATGTTGTTCAGCTAGGAAGCTCACCCATAGGTTGAATTTTGAGTTCCAGTGTTTAGGAGGAGAGATCTCTTCTCACAATTTGTATTTGCCAATTCAGCCACCACACAATAGTGTACATGTGGTACCAGGTAGGATTCTACATGTGCTTATAAAAATACATGTGATGAATAGGCTACAGTGAAAGGGAGACAGGAATTCACATATTTGTTAACTTTAAAAACACATGGAGAACTATTTCAATAAAATTGACTAGATTTATAACTCCTACCCTATATAATGCAAAAGGCAAGTCCAACTATACACCATGCCTCTTCTGAACTGCTTCTATTTCAATTCTGTTTGGGTTATTTTTCTCCATCATATTAGGATTAGTTGACAGAGTCTAAGGTATAGGGAAGTGTCAGGGATTCAGTATTTCAAATGGAAAAGTGGAAAATGAATCCAATGTGTATGCAAATATATGCTAAACAAAAATCCTCTCACTCTCATCCAGAACAATTACTTGACATTACCTTCACCCCAATTAAGACACAATTAGAGGAGAAGAGTTATTAAATCTGTGAATACATATCTCGAATAAATATTGCTCAGGAGTTCATAACTTTGGAGGTGGTAGAGGAGTTTCCAAAAGTAATGGACAGGATAAAACTCCATAATCATGGAGCACTGTTGGCCTACAGACTTCTTGAGAAACTGCCCCTGAGGTTGAGCACTTGAAATATATGTTGTCAGGAGCTTTAGCTTCCATTGTAGTGAGACCATCAAAGCTGGGTCTGCATCTATGTGACCTGGAGGACATGGTCTCTTAAATTCCAATGAACATTAAGCAGCAGTGCTGAATTCTCTCTTTGTAGATAACTGTGACCACTGGGGCTAAGTGATTCCCCGTGTGGACTGTGAAGCTATTTGGTCATCCTCCACTTTTTGTTGTGTTTCTTGCTGCTGCACTGGGAGTTTGGTATATGCTTCACAAAATACAAAAAATTCAACTGGGACACAGTGCTGGAGGGAGTTCTGTCACGTGTCGTGTGTCAGGGTCTGTGGGAGAATGCAACAAACAGGCTTCTATCCCACATAGGTTGCCCCCTTGACCATAGCAACCTGATTCTGAACATTGCCCTGAAATTTCTCCATATAACAAGATGCCTTCTCCATATAACAAGATGTTCTGCTGGCTGCACCATGTCAGTAACAACCCATTTGGAAGTCAATGGCAGAACCACATGGCCCCAACACTGATGTTTTATTACAACTGCACAACAATTCTCTATGAACACTAATCAGTAGGCTCCAACTTACTGACATCTCTGTTCTACACCATTATCATGAAACCCAGTCAATCAAGGCACTGTCTGGTACACTCAAATCAGCAACAGGACATCCAAATATTCTCAAATGCCACCTGGTCATGGGAATTTCAAAAATGTCATGATATTTATGTAGCCATTTTTCAAGGATGAAGTTGGAGGCACTGTGGGTTTCAATTCATTCAGGAACCATAAAATGTTGAGGAAGATCATTTCAATGAAAGCTCTGGAGAACTCTCACAGGCAAGGCTTCCCAACTATTTCTGCCAAGTCTTTCAGAATAAAAGCATATGATATCATGGCTGAGATTCCCTGTGCTCTGTGGAAAGCCACCCTTGGTCTAGATCTCATTTTTCAATTGCGAGTCTCATGTGTGGCCTCCAAAAATCCCTACAAATTTCATGGCCTCTGTGCTTCACTGATAGAAAAATGTTGTTTTTATGCTGACCATACTGGAGTTGCAAAATAATCCATGAGTGAATTGAGAAAAAAGACTTGAAGAGTCCCAGAGAGAAAGGGAGATTCAACAAGGGTGGTTTGAGTCATGGTTTACCCAGTCTCCCTGGTTAACTACACTTCTATCAGCCTTAGCTGGACCCCTGATCATCCTTATGGTGTTGCTAACTGTGGGAACTTGTTTGCTTAACCCCATATTTTCCTTTCTCCAGGCTCAAATTGGACAGGTAAAACTCATGGTAATCAGACAGAAATACGCTCCACTGGCAGAAATAGAATGTGAGACCCCGCAATAATTATGATTCATTATTTTTAAGATTAAAAGTAGTCAGAAAAAGAAGTGGGAAATGAAAGAATAAAAGAAATTGAAATTGAAACGTAAAGAACCAGGTTTTGTAAAGCTTCCAAGGTGCACTAAGAGCCTGAAATTCCTGTGGCATTTAAGGCAATTCCCAGAACTGCCCATGAGATGTGTGCTGAAATCTTCCCTGACCACCTAGTTACATAACAACCCCTTCCCAGAAACCATGCAGTTCTGCATGTATACATCTCAGGGCTTCAACCAATTAGTTTAAATGTATACCCCTTGTCAGGGCTGACCAATCACCCCCTGCCCGGCCTGCTCCTGCCAATGAATTTGCTAATCATGTTTTAGAGTTGTTATTTGATTTTCCCTTGGTATATGATGATTTGCTAAAAGAAGATATGATGTATGTAAATTCGCTGCCCTCTCTAAAGAATGTATATAAAATTTGCTCAAGTTGTTCTCATGGCTCTTTGTTCTTTGCTCCTCAGAAGTGAGCTCTGAGCCCCAGCATGCTGGACCCCCAATATACCCTTTGATGTTGCATGAGACATTCTCTTGCTGGTCTTTTCTTCTGACGTTCGCCCGACCTTTAGAGTTCCTAATTTTCATCAAGTGAGAATAGGGATTCTTTGGGTCAAATGAGTTCTTCCAAGCCCTACAGAGGCTAGCCCATAGGTGCTTGGGTTTTCTCATGTCTCCAAATCACATAAAGAATTTATACCTGACAGTCAGTAGGCCTCAAATTGGAGAAGCAGAGCAGTATTAATGGCAGGGCTATTTGATCATTCCTGGTTCAAAGGAAGGGTGTCCAGGCCACCCTGACTTTAGGCAAATGAGGGGCAAGGGAGCTTTTTTTGGACACTGTCTTGGGCTGCGACCCTCATGGCAACTTCCAGCCAGAGGTTATGATTAGTGACTATACGGAAGAAGATGAGGGTCATGTGGGAGTGTTTTGGTTTTAATTGTGGTCATTTGTGTGGTGGTTGGAAGAGATGACTGGGTTCACCTGGGCCTGAACTCTGGTGTGATTCCCCTTAGAGATTAAGTTCTGGAATTAATCTCAGAGAAGTATTGCCATGAATTGTGTTTAGATTTTAGTAGGCCAAGCATGAGTGTTGCCGTTGGAAACTGAGATCAGGGTCGCTTTCCACAGAGAACTGGAAATCTCAGCCAGGATATCACATAATTTTATTCTGAAAGACTTGGCAACCATAGTTGAGAGTCAAAACACACATGGACCTCATATGTAGACCTCAATGGTCCTGGCTTCATGTGACCTTTTGGCCACTCTTTGGGAAGCTTTGCCTGTGAGAGTTCTCCAGAGCTTTCATTGAAATGAGCTTCCTCAACATTTACTGGCTCCACAATGAATTGAAACTCACAGTGCCTCCAACTTCATCCTTGAAAAATGGCTAGATAAATACCATGAAATTTTTGAAATTTCCATGACCAGGTGGCACTGGAGAACCTTTGAATGTCCTGTTGCAGTTCAAGAGTATACCAGACAGTGACTTGATTGACTGGGTTTCATGAAAATGGTATAGAACAGATATGCCTGTAGTTGGAGCCTGATGAGTAGTGGGACTAGAGCAGTGGTGGGCAGGTGTGTGAAAAAAAAAATTTGTTGTGGGGCCATGTGGATCGGCCCTTGGCTTCCAAATGGCTTGTGACTGACATAGTGCAGATAGCAGACCTTTATATGTAAAGACATGTTGTTATATGGAGAGGTTTCAGGGCAATGTTCAGAATCTGGTTGATATGGACAAGGGGACAATGGGGCAAGCTATGAGGGATAGTGTGGTGAGCCGCTTTTGCAGATTATGGTCACCATTACAAGATGGTGCTGGCTCCGCTGTGGTCTGTGACAAACAACTCCTTATTTGGGAGAGTTGGTGCATGGTTTTTCAACAGCCTATGAGAAAGTTCCACGTGGCAGCTTCGCATTGGGTCTTGAGATGCTTTATTAAGGCTGGGAGGGGCATCCGAGGGGCATTAGAAGAAAGATCAAGGGCCTGAATAAACTGCTGAAAGAAGATTCCTGAGTTGCGTCTTCTTTGCGGGCAAGGGGTCGCGACACGTGGTGCCGAGACCCGGGAACCAGAACTTTCAGTAGTCAGGGGTTGTGCACCGGTTAGTCCCAGGTCAGTGGGATCCGCGATCAAAGCGGGGGTTAGTCCCAGGTAAGTGGGATCCGCGATCAAAGCGGGGCAGCTGTTCTGTAAAGAGAGAGCGTTACATTTTATTGCAGCTGCATTGTGTACTTTCACATTTACTTTCACTTTTTTTTTTGTGCGTCTTTTGTTGTTTCATGGGTGCCGCATCTTCAAGTCCGCTTCTCCTGGCCCTA
The DNA here is from genome assembly GCF_048772815.1 of Callospermophilus lateralis. NCBI lineage: Eukaryota > Metazoa > Chordata > Mammalia > Rodentia > Sciuridae > Callospermophilus > Callospermophilus lateralis. The sequence goes on from NW_027514427.1 coordinate 883,396, forward strand.
GATGGCCTGTTACATTGCAAGGGCCTAGAAGTGAAACGTAGTACTTTACAGAGATTTTTACAGAAGACAGATATTGCTGCAACATGGTTTGCGTTTTCGGGCAGCCTTACTGTACCTAGCTGGGATAAATTAGGCAAAGATCTTGACTTTGCTTCTGAGCAGGGCATATTAGAGGGTGGGGTGATACCACTTTGGAAGATGGTCCGTAGTTGCCTCACAGATGGCAGATGTCAGGAATCACTTACTAAAGGACAGGAAGTTCTAGAGCAATTACATGAGGAAAAATCGGAGATGGCAGGAAGTGAGGTATTTCAGGAGGATGGGATTGTGCGGAGTGAGAAACAGGGGAGGAGACAATTGTATCCAGATCTTAGTACGCTGCGCAAACCCCCATGCAAAAGTGGGTCAGAGGAAGAGGAGGATGAGGAGCAAGATTTCGGGAGACTGTCTCGTCAGCTAGGGAGTCTAGCTATAGGAGAAGGGAATAAAACTAAACAGGGGCTCAAGGAAAATGATCCTCCGGATCCACCACCGTACAGTGGGGGTGTTTCGGGGAGAGCTTTCCATGCCCAAACATGGAGGGCTGTTAATGCTGAGATGGGTCTTGCTTATCCAGTTTTCCAGGATGACAATAGGGGAAGATTCCATGAGCCCTTAGATTTCAAAATTGTGAAGACCCTGGCGGAGTCTGTGCGCACTTATGTGGTGGATGCCGCCTTCACCCTTACTCAGGTGGAGAGTCTGTCTAGATACTGTATGACTCCCTCTGATTGGGCTAGCCTTGTTCGGGCTTGTGTTTCTCCAGGTAAATATTTGGACTGAAGAGCCTTTGTGCTAGAGGGCGCGGTAAAGCAGGCTGCCCAAAACCATGTGGCGGGACACCCCCATTGGGACAAGGATATGCTTTTGGTACAAGGTAGATTTGCTAATCAATAGACAGGATTCCTTCTTGAGGCATATGATCAAATTAACAACATTTGCATTCGGGCATGGAAATCACTTTCAAGTAGAGGAGAGGTGTCTGGTAATTTGACCAAGATTCTACAAGGCCCTACAGAACCCTTTTCAGATTTTGTAGCAAGGAGGGTGGATGCCACTGGAAAGATTTTATGGGACACTGAGAGAGCAATGCCCCTTATCAAGCAATTGGTCTTTGAGCAATGCACCAAGGAATGTAAAGCATCAATCACTCCTTATAAAAACAAGGGCATAGAAGCATGGATGAAAGTGTTTAGAGAGCTTGGAGGACCTTTAACTAATGCAGGTCTTGCAGCTGCTGTCCTTTGGATTGCAAAAGGGGGCCGTCCTGGTGCTGGAACATGCTTCCATTGTGGTCAATCTGGCCATTTCAAACGTGACTGTCCCAAAAAGGACAATTTTGCTGGACCTCCTCGCGGTGGCCCTTCTAATGGCCCTCGTCAACCGGGGCTGTGTCCAAAATGCAAAAAGGGGAAGCAGTGGGCAAAAGAGTGTAGATCAGTGAGGGACATCCATGGACAGCCTATTTCAGCTGGGCCAAAAAAAGGCTGAAGGGGCCCCCGACCCCAGGGCCCACAAATATATGGGGCAGTGGAGAATGTCACACCTGAACCCAAGACATGGCCTTCTCTGCGCCATCCCACGAGACGTGGAGAGCCACTACAGGTCCGTGGGATTGGACCTCTGTTCCACCTCCAGGCTCGTATTAACACCTAAGATGGGAGTCTAATTGGTGGAAACTGAGTTCAAAGGGCCTTTACCACCTGGCACTGTAGGTTTGCTAATTGGACGTGCATCCTCTATCTTACAAGGTCTTCATGTTTTCCCCGGAGTCATAAGCCCTGATACTGTAGGGACAGTAAAGGTTTTGGTGGAAGCTCCAAGGGGCAATGTGTCTATCTCCCCAGGGGATCGGATTGCTCAATTGCTAATTTTGCCTAGCTTGGATAACCACTTCCCTGCTGACTCAAGGTCACGGACGGGAAATGAGATTGGTACCATCGGAGGGAATTGTGCCTATTTGTCACTGGATATGAGCAATCGCCCCACTTTGGAATTAAGCATAGAAGGTAAATCTATTGTGGGATTGCTGGATACAGGAGCAGATCGTAGTATCATAGCCCTTAAGGACTGGTCTAAGGGATGGCCAGTGCAGGCTTCTGATCTATCCCTATGAGGACTTGGATATGCCCAAGCCCCTCAAATCAGCAGTAGACATCTATCTTGGAAGGACCCGGAAGGACACAATGGTACCTTTCAGCCTTATGTACTTGATTTACCTATTTCTTTATGGGGCCATGATCTGTTGAAAGACATGGGATTCACTCTTAGTAATGACTATTCCCCAGTGTCTCAACATATCATGCAAAATATGGGGTATAGACCAGGTCTAGGACTAGGAAAACACCTACAGGGCCGTAGGCATCCTCTGCAAGGTCATCAAAAGCTTAACAGGTTTCGTCCGGGTTTTTCCTAGGTGCCACTGGGGCTCAAATACCCATAACATGGCTCACCTAGGAGCCTGTTTGGGTGCCTCAGTGGCCTCTTCCCTCGGCTAAATTGGCAGCAGCCCATGATCTAGTCAAAGAACAACTTGACTTGGGTCACATCCAACCTTCTACTTCTCCATGGAATACTCCCATATTTGTCATTAAGAAAAAATCAGGGAAATGGCGCCTACTGCATGATTTACGAGCAGTTAATGCTCAAATGCAACTTATGGGGCCCATTAAAAGAGGGCTGCCTCTGCTCTCCTCTGTTCCTCAAGGCTGGCATATTATTGTTATTGACATTAAAGACTGTTTCTTTTCTATTCCTTTGCATCCTAAAGATTCACAACGTTTTGCTTTCACCCTTCCCTCGTGTAATTACGAGGAACCAGATCAAAGGTTTGAGTGGGTAGTGTTGCCGCAGGGAATGGCTAATAGTCCCACGAATTGCCAGATGTATGTGGGGAAAGCACTCGCACCTCTCAGGCATAAGTATTCCTCCATCAAAATCATTCATTATATGGATGATGTGTTATTGGCCGCAAAATTAGAGCAGACAGTTAATGAGGCTTATAAAGAACTAGTGATGCTGGTGGCTCAATATGGACTGCACATCGCACCTGAAAAGGTTAAAACGGGGGATTCTATCAGGTATTTGGGAGCGACAGTTGGGTATGACAAATTAAAACTGCAAAAAATCACCATCAGGACTCAAGATCTCCAAACTCTAAATGATTTTCAAAAACTGCTGGGAGATATTAATTGGATAAGAGGATATTTACATATTCCTAATATTGTGCTCCAGCCTTTTTATGCTACTCTTAAGGGTGATCCAGATCTTGCTTCTCCTCATAGCCTCACCAAAGAGGCTAGAGCAGCCCTTACAAAAGTAGAAGAAGCTATACAGCATGCCACTCTATGCAGGCTCCAGAGTGATAAATCTTTCCAGTTATGTGTGCTTGCCACTATGCGGCAGCCTACTGGAGTACTGTGGCAAGATGGGCCTTTACTATGGATCCACCCACATGTATCCCCAGCAAAATCCCTAGAATATTATCCTGATGCTGTTGCAGCGCTGGAACTTAAAGGGATTCAACAGAGCATTCAATTTTTCGGACAATCACCTTCTTCTCTTATCATACCCTACACTAAAGCTCAACTTAATGTTTTATGTGCTACTCTAGACAACTGGGCTATTCTGTGCTGCTTGTTTCAAGGAGATATTGATAATCACTACCCTTCTCATCCATTACTCCATTTTGTTAAGGAGCATCCCATCATTTTCCCTAAGGTAACTTCATCCAGTCCAATTCCGGGGGCTGTTAACATTTTTACTGATGGTTCCAAGTCTGGAATGGGAGCCTATGTAATTGATGACTCTCCCCCTATCCAGCATCAATTTGCTCCTGGAAATCCACAATGGGTAGAACTACAAATTGTTATTGAAGTTTTTAAACAGTGTTCTTTTCATTTTAATCTCATTTCGGACTCCATCTATGTGGTGCAAGCACTAAAAGTCCTGGAGGCCGTGGGAGCTATTAGTGATGCCCATAATGTGTCTGCTTACTTTAATCAGCTTCGACAGCTTATCTATAACCGCACTGCTTCTTTTTATCCAATGCACATCCGGGATCATACCTCTCTTCCTGGTCCGTTATCCCAGGGTAATGCCTTTGCGGACTCAGCCACTAGAGGTCAGTTGATATGCTTGGCTTCCTCCTTAGAGGGGGCTAAGTTGTTTCACCAAAACTTCCATGTTAATGCATTAACGCTGTGCAGGCGTTTTTCCATTTCAAGAGTGGATGCTCGGCAGATAGTATTGCAATGTCCCCATTGTGTCACATTTCTTCATCCCCCTAATTATGGAGTAAACCCACGGGGATTGAAGCCATTGGTTGTCTGGCAAATGGATGTGACACACATACCTGACTTTGGTAACCTCAAGTATGTGCATGTTTCTGTTGATACGTGCTCTGGAATTATCCATGCTTCTGCTTTATCGGGAGAAAAGGCATGTAATGTCATTACTCACTGCTTGGAGGCATGGGCAGCATGGGGTGCACCTGCATCCCTTAAGACTGATAATGGACGTGCTTATACTGGCAGACAATTTACATCTTTTTGTTCTACTATGGGAGTGCAACTTACTCATGGTTTGCCTTACAATCCTCAAGGACAAGGCATTGTTGAGCATGCTCATCGCACCTTAAAGGAAACTACAAAAACAAAAAGGGGGAATCAGAGCTGAACACACTTCTAAAGAACGCCTGTCCTTAGCTCTCTTTACCATTACTTTTTTGAATTTGGATATTCATGGTCGCTCTGCAGCCGATAGACATGTGTCCCCTCAGCCCTCTGTGATTGACTATGTTAAGTGGAAGGATGTTCTTACGGGCCAATGGAACAGCCCCAACCCCGTGCTGACATGGGCGTGAGGATCTTTATGTATTTTTCCCCAGGATCGTACGGAACAGTTGTGTGTCCCTGAACGCTTGACAAGAAGAGTCTTGACATCAACTGACCAGCAACAAGAGATACCACAGCAATCCTGTGATGAGGATCTTCATTCTGCTAAGTGCTCTGGCTCTGGTGCTGGTGCCGATGGCACAGGCGACACCAATGCAGTGGTGGGCAGTGGCACGGGCATGGCCAATGCCGATGCCGGTTTATGGTAATTCTAGTGTCCTCCCCACTCTTTTTTCTACCTCATGTGAGTCTGCTCTCTGTGCCTCTCTTAGAGGGGACAAGGAGAGCATTTTTAATCAATCTCAAGTTAATCTCACAGGAGTTTTTTGTTTCAGCCTTGGAAACGCTAATTGCATTAGCCTTAAGACCAAAAATTTGACTAACTGGGAGGATCCATTGCGGTCCATTCAGGTCTCAGGGAGCATTATCAGTGCTGTACTGAGCCAAGTAGTTTTGGGGAAGCAATCAGGTTCAGGGACCCCTGCAAACAGCATCTCTGCTCTCAACATAACTACCTTGGCTATTATCTCCGAGGTAATAATCCCAGTGCCTCCTTCTTCTAGTAGTATTTATAATGCCACTCATTTCAAGGCCTCTCCTTACTGTTCCCCTAATCTTGGTTTCCCCCCAACATTTACGCCTTGTCAGGATCATTCTTGGGAGAAACATCAAGTTGCTAAAGGTTTCTCCCTTTCCCCCTCTCTGAAGAGGTATGTTTATAACTTTAATAACAGTGCCAACTCCTCTACAGGAGTAGGTTGGTCCTGGTTTCAATGGCTGATTTCCAATGAAAAAGTGGCTTCAGCTGATATTTCTGCGCTGGCTCAATTTTTAGGAGCCAAAATTTGGCTGGCTAATGTTTCTTGCACTATTAAGGAAAGTAAGCAAGGTAACAGACTAACATCTGTTTCGTTCAACTCTCTGTTGTATAATGCCACATTGCCCCCTACAATGGTCTGTGTCCAATCCCCGTTCTTATTCCTTTTGGCTAATGACACCTCGTCGGGGATGCTGGATTGTTCTCATATTGCCTGTCTCTTATCTGAGTGTTGGAATGGTTCCTGGACTGTGGCAGTGGTTATGAAAATTCCAACTTCTGTCCCAATCCTGGTCACTGCGGATCCTGATAAATTCCCTACTGTTGAGCTACTTAGAGTCCGCAGAGATTTTGGAATCACAGCAGCTATAGTGACAGCCGTGGCGGTATCTGCTGCTGCAGCGGTTACAGCCGAAGTGGCTATGGCCAATCAAGTACAAACTGCTGCCACCATTAATCAAGTTGTCCAACAAACTTCCACCATACTTGAATCCCAAAATACAATTAATCAACATATTTTGTCAGGGATTTTAGCTGCCAACCAAAGAATAGATTTGCTCCAAGCTCAGGTAGAAGAATTGGCTGACTTGGTGCTTTTGGGTTGTGTTGACCAATGTGCACATTTATGCATAACCTCTGTCAGATTTAATGATTCCAGGAATCCTTCCCGCATCATTGGCGAATATTTGGCCGGAAATTGGTCCATGGAAGCGGAAGACATGATCCAGTCTCAACTAACCCAGATAGCTGTCTTGAATAGTACCCGTGTTGATCCCGTGACTTTGGGTCAATTCACCGATTGGATATCTTCTGCCTTTTCCTTTTTTAAAGAGTGGGTGGGGGTAGGCATTTTTCGTGCAATGTGTTGTTTCGGTATGTTTCTCTGCTTGTGGTTTCTCTGTCGCCTCAAGGCCCGCAGTGCTCATGATAAGGCTATGATCATCCAAGCTCTTGCAGCTTTAGAAAGTGGCAATTCAGCTCAAGTCTGACTTGCGTATCTTAAACAGTAAATCTTTGACATGGTCGTTGCACCCCAAGTTATTATAACATTGCACTGGGATAGGCATGTCTTTCCTCATTATTCTCTAAGTGTTGGAAAGCCCTTGCACTCTGCCGGTCTTGCTGCCATTGCATGCAGATGGGTTTCCACACTAGTGCTTCTCTATCGCCTTAAAGTCCATGCCTTTCTTTCAGGGTATTGTCAACTTGTTTGTCGTTGTGTACAGCCACAGTTCAGCCTCAGCTATCCCCCTTCGTCCACCATCGTCGATAGAGGATGCGAGGCAAGGCACTGCACTTGAGTGATCCTTGAAGTGGACCTCAAGGAGAGCATGTCCTATTGCATGCGGGTTTGATGTCCACGCCCCGCCCCACGAAAAAAGGCGTTGGCTGATATGGCCTCAGATCTGGGGAAGGGCCCTCCTTAGGACTGAGCCATACTATGCAGCCACTTCTGCACAGTGGGATAGGACATCTACTCTCGCCTGTATTGTTTTCAGAAATCAGAAAGGGGGAACTGTGGTGAGCCGCTTTTGCAGATTATGGTGGCCATTACAAGATGGCGCTGGCTCCGCTGTGGTCTGTGACAAACAACTCCTTATTTGAGAGAGTTGGCGCATGGTTTTTCAACATCCTATGAGAAAGTTCCACGTGGCAGCTTCGCATTGGGGCTTGAGATGCTTTATTAAGGCTGGGAGGGGCATCCAAGGGACATTAGAAGAAAGATCAAGGGCCTGAATAAACTGCTGAAAGAAGATTACTGAGTTGCGTCTTCCTTGCGGGCAAGGGGTCGCGACAGGATAGAACACTGCTTGGTGCATTCTCCTGCAGACTCTGACACACCACACGTTAAAGAACTTTCTCCAGCACTGTGTCCAAGTTGAACTCCTTATATTTCATGAAGCAACTACCAAACTCCCAGTGCAGAAGCAAGAAACACCACAAAAATTGGAGGATGACCACATGGCATCACAGTCCACACGGGGAGACATTTAGCCCCCAGTGTCCACAGTTTTCATACAAAGAGAGAATTCAGCACTGCTGCCTCATGTTCATTGGAAAATAAGAAGCCATGTCTTCCAGGTCACATAGTTGCAGACCCAGCATTGATGTTCTCACTACAAAGGAAGCTAAAGCTCCTGACAACAACATATATTTCAAGTGCCCGAACTCAGAGGCAGTTTCTGAAGAAGTCTTAATACCGGCAGAGCTCCATTATTTGTGGAGTGTTTACACTGTCCTTTACTTTTGGAAACTCCTCTACCACCTCCAAGGTTGTGAACTCCTGAGCATTTTCCATTTCAGATATGTATTCACAGATTTTCTAACTCTTCTTCTCTAATTGTGTCTTACTTTGTACGAAGGTAATGTCAAGGCATTATTCTGGATGAGAGTGGGAAGATTTTTGTGCAGCACATATTTGTATACACATCAGATAAATTTTCCAATTTTCTATTCGAAATACTGAATCCCTAACATTAACTCATAAACTACTAGACTCTGACTACTAATCCTAATACGATGGAGAAAAATAACCCAAACAGAATAGAAATACAAGCAGTTCAGAGGAGGCATGGTGTATAGTTGGACTTGCCTTTTGCATTATATAGGGTAGGAGTTATAAATCTATTCAATTGTTTGTTGAAATAGTTCTCCTTGTTTTTTTAAAGTTAACAAATATGGGAATTCCTGTCTCCCTTTGTCTGTAGCCTATTGAGCACATGTATTTTTCTATGCACACATAGAATCCTACCTGGTACCATACGTACATTCTTGTGGGGTGGTTGACATGGCAGATACAAATTGTGAGAAGAGATCACTCCTATTAAACACTTTTGGAACTGAAAATTCAACCTATGAGTGAGTATCCTAGATGAACAACATTATACATAAATCCATGTTCAGTAAAATGAATAGTTTTGGATCTGTGGATGATATATATTTCATGGTGAATTTTGTTTGGTTCATATATTGCTACTTTTTAATTTTTCTGTGTGTATTTTAATGTCTGTGTATATATATATTTTCTCCAGATTTTTCAAATACGAAATATATGTGTCTTATTATACACTCCCTAAATACATTCATATTTATGTGTGTATGCATAATCAACTTTTCACAAGATTATTCTCATAAATATTCCTCCTCTAGAAATACATATTTGTTTCCTCGTACTGAAAACTAACTTCAGTGAAAGATACATCCAAATCGTAATATTTCTACAGTGTCTGACCCAGTTTAACATCAATGCAAGTAGATTCCTATGGGACATAATGTGTATTTTACGTTTATTTTTATTCAACAGTGGTACATTACTATTTCTTTAGTTTATACACATAATAGGATATATATTTAATCCACAAGTTCACAAGTTTATAAGCATTTGTTTCACTTTCAATCACTTTCTGCTTCAGAACACATGTATTCCTACAGTATTCTTGACTGGTCTTTTCATGAGACTTCATTCCAAATACATTATTTTCGATTTCCAAAATCACTTTTGATGCAAAACTCACACACTCTTTATGATAAACCATAACCCTAATATTACCGTTAAATATATAACTGGTTGGAATAAATGTATGAATATCAATATAAGATATCCTGTATATTTTCGATATCAATTCAATCCATTATTCAGTGTTGGAACCCGTTATATTATTCATTCACAGTATGGTCTATTCATGCATTATCTCTATATTCATAGACACAGGGAACACCTAATTGTACCTCCAATACTAATTTATATGTCTTCAAAATATTGCTCCAAGAAATGGTGGAAGATATAATCATGTCACCTGATCTACATATACATTTTATCACAGTAATATTCTGGACATAAAATGCAAAGTTCACACTTATGATTTTACCAAAACCTAAATGGAAATTGAGCATGGATTACGAAAAACATCAATATTCAGGTTGCCTAATGCTCTCAAATGTCAATCCTATTGGTGACTACATATTTATTTCTTCCTGTAATATTATATTCAAACCCAACCCTGTTGAAAATGTCTAATCCTATCACTCACATTATACTTTGGCTGATTTCCTAATATCTCTATAGTTATCTGCTTACCTACATATTTTCCCCAGTTTATCATTGTGACTGACTCTTCACATGTGCTGACATTTACATTTACTCTCTTACCGAAAACCTATTGCTAAAGATCTTTTGGTCCAAATCCTATACTCACTCTTCTTCCTAAATGTACCAACTATCTTCCTAATCCTACCGACTATCCCTTTTTGACTGGATGTTCTCTTCGATATTCAATCATCCAAGGTACAAGGTCCTATGCCATTGTATATGCATTTATCTGAGACATCGTTGCAGAACGTAATTCTAAGCTAAGTATCACAATCAAGGGCCAAATGCACTTCTGGACTTCAAATCATACCTAGATTTCTGTTTTCATACTTATATTTCATCTGTATATACTTGTAAATATCGCAGGTTTCCAATACAATTATTCATCGCACAGAATGATTCCTAATCCAAATCGAACCTGTTATTAACCTTAACCATACACTGTTCCCTCAATCTAACTTTACAGAAGAGCAGAGACATTGTTGGTCTTACAGTACGGGAATGTAGGGGATCTTAAACCTGCTGAGAACCTCAAAGTTCCATGCAGAAATGATCCCTGAAGAAGATGTAGGCAGCTATGAAGGACCTGAGAGACCAAAAGTCATCTTCCATGTCAAACATCCTGGTCAGGATGAAGGGATGTGTCTGAATCAGCCTCTCTCTTCTTAAGGTAGAGAAAATGGGCCAAACCAGGCCTCTGTAGAAAGCTGTTCCAGGGTGTCTATGGTTGATATACCATACTAACTTGTGAAATTTTCACAGGAAGTAGGGGCTGCCTCCATCTCATGGGACCATTGGAAGCAACTCTTAGGACAAAGTGGTTACCAAGGCAGTGACCTCATTCAGTTCCTGAAAGAAGTGACCTACCTCACTTCCTTGGTGATGGAACTCTCTGAACTGGGACCCAGGAAGCTAGGCACCCAGAGCCAGTCCCAGTCCCAGTCCCAGGGGTCTCAATTGTTTGGATTTACCAAGGACAGTGTCAGTCTTTCTTGGTACCTACTGATGTGAGCATGGCCAAATGCCAGGATAGCTCTGAAAAGGGGCCTTTTCTGAGAAAGCAGGTAGTGGCTCAACCAAGGCATCTGACATCTTCACAGAGTTGGCCAAGGAGAGCAGATCTGAGACAGGACAAGCCATTTCGGGGAATCATACTATGGCCCACCAGTCAGAGGACACTCAGGATAGTCACAGACATACTTGGGGGATGGAGGTGCCATTGTGGGTGTCGGTGTGAATTTGTGGTTTTGACTCATGTTCTGAGAATAGGTAGGAAAGACGATTGTTTGTTTGAACTGGAGTGTTTCTAGAAAGTCATTTGAAAACGCAAGTGTTTCTATGTCTGTGTATCCCCTGTATCCGTGGTTGTAGACATTTGAAACGGAATGCATCAATGGTTGTCTCATGTCTGGTAGAAAGCTTCCCACCATTCATCCTGCCAATTTATGAATGGAGAGCGACTTGCCTTATGGATGGGCAACAACTACTATGTTCCTAAGTTCCTGATTTCTTCCTGAATACTGGAAACTCTCCAGAATAGCCTCATGGTTTTGTGTTCAAGATATGTACCACCTCCAAGCTTTGTGACATGGCCATGTACTGGATTGCTGAAGGGAATGGGAGCATCTCAGGAAACTCAGATATCAGTGTGACCAGTAAAGTCTCAGTGGAGAAACACTGCTTTGAGCTTTTTGCTTACCTGTTGTTCTGTTGCCCTGAATGTCAGGAAGGACTTTTCCTCATGCCACTCCTTTGTGAAGCCTGAAGAAAACAGATTTCAAATGGAAATGAATGGGCATCACCTGTGGCTCTTTGCTTAATTGCTTGGGAAAGGGATGTTGCTGAATCAGCCTCTTGGCCCATGTGAGGCAGTGGCTTAGATTCTCAGCACCTGATAAATCTAAAGAAAGTTTCCAAGTTGGCATCAAATAGCAAAATGGCCAAAAGAACAGTCATTAGGATGAAGTCTCTCATTTTTCTCTGTAAGCTTCCTGACCTCCATAAAGTAAGAATAGGGATCGTTTGTGTCAAATGAGTTTCTCAAAGCCCTGCAGAGGCTAGGCCATAGATGCTTGGGTTTTCTCATGACACTAATTCACATAAATAATCTATACCAGACAGTCAGTAGGCCTCAAATTGGAGAAGTGGTTCACTTATAGAGCAGGCCTATTTGATCACTCTTGGTTCACAAGAAGTGTGTCCAGGACACCCTGACTTTCGGCAAATGAGGGGCAAGGGTGCTTATTTTGGACATTCTCTTGTGCTGCGCCCCTCATGAAAAGCTCCAGACAAAGGTTATGATGAGTGTCTATGTGTAAGAAGATGAGAGCCATGTGGGAGAGTTTTGGTTTTAATTGTGGTCATTTGTGTGGTGGTTGTAAGGGATGCCTGGGTCCACCTGAGCTTGAACTCTGGTGTGATTCCCCTTAGAGACTGAGTACTGGAACTGACCTCAGAGAAGTATTGCCATGAATTGTGTTGGGATTTTAGGAGGCCACACATGAGAGTCGCCCTTGGAAACTGAGATTTATGCCCAGGGTATCTTTCCACAGAGCACTGGGAATCTCAGCCAGGATATCACATGATTTTATTCTGAAAGTCTTGGCAACCATAGTTGAGAGTCAAAACACACATGGACCTCACATTCTAGACCTCAATGTGCCTGGCTTCCTGTGTCCTTTTGGCCAATCTTTGGGAAGCCTTGCCTCTGAGTGTTCTCCAGAGCTTTCCTTGAAATGTGCTTCTTCAATATTTAATGGTTCCTGAATGAATTGAAACCCACAGTTTCTCCAACTTAATCTTGAAAAATAGCTAGATAAATTCCATGAAATTTTTGAAATTCCCATTACCAGGTGGCACTGGAGAATATTTGGATGTCCTTTTGCTGATCATGAGTATACCAGAGACTGCCTTGATTGACTAGGTTTCATAAAAATGTTGTAGAAAAGAGATGCCAGTATGTTGGAACCTGCGGAGTAGTGGGCCCAGAATTGTGGTGTGCAGGTGTGTGATAAAGCATCTGTGGTCAGGCCATGTGGATCTGCCATTGACTTCCAAATGGCTTCTGGCTGACATTGTGCAGCAGGAATCACTTATATGTCTGACACCTCTCCATAAAAGGCATCTTGTTATTTGGAGATGTTTCAGGGCAATGTTCAGAATCAGGTTGCAATGGTCAAGGGGGCAAGCTATGTGGGATAGAAGCCTGGTTCTTGTATTGTCCTGCAAACCCTGAACCACCACACAAGACAGAACTCCGTCCTGCACTGTGTCCCAGTTGAACTCCTTGTATTTCATGAAGCAAATACCAAACTCCCAGTGCAGCAGCAAGAAACACCATGAAAAGTGGAGGATGACCAAATGTCTTCACATTCCACACGGGGAGACACTTAGCCTTCAGTGGCCACAGTTTACCTACAAAGAGAGAATTCAGGACTGCTGAATCATGTTCTTTGGAAAATAAGAAACCATGTCCTCCAGGTCATATACATGCAGACCCAGCTTTGATGGTCTCAATAGAAAGGAAGCCAAAGCTCCTGAGAACAACATATATATCAAGTGCCCATCCTCAGAGGCAGTTTTTCAAGAAGTCTTTAGGCCGGCAGAGCTCCATATTTGTGGAGTGTTAACCTTTTAGACCAGGACGCAAGAAAAAACCAAGGACTCCAATTAAAATCAAATTAAAGCAAGATAATTATTTCCACCATCCCGGTGCCTCTCCCTCCCAAAACGGCGGGAAAAAGACAGCAACCCCACCTTTCCTACAGCCCAGCATTATAGCCCGGAAAGTTAGACAAAAGCGGGGTTACAGATAACAGAACTCTGACAAGCATCATAATAATGGTAGTTTACATTTTTTTTTGCTGGCCCCAACATCAGAATTTATAAGAACCATTAGAGCCTCAGATAGGGTCGTTGTCTGGCCAGGGAAGGCCAATATTTATGAGGTGTCAATAAAGTTTCAGAGAGGGCTGTTATCTTGTCAGAGAGCCAGGCATGGGTGAGTTTAAGGCACAGACAGGCATTCCAAGCAGGTTCAGAATTTGCTGTAATTTATACTTAATCCAAAATTATCTTTTCATGGCTTTGTGGCAAGATGGCTCCCAATTTTATTAACAGATCAGGTTGTGTCTATCATTCCCCCCTTTTCTAATGTGTCCTTTTCAAATCTTTGATAGGGTAGGGCAAGAGCACTGAGGAAATTTTATTCTCTCAGGTATCAGTCTCCATATTTTTTGAACTCACCAAAAACCAGTCTCCCTGATTTTACCTGACTTAATTAATTACTTATATTGATAGTATTTTTATTTTTGGCTCCATTGTTGTAAGAAGAGAGGCGTCACTCATTTTGGCTCCTTCTGAGCTGAGAGAGGGTGACGTGAGGGGGCACGGCGTGAGGGACATGAGTTGCCTTTTAGTAGTCAGTTCGGTTTGAAGTCTGGTTGGGGAAGAACAGGTTGTAAAGTCACCTGGGGATGGGTTCTTCTATGAGAGAAACAAAAACCATGAGTACTTAATAAATGTTTAAATAGCTGGAACATGTCACTCTATAGAAGTTCCCTCACCAGTCTTTAATATCCCCAGTTATCAGGACTGTCAACTTAATATTTAATCTTTTAGTGTTACAGTTGTCCCTCCCCATAAGATACAGTTTAACAATTTAATGTCATCTGATCTTGCAAAATCCTTTTACTAGTATGACCTCTGTGTCTAATAGAGAAACATTTAATTCTGTTACTCAGGGCTGGATAAACGTACTAGCAAACACGAAGCCTACCTGTGTAGGTTAGGAATATCTGTAGGTCTTAAACTAGAAACTTCTGCCTCTGGCAGCTCCTCTTAATTGTCTCTTTTATAGTTATCAGGCATTCCTCTCTGAGAATCCTTTTTTGTAGTCTCTAGTATTACTTATTTTGGGAGGCTAACATAAAGTGTATACCTTAAAATATTATTATTACTATTATTATTTTAAATGCCCAGGAATGGGTGTATTTTGGGTTTAACTGTCTTTGCTAAGTGTTTAAGATGATGCAGTCAAACTGACTTTTGTTTCTATCAATTGTTAACAGTCAGCTGAGCTTTTATGGGAGTCATTCCTGGAGAAACTTGAGAGCAGCTTCTCAGTTCTGCTACTGCCATTTGCAATAGGTGGGTACTGGTCTTGGTTGACCATGTGGCTTCCCTAGGAAGCATCAGGTATGTCTCCTTTCTCTGATGACTCTCTTCTTCTTAGAAAATGCACTGATTGATTTTTTGTTCTCCAGTAGTCTCATTAATCTCCCTGATCAGGAGGTTATGTGGCTCAGAGTGGCAAAGCTTTTTAGTTAAGTCCCCTGTTCCCTGGATACAGACTGACTCAGAGGGCAAGAACCAAATTTGGTTTTCTTGGCCCTTTTCATTTTAATTAAATTTTAAATTCTAATTTTAAACATCCAGGAAATAAATTTTAACAGCCTTATATTAAGGGTACTGGGCTTTAATATCTATAATTTAAAATTATTCATTTTTTTATTAATTGGGATCTGTATTATTCTGTCTGTCTTGTAGGTGATGACTTATTACCTTTAATTAACCCATGTTGTGTTCTTAAAGCAACACTTCTGTTAAACACTAACACTAAATTTTTAGATCACTTATAAGGAAATTACAAAATAAAATTAACCAGAGTAAAAATACTTAGATCGTGTAATAGCTACCCTGAATTTTTTGGCTGAGTTATACATAATATTACCTGTTTGAGATCCTAGTAACCTTCACAGAAAAAAAAACAACTTTTGTACATAACTTTGAAAGAAATATCATCTGACCTAATGCTTTCGTAGTCATTCTCACATGTAGTAAGATGGGACACAGAGCCTTATCTCAGGTAGGCAGGGCTCTTTATAAATCTTAACTGTTTTAGTTCTAGAGCTAATCTTTTTTTCTTAAATATTATTTTACAAAGTTTACATAAATTGTTTGAGGTCACATGAACATTAGCTAACACCATATGATATAACATTTAAAACATGAATTAAAGAAATGCTGAAAGTTTTTAATCTTTACATAGATTAGGCTCTCATTAACTTAAAATACATTTAAATTGTCCCCCAATGTAAAAAGTAATATATAAGTTTGCATATCTTATTGATAAAAGGTAAATAAATCCCCAATATATATATATATATATATATATATTTTTACCATACAACTTCAGACCACCAGCATGATATAATGCTCTTTTAAAGTTTCTACCTTACAGACTTTTATACCTGGAAGATATGAGCACATTAATAGCATCACAATGACATTGATGTTTCTACATTAACCAAGTTTGGCATTTAAAAAAATGGCAGTACAGTGCTCTAAAATAACAGTTCTTATTTAATCAGTTGTTTAATTTTTATGGTTGCTTGCTCTAGAAAAATAAAACTTAATAAAAACAATGTTATGGGTAAACTTATGTTTGAAGAAATTTTTGTCTCTTTAACACATGAATGATTTTTACAATCTTATACAGACTTTAGAACAAACTTAGACCTTAGTAAATCAATTAGATATCTAACAAAAGTACTCATGAATGAGTAATCCCCTATCAAATTTACTTACTTATTTATCAAAATATTAGACAAATGTATTGAACAGTTTAAACCATTTTCTTTGTTGAAGGAAAAGTCCTAGAACTAAGGCATAATAGATATTTTATAGACATTAATATTTTATTAGATTTTTGAACACCTAGAAAATCTTGTAAGCTTAAATTTAGAGACATTTATTTTTACCTTTTTCCAATTTCAATTGAACAATTTAAATTGTGAATTAAAGATCTTTGGATCCACTTTTTAAATTTTGTTTTTATGAGTGCTCCTTTTTTATTTGCACTGCTTATAAATGTTAATTTGTATATCATATATGTGATATACGAACATATGTATATATAGAGATACAACACCTAACGAAAGTGTGCACACATAATAATAGTAAAGGCATCGTACCTTTTAGCAGGTGAAATCTCCATTGCAATGTTTCAAAAACTCCACTGGTGGTCAAAGATAGAACTGATCAGAAAAACCTTAAGCTAGGTCTGTAGGATCAAAATCATGAGCTCAAGAGTATTCAGAATCTAAGGGAAAAAAAGAGTCCTAGAAAAAATGACTGGCCAGTAATTAGTAAATACCATACAATTGACCTTTTTTTCCCCCTTAGGCCTCAGGACAGTCTCCTACTGAGCTTGCAGGCTCCTTTCATTTTCATTTCAACATAAGTCCTGGCTGAGTTCTGGTAGGAGCTGGACAAAACTGCTATTCTGAGCAGACACCTCAGGCCTAGGGCATTTTAACCATAATTTTCATGTTCGGATGTTAAAAATTATGATACAATTTTAAGATACAATTCACAAAATTTTATATTTTTACATCTTGTTTTGTCAACAGATACCATACTATGATTTACTATCCTTGTCCAAATTAATGCACTGGTACACACTGTAACATTTTCCCAGGCTACCCAATTCAAAATTGGTGAAAAATAAGACTGAATGTTTGGGAAGATACTTGTCCACTTGGAAGTAGAGTTCTTTATATTTCCATCCTAAGTATTTAAGTTCTCTGGCATGAATTATCTGAAATCCTAAACTAAACATTTACCTAAACACGACTTTTAACTGCAAGATTGTGCAATGGTTCAAAAACCCATTCAGATACCAGATTGTTACAATAAAACATGATCATTTAGACAAACATTCAGCTAAGATCATTCCCAAGAAACAATTTATAATATCAACATATTATTGCACATGTCTTAATGGGCCAGAAACAAAGACACAAGACAGACTGAAAGGTACTCCAGACTATGGCTGACAGACAGAAGTCTTTAAAACAGAGCAGATGAAAGAAAAATCTCCTAAACCAGTGGCACGATAGATGTCCCCACAAAGAGATCAGATGTTTTCACAGAGGGGCAACCTGAAATGTAATATCAAGGGTCTCCATCGTGACTTTACTGCATTTAGTGTCTCCTTTTTCTTTTTCTCTTTTTTAAGAAGACAGAGGTTGCATAATACTTACAGTGCAGGGAAGGAAGGAGGGAATCCCCTGAAGCAACAGGGCTTGGGCAGCTGCTGGGAGTCCCTCAGTCCCATCTTTTACTTACAGGATTAGCTCCTCTGGTTCCGTTCCACCCCAAGCATGCTCCATCTCCTAACATTTCAGTAGTCAGCTCTCAAAGAGTTCCGGGGTTGGGGGGGTGGTATCAAAATTTGTAACTTAAATTTCGGTTCCTGACCTTGAAGCCAATTAATACCAAAATAGTAATGAGGACAGGGTTTGAGAAAAAGAAAAAGGGAGGTTTACTGCTTTGCTAATAAGGAGAAACACAGGGGACTCTGCCCAAATTTGTGACTCTCTTGATCTGGAGGGACAAGCGGTTTTAAATGCGTTTAAATTGTTAATCTGGGAGATACTCAGTTCTTAGGTCCCCAGCAGGCATTGCCCTCTGCAGTGGGTGTGCTCCAGGCAGCCAGCTAGGGGCTTCTCTCATCCTGCTTAAAAAATGGTGGTAAAGTTCATCACAGGCAAATATTTATGAGGTGTCACTAAAGTTTCAGAGAGGTCTGCAATCTTGTCAGAGAGCCAGGCCTGGGTGAGTTCAAGGAATGGGCAGGCATTTCAAGCAGGTTCAGAATTTGCAGTAATTTATACTAAACTAAAAATTATCTTTTCATGGCTTTGTGGCAAGATGGCTCCCATTTTAATCAAAGATCATTTTGGGTGATCAACCCTGTCCCTTACTTTTGGAAACTCCTCTACTACCTCCAAGGTTGTGAACTCCTGAGCATTTTACATTCCAGATATGTATTCACAGAATTTCTAACTCTTCTCCCCTAATTGTATATTACTTGGGGTGAAGGTAATCTCAAGGCATTGTTCTGGATGAGAGTGGGAAGATTATTGTGTAGCACATAATTGCATATACATTAGATTCATTTTCCAGTTTTCCATTCGAAATACTGAATCCCTGACAATAACCCATATCCTACTAGACTCTAACTACTAATACTAATATGATGGAGAAAAATAAAACAAACAGAATTGAAATACAAGCAGTTCAGAGGAGTCATGTTGTATATTGGAATTGCCTTTTGCAAGATAAAGTGTAGGTGTTATAAATCTAGTCATTTTTTAATTGAAATAGTTCTCCATGTGTTTTACAATTAACAAATATGTGAATTCCTGTCTCCCATTCTCTGTATCCTATTCAGCACATGTATTTTTATATGCACGTATAGAATCCTACCTGATATCACACGTACATTTTTGTGACATGCCCGACATTGCAGATTCAAATTGAGAGAAGAGATCACTCAACCTAAACGCTGTTGGAACTGAAAATTCAAGCTATGGGTGAGCTTCCTAGATGAACAACATTAAACATAAATCCATGTTCAGTAAAATGGATGTTTTTGGATCTGAGGGTGATAAATATTTCATGGTGAATTTTGATTGGCATATATATTGCTACTTTTTAATGTCTGTGTGTGTTGTGTGTGTGTGTGTGTGTGTGTGTGTGTATACACATATATATATTATATACTCTCCAGAATTTTAAAAATATGAAATATATGTGTTCTATATACACTCCCTAAATTCATTCATGTTCGTGTATGTGGATTAATAATCAACTTTTCACTAGATTATTCTCAGAAATATTCATCCACCTGAAATACATATTTGTTTCCTAGTACTGAAAACTAACTTCAGTTACTATTGATATATGGTTTGTATTGCCTGCCATGTTTGTTTATTTATCTTTTGTATTTAATTTAGTTTGTTTCTACATGTTTAGCTTTTCCCTCGCCCTATGTCATCACTGAAGCATTTCCCACTGATTGTTTTGGTTGTTGATTTTCATTTCTTCTTCATGTAGTGTTTTGCTCAAGATGCTTTGCAATGCTTGTTTTCTGGATGCAAATTATTTAGCTTTTGTTTACCATGAAAGATTTTTATTTCCTTTTCGTACCTGAAGGTTATTTTGCTGAAGGTTATTTTGTAGAATTCTTGGTTGGCATCCATTTTCTTTCAGTGTTTGAAATACGTTGTTCCAGGGTCTTCTGGCTTTCAGCATCTGTGATGAAAAATCCGTTGTTAACCTTATTGGTTTACCCCTGAATGTCATCTGCCTCCTTTCTCTTGTAGCTTATAATATTTTCTCTTTGTTCTGTATTTTGAATATATTCATAACAATGTGTCTTGGCATTGGTCTACTGTGATTTTGTGTGCTCAGTATCCTGTAAGCATCTACAATTTGTATATCCGTTTCCTTTTTTATTTTTGGAAAGTTTTCTGTAATTATTTCAATCAGCAGGTTACTCATTTCCTTGGTTGGAATCTCTGTACTGTCGTTTATCCAGATGACTCATAAGTTTGTTTTTTTATGTTATCCCGTATCTCTTGGATGTTTTTCTTATGATTTTTTACCAGCCTTTCTTTGTTGCCTCAACTCTTTTCAAGATGATATATTTTGTCTTCATTATCTGACATTCTGTTTTTTACTTGCTCAACTCTGTTAGTGATACTCTCAATTGAGTTTTTAATTTGGTTTATCATTTCCTTCATTTCTAGAATTATTGTTTGATTTTTTTATAATCTCTATCTCCTGAAAAAGATGCTTAACTTCTTTTATCTGTTTATGTAATTCATTTTCAATATGTTTTTTCACTGTTTGAATTTGCTGTCTCATATTCTCTTTAAGGTTCCATTCCATCTGTCTAAGGTATTCCTTGAGTTCTTTATATTACAATTTTTCTGATGACTCTAGGTCCTCCTGAATATTCAGGCTGTCCTTCATTGTTTGTACAACTTTTCTCCCTTGCTTTTCTATGCTGCTCATGTTACTTCTTGTTCTCTTTGACTGATGAGTTACTGCTTACTCTTATAAATTTCTTTGATGCTTGGGAGGAAAGATATTACAAGGGAAGGAAGAAGTCACTAAAGAGAAAGAGAGTAGTCAGGTAGAATTCAAGGAAGGGGGGATAAGAAAATTGAAAATAAATGAAAAGACAAAAGAAAAAAAAATAGAAAATAAAGAAAGAAGGAAAAAAATTTAAATAATAATGATAATTAAAAAAATGAAAATTAAAATAATAATAATAATAATAATAATAATAATAATAATAATAATAATAAAATAAAAAATAAAAACATTAAAAAAGTTAAAGAATAACAACAAAAAATGAAAATGAAAGAAGAAGGAAAAAAAATTATAATAATACATGTAGTCATAGAGTTAAATTAACTTCTCTTTCAGTAGGTGGAGCTATGCGCACTGGGCCAAGCTTCTCCTCTCAATAAGTGGGAACCAATCACTGTGCAGCAGCTCTTCCTCCCAGACTGGGCGGGTCTCCAATTCTGAGTGCCTAGGGCCTTCTCTTGTGTTTCCTCAAGCCAGGCCCCGCTCAACTGTGACGCTCACCACAATACTGGCTACACGCCAGGTCTCTGCTCTTGGTAGCCCTGTTTTCATGAACGCCTGGGCACACTTTCCATGTTTGACTCCCTCAGAAACTAAGTTTGTAGAGCTTGGGTCTGAGAACCCCCAGCAAATTTGCTTGCCCTCTGGTAGCCATGCCCCCAGTAGATGGTGCAAGAGACCTCAGTTGTCAGCACTGGTGGGAGCGGTAGCCGGGAATTCCATGTTGCGAGTCCTGCACCACTCCTGATTCCCTCGGTCTGGCTATCGCGCTCACGGTAGAACTGGGAGGGGCCCTTACGGGAGAGCTGGGAGGGGCCCTTAAGGTTTCCCTGCTGTGTGGAGAGAGATGGCTAGGGGATTACACACCTGTCACGCTGGTTTCAATGAAGTTATCTCCTCCGCCCGTGACATCAATTCTTTGCCATGGTGGTATCCCATTCAAATGGTGACCGTTCGTTCCCTTTGCTGGTTGACCAATGCAAAGTGTGGGTACTGACTGTCTCTCCCAAGCCCAATTTTAATCCTGTGGCCACTGTCTATGAAGGCTCAGTTGGCTTTTACCTCTGTAAATTCAGAAGGGCCGACCAGTTATTTCAGGGGGAATGTTAGTGCTGAGTCACGATAAGCAGGCGTATCTGAACTTCAATGCAGCCAATCCGGGCTCTGTGTGTGTTCTGAGGGTCCCAGACTGTTCGCCCCAGATCCACGTCAGGTCAGAATTGCCTAGTGATTCTGAGCAAACAACATTTAGACAGTTTACGACTCCCAATGCCCGTGTAGCTGAAGAGGTAAGAGACATGATTGGTCAGAGACATGATTTCTCCATGCCCGCAGCTATGATGGATCTTTTGTATTGCTACTTTTTAATGTCTGTGCATGTGCGTGTGTGTGTGTGTGTGTGTGTGTGTGTGTGTGTGTGTGTGTGTGTGTATATATATATATATATATATATATATATATATATATATCCAGACTTTTCAAAATATGAAATATATGTGTCTTATTATACACTCCCTAAATTTATTCATATTCATATATGTGGATTTATAATCAACATTCCACAAGATTATTCTCAGAAATAATCATCCACCAGAAATACATATTTGTTTCCGAGTAATGGAAACTAACTTCAGTGAATGGTGCATACAAACCCTAATATTTCTACAGTTACTGAGTCAGTTTAACATCAATGCAAGTAGATTCCTAGGGCACATGATGTGTATTTTGAGGTTCATTTTTTTTCCACACTTGTACATTACTATGTCTTCAGTTTATGCACATCATAGGATATATATTTCATCCACAAGTTAGAAAATTTATAGGCATTTGTTTCACTTTAAATCACTTCCTGCTTCAGAACACATGTATCCCTCCACGTTTCTTGACTGGTCTTTTCGTGAGACTTCTTTTTAAACACATTATTTTTGTTTAACATCATCACTTATGAAGCAAAACTCAAACACCCTTCATGATAAACCATAATCCTAATATCACCCTTAGATGTATAACTGGTTGGAATGAATGATTGTATATCAATATAAGATATCTTATGTATTTTTAGATATCAATTCAATCCATTATGTAAAGTGGAACCAGTTATATTATTTATTCACAGTATGGTCTATTCATGCATTATCTCTATATTAATAAACACAGGGTACACCTCTTTGTACCACTAATACTATTGTATATGTCTTCAAAATATTCCTCCCAGAAATGGTGGAAGAAATACTCATGTCACCTGATCGACATATACATTTTATCACAGTAATATTCTGAACAAAAATATAAAGGTGACACTTATGATTGTACCAAAGTGTAAAAGGAAAGTGAACATGGATAACTAAAAACATCCATGTCCAGTTTGCCTAATGCTCTCAAATGTCAATCCTATTGGTGACAACATATTTGTTTCTTTCTATGATTATATATTCAAACACAACCCTGTTGAAAATGTCTAATCATATCAGTCACTTTACACTTTGCCTGATTTCATAATGTCTCTATTGATACCTTCATTCTTACACATTTTCCCCAGTTCATGATTGTGACAGACTCTTTACATGTACTGACATTTACATGCACTCTCTAAACGAAACCCTATTGCTGAAGAAGTGTTTTTTTCCAAATCTTATACTCACTCTTCTTCCTAAATCTACCGACTATCTTCCTAATCCTACCGACTATCCATGTTTGAGTGAATGTTCTCTTCTACAATCGATCATCCAAGGTACAAGGTCCTATGCCCTTGATTACTAATTTATCTGAGATATCGGTGAAGAATGTAATTCAAAGCTAAGTACCCCAATCAAGACCCCAATGCCCTTCTGAGCTTCAAGTTTTACCTAGATTTATGTTTTCATACTTATATTTCACCTCTATATTCTTATAAATATTGCAGGTTGCCAATACCATGAATCATCCTGCAGAATGATTCCTAACTCAAATCGAACATGTTATTAACCCCAACCATACACTGTTCCCTCAATCTAACTTTACAGTAGAGCAGGGTCAGAGTTGGTCTTAAAATATAGGAATGTAGGGAAACTTCCACCTGCTGAGAACCACAAAGGTCAATGCATAAATGATACCTGGAGAAGATGTAGGCAGCTATGAAGGACCTGAGAGAGCAAAAATCAGCTTCCATGGCAAATAACCTGGTAAGGATGAAGGGTTGTGTCTGAATCAGCCTCTCTCTACTTAATGTAGAGAAGATGGATCAAACAAGGCCTGTGTGGAGAGCTGTTCCCGGGTGCCTATAGTTGGTTTACCCTTCTTACTCGTGAAAGTTTCTCAGGAATTAGGGGCAGCCTCCATCTCATGGGACCCTTGGAAGCAACAGTTAGGACCAAGTGGTTGCCAAGGCAGTGACCTCATTCAGTTCCTGAAGGAAGTAACCTCACCTCACTTTCTTGGTGATCGAACTCTCTTAACTTGGGATCCAGGAAGCCAGGCACCAAGAGCCAATCCCAGTCCCAGTGCCAGTGCTCTAACATTTTTGGATTTACCAAGGACAGAGTCAGTCTTGGTACCTACTGATGTGAGGATGGACAAATGTCACAAAAGCTCTGAAGAGGGGCCTTTCCTGAGAAAGCAGGTAGTGGATTACCGCTGGCTCCTGACAACTTCACAGAATTGGACAATGAGAGCAAATCTGACACAGGACAGGCCATTTCGGGGGAACATAGTATGGCCCACCAGTCAGAGGACATTCTGGATATTCACAGACCTACATGGGGGAAGGAGGTGCCTTTGTGGGTGTGGGTGTGGGTTTGTGTTTTTTTCTCATCTTCTGAGAACAGGTAGGAAAGGCAGATTGTTTGGTTTGGAGTGGACTGATTCTAGTAAGTCGTTTGACAAGGCAAGTGTTTCTAAGTCTGTGTATCCCACTGTGTCCGTAGTTGTAGACAAAAGAAAAGAGAATGCATCAATGAATATGTATTGTCTAGGAGAAAGCTTCACACAATTCATCTTGCCCAATTTATGAATGGCCTGAGGCTTGACTTATGGATGGACAACACCTACTATCTTCCTAAGTTACTGTTTTCTTCCTGAATTTTGGCCACTCTCCAGAATAGGCTCATGGAATTTTGTCCAAGATATGTACCACCTCAAAGCTCTGTGACATGTCCATGTACTGGATAGCTGAAGGGAATGGGAGCATTTCAGAAAACTCAGATATAAGTGTGACCAAGAAAGTCTCAGTGGAGAAACCCAGCTTTGGGCCTTTTGCTTACCTATTGTTCTGTTGCCTTGAATGTCATTAAAGTCTTTGCCTCTGGCCCCTCCTTTTTGAAGCCTGAAGAAAGCAGTTTTCAAACTGAAATAAAAGGGCATCCCTTGTGGCTCTTTGCTTGACTGCTTTTGAAAGGGATGTTTCTGAAACAGCCTCTTGGCCCTCTGTGAGGCGGTGGCTTAGATTCTCACCACCTGATGGATCTAAAGAATGATCCCATGTGTGCATCGCAAACCAAAATGGCCAAAAGGGCAGTCATTGTGGATGAAGTTTCTCGCCTTCTTCTGTAAGGTTCCTTACCTCCATCAAGTGAGAATAGGGATCCTTTGGGTCAAATGAGTTTTTCAAAGCCCTGCAGAGGCTAGCCCATACGTGGTTGGTTTTTCTCATGACGCCAATTAACTTAAAGAATCTAAACCCCACAGTCAATAGAGCTCAAATTGGAGAGGCAGAGCAGTATTAATGGCAGGTCTATTTGATCACTCCTGGTTCACAGGAAGGATGT
Organism: Callospermophilus lateralis; assembly: GCF_048772815.1. Classification (NCBI taxonomy): domain Eukaryota; kingdom Metazoa; phylum Chordata; class Mammalia; order Rodentia; family Sciuridae; genus Callospermophilus; species Callospermophilus lateralis. Next base: position 908,926 of record NW_027514427.1, read on the forward strand.
CCAGGCCACCATGACTTTAGGCAAATGAGGGGCAAGTATGGTTATTCTGGACACTGTCTTGGGCTGCACCTCTCATGGAAACCTCCAGCCAGAGGGTATGAGGAGTGTGTATATGTAAGAAGATGAGTGCCATGTGGGAGTGTTTTGGTGTTAATTGTGGTCATTTGTTTGGTGGTTGGAAGAGATAACTGGGTCCACCTTGGCTTGAACTCTGTTGTGATTCCCCTTAGAGACTGTGTTTTGGAACTGACCTCAGAGAAGGTACAAAGTCCTATGCCATTGTATATCGATATTTCTTGGACATTTCTGCAGAACATAATTCAATGCTAAGTATACCAATCAAGGACACAATGAACTTCTGGGCTTCAAATCTTTCCTAGATTTCTGTTTTCATACTTATTTTAAAAGGTTAATAAAATAGGTACTTTACACTTCCTGTTTTTCTGTATGCTTAATAAAACACTTTTGAAAACTTGAGAACTCTTTGCTATTCTTGTTTCCAGAATGTGCTGACCCCAACTCCTAAACTGCAGAATGTACTCCATCACACAGTTGCATGCAAACCACCCACTCGCCCTTACCCATCAATAAACTTCCCTCCCTGCCCTCTCCAAGAAAAATATATAAGCACTTCTTAAGCTGTTCTCAGGGCTCTCTGCTCTATTCAAGTGAGCTCTGAGCCCTTACAAGCCGGACCCGCAATAAACCCTTTGCTGTTGCATGAGACAGTCTCTTGGTGGTCTCTTCCACCGACCCTTGCCCGACCTTTACATCTGGTGGCCCCAGCGAGATCCGGCCGCCGCAGACGAAAGACACCCAACAGGCTCCTCTGGGGATAAATAAGGCCCCTTATTCTGGTTTCAGGATTCAGGTTAGGGTTTGGCAAAATGGCTATCGGTGAAGAGAGTCTGCTCTCTCTGAGGGTGGCTGACAGACATGTCACAGAGCCACAGGCCATGTCCCTATGGGATGGACTCAGGAAATCGAGGAACAATAGTCTCCTCGACTCAGTGATATTTTGTTTCGGATTTGGTATTGCCAGCCCATCGGGTTTTGCCGGCTACTCAGTCCTGGTCTCAGTATTGGACGTAGATTGCCTGTCTTTATTGTCTTGTCTTGTCTGTGTCATGTGTTGTTGCTTTCAATGTCTGTGTATCTTTCATTATGGGACAGAGCACTTCAATGCCTCTGTCGCTGACCCTTGATCACTGGACCAAAGTCTGCTTAAGGGCTCAGAATCTTTCTTTTTCAGTAAAACGCTAAACCTGGCAGATTCTGTGCCTCAGAATGACCCGCCTTTGGAGTCAGAGAGCCCCCAGAAGGATCTTTCTACTTCGCACTAATTTGAAAAGTCAGAGATATTGTCTTTCAGCCGGCGCCACATAGCCATTCAGATAAACAATCGTATATCTTAAATTGACAGGACCTCTGCAAATCTCCTCCTCCCTGGGTGAAGCCTTTCCTTGTCCCTGCCCCCGCTCCTACTCCTTCCCCCATGATTCTATCTCTCAAACTCTCTGCTCCTCCTCCTCCACCCTCTGTTCTCCCTGAGAAGAAGACTCCCTTGAGTCTTCTTCTCAAGACTCTACTGGACTCTCCTCTCCCTCCTTATCTTCTGCCCTTGTCCCCCAACACCCAAAACCCTCTAAGTGATTCCCCTGCTGCTGATTCAGCCCCTCCACCATTCGAGGAAGACACTGGGCCAAAGAGTGCCCTAGAAAGAGACAGCCACGCCAGCCAGCCATTCTGACTCTGGAGGATGACTAAGAATGTCGGGACTCAGATCCCTTCCCTTAGCTCAGGGTGACTTTTGAAGTGGAGGGGACCAAAGTAAACTTTGAAGTGAATACAAGAGCAGTATACTCAGCCCTAAAGGCCTCATTGGGCCCTCTATCAAATAAAAGGTCTGTAGTTCAAAGGGCTAATGGCAGAAAATATCGGGCTTAGACAAATAAGAGGAACATGGACCTGGGGAAAGGAAAAATTTATCAGGCCTTCCTAGTAATCCCAGAATGCCCGGACGCATTAATGGGCAGAAATCTGCTTAGCAAGCTCCGGGCCAAAATAACTTTTAACCCTGAAGGGCCCCAAATGAAATTTCTAATTCCTTCAGTAAAAACTCCTATAGTCACAGCTTTAACTATATTAGTAGAAGATGAACATCCACTCTTCACACCCCGCAAGACTGATCAAACAGGCAAACTACCTCAGAAATGGATAACAGATTACCCAGATGCCTGGGCAAAGACGGCTGGGTTAGCCCTGGCCTTTAAACAACCTCCAATAACAGTGGAGTTAAAAACCTCAGCTTCCCCAATCAATGTCAAAAAATATCCTCTAAGCAAAAAAAGCTAAAGATGGGAGAAGGCCCCATATTCAGAAATATCTGGCCTTAGCGGTCCTAAGGCCCTGTTAATTGGCCTGGAACAATCCTGTGCTACCAGTAAAAGAAGCCAGGAACCAGGGACTATCCGCCGTTCAAGACCTAAGAGAGATTAACAACAGAGTGCAGGACATTCACCCCACGGTACCTAATCCGTACAATCTACTTAGCACTCTGAAACTTGAGCGGAAATGGTATACTGTTATGGACTTAAAAGATGCTTTCTTTTGCTTGCCTCTGCATAAAGATAGTCAGTTGCAATTTGCTTTCAAGTGGGTAGACCCTGAAACCAGAACGTCTGGTCAACAAATTTGGACTAGACTCCCACAGGGGTTCAAAAACTCCCCCACTCACTTTGATGAAGCCCTCCACAGAGATCTCAACAACATCAGAACTACGCACCCCGAAGTCAACCTGATTCAATATGTGAATGACTGGCAGTAAACACCATGGAAAACTGTGAGTCTGGGACCCAAGCACTATTATGCGAGCTTGCTTAACTCAGGTATAGAGCTTCTGCCATAAAGGCCCAAATTTGCTAGCATGAAGTAATCTTCCTGGGCTATTCCCTTAGGGGCAGTAAACAATGGCTCACTGAGCCCAGAAAACAAACCGTTGTGCAGATACTACCCGCATCAAACAGGAGACAACTCAGAGAGATTCTTGGGACTGCTGGCTTTTGCAGGTTATGGATACCTGGGTTTGTGTCCTTAGCTGCTCCTTAATACCCAGTGTTAAAGGGAGATGCCCAATTCCAATGGACTCCTGAGCACCAGCAAGCTTTTGATAACATTTAACGATACTGACACTGAACGCCTCAACTTCACTGAGCTCAGCCTGCAATTAGAGAAAGCCCTACACTACGTTAAAAATATACATCAACTCACTCACCTTGGTTCAAAGACATTGCAGGCATTCCTGAAGGATCAAGAACAGAGTTTTCGACTAACCGACTCACAGCGAAAGGAAATAACTGAATGGGTAACAAAAGCCCGTCGGGTCCATCAATTGGTTAATGCTTACCCTTCTAAGTTTCCTAGAGGAAAGCACTTACGAGGAACCAGACTGGGACAATTCTGGGAAGTGGACTTTACTGAAATTAAGCAAGCAAAGTATGGACTTAAATACCTCCTAGTCTTTGTAGATGCATTTTCAGGATGGATTAAAGCCTTACACACACACACACACAAAAAAAAAAAAAAAAACGGCCCAAATGGTTTTCAAAAAGATCCTGAAAGATATTTTTCCAAGACATGGTCTGCCTAAGGTAATAGGGTCTGATAATGGACCCAGGTAACTCAGGTGTTAACCAGGATCCTGTGGATTAGTTGGAAGTCACATTATGCTTATATACCCCAGAGCTCAGGACAGGTTGAAAAAATAAATAGAACCATTAAAGACACCTTAACAAAATTAAGCTAAGAGACCGGCATAAAAGATTGGACTATGCTCCTGCCTTATGCACTGTTTCATGCGAGAAATACACCCTCTGTTTCTTTGTTTAACCTCACCACCTATGAAATTCTCTATGGTGCCCCTCCTCCAGTAAGGGACCTAACCCTAACTCTAAGGCCTAAAGATCCCTTCCACACCTCCTTGCTTGATAGACTTAAAGCCATTGAAAGAACTCAGCGATACCTGTGGAAATAGCTGGCCACTGCCTACCAACCTGGGGACGAGGTGACTCCACATCAATATCAAGTAAGAGACTTCGTTTACATAAGACGACATCAAGTGTCATCCCTGGAACCTTGATGGAAAGGAACATACTAGGTGCTACTTATAACACCTACAGCAGTAAAAGTAGAGGGAATCACTTCCTGGATCCATGCCTCTCATCTCAAACCTTCGCCGTGTCCAGACTCTGGCTGGAAACTGGATAAGACTGGTAACCATTTCAAATTGCGTATTCGCCATGTGGATAAGGCTATAGACTCTCCCCTTGGCCACCAGTAGTCCTAACCCTCATCAGCCCGTTCAGCAACGATGGCTGATCACAAATCCTACGAGACAAGAAGTATAGTCTATCTCACATACAGCCCCCTTAGGGACCTGGTGGCCATCTCTCCACCCAGTTTTCAGCTGGCTATAGGTCTTTCCTATTGGGATATCCCTAATGAAGCGGAACCCACTAAAATTTTATTAAATGCCTTCTCTACCATAGATAATGGAAAAAACCATTATGGATGCAGGGACAAGCGAGCCAGATTCAGGTTGGCTAGCCTAGATTACTATATTTGCCCGGGGGACTATCAAAGCCACAAACAGTCATGGCTGTGTGGGGGAAAAGCCAACTTCTTCTGTAAGTCATGGGGATGTGAGCATACAGGGGCTGCCTGGTGGAACCCAAAATCCTCATCAAATTCAGTACACAGCATTGGCCATATTACCAATTAGACAATCAAAAACTATGACCCCCAGAGGGGTCTCTAATTCTCAAATTCTGTGACCTTTTTAACTTCCGCAAGTGCTCAAAAGGGGGAAATTCCCCTATCTGGAGTCCTTTTCCCTCCTTTGCTAACATCCTGTACTATGCTTCTCCAATAGTTCCTCACCCTCAGCCTTCTGCTCTGGACTCTCTGCTGTCACTCCCACCTCAGCAACCTGATTTCTCCCCTCCAATTACTAGATCAAAAAACCAAACCTCCGCCGGTTCTCAGACCATTGCCCCCTTGCTGAGGTAGCAGGTACTGAGGTACCCTTTCACCCACTCACTCCTCTCTTCTCCTGTCAGTGCCTGCACTGGATCCCACCAGGTCCTCTAACAAGCTAACCCAAAGCTCAAACCAGCTGAGAAGGGCCCTCAGACCCCTATCCTAGATGTAATGAAAATGGCCTTTAAAGTTGCTTTGTCATCACTGAAAACAGGTTAATAAGAATTTAAAGTCCCTCACAGGCTTTGTGGGATACTCACTCCCATCTTCCCCTTTGCTCTACCTGTACTACTGCTCAAGTTTTTGTTGATAGGAAAATCCCAAACCCCTTTCCCATTATTCTTTTACATCTCTCCTTCCTCATTCTCAGATCCTATGGAACTTCTCTCAGCCTCACCTTCCTTGTCTTCCCCCTCTGTACCAGGTCCACAGAAATGTCTTCAATGACCTTCTCCAGAAGTCTTCACCAAGGCTTACTTTAGGTCTTTCAGAAAAAGAGTCCCTCTGAAAGAATTCAATGGGGATAAACTTCCACTTTTCATGTTGGCCTGTTCTACTTGGCCACTGGTTGGAAAAATCACACTCCTAAGCTAGAAACCGACTTACTCTTTTTTTACAAAATATGTGAACAATACCTCAGGCCTTGAGCTGGTTCGTCACAGAGATGGCTACATTTCTAAGATAAAAAACTTACCAACTGTGTTCCATGGTGACAGCTGGCAGGGAGAAATGAAAGAGACAAAAAAGCTGTCCCTTTCCAAAGTGTCCTTGAAAAGTTAACTTACCCAGAACAGAGGAAAAAAAAAAACAGAAACAAAAACTGCTTTTTGTGAACTTCTGGAGACTGTGGACTTCTGAGCCCCTTCCCTCACATGTTGGGTACAAATTCTAAAACTACCCAAAATTTGGGTTCAGGGGCTTAATTGTTTAAAACAGAAGCAATGCCCTCTAAATCCGAATGCAACCAAATAAGACTGTTTTCTTGTCTTTGGTGCTATCTTAGTTGCCTCGCCTTGTCCTTCCCTACAACAGTATAATTCTATACACTTAAAAATTATTTATCTTTTCATAAAATGGTCAACAGATGTGATTAATTATGTAATGATGCAGATGTTTTCCAGAGTGCTCTATCATGACGCAGGTTAATTTAAAGATCAAATAGGGGAGCATACAACCCGGTTCCACCGGGAACCTGTATCCCTCACTTTAGCCATTCTATTCGGAATAATAGTTGCTGAATGGGTGGGCACAGGAACAACTGCTCTAGTTCATGGGACACAACAAAGACACAATTAGAAGCAGAAATAGACCAAAGCTTAAAGACATTAAAAACCTCCATCACAGTTTTACAGGAATCTTTAACCTCTCTCTCTCTGAAGTTGTTTTACAGAACAGGCGAGTGTTGGACCTCCTCTTGATGAGCGAAGGGGACCTTTGTGCTTGCATTGAGGGAAGAATGTTGTGTTTATGCTGACAATACTGGAGTTGTGAAAGAATCTATGAGTAAATTAAGAAAACTACTTGAATAGCATCAAAGAGGGACAGAGGCCCAAAAAGGGTGGTTTGAGTCTTGGTTCACACAGTCCACCTGGTTAACTACGCTTTTATCTGCCCTGGCCGGTCCATTAATAATCCTCATATTATTGCTAACTGTAGAACCCTGTTTGCTCAACCGTGTAGTTTCCTTTCCAACCCAAATCAAACCTGTTATTAACCCTAACCATACAATGTTCTCTCAATCTAATTTTACAGAAGAGCAGAGACAGAGTTGGTCTTACAATACAGGAATGTAGGGGATCTTCCAACTGCGGAGAAACTCAAAAGTCCATGCAAAAATGATCCCTGGAGAAGTTGTAAGCAGCTATGAAGGAACTGAGAGAGCAAAAGTCATCTCCCATTGCAAACTACCTGGTCAGCATGAAGGGATGTGTCTGAATCAGCCTCTCTCTTCTTTATGTAGACCTGAAGGACCAAACCAGGCCTGTGTGGAGAGCTGGTCCCAGTTACCAATGGTTTGTATACCATTATAACTTGTGAAACTGTCACAGGAATTAGGGGCAGCCTCCATCTCATGGGAACCTTGGAAGCAATTGTTAGGACAACGTGGTTTCCAAGGCAGTGACCTCATTCAGTTCCTGAAGGAAGTGACCTCACCTCACTTTCTTGGTGATGGAATTCTCTGAACTTGGAATCCAGGAAGCCAGGCACCCAGAGCCAGTCCCAGTCCCAGTCCCAGTGGTTGAACTTATTTTGATTTAACAAGGACAGACTCAGTCTTTCTTAGGACCTACTGATGTGAGGATGGCCAAATGCAAGGAAAGCTCTGAAGAGGTGCCTTTCCTGAGAAAGCAGGTAGTGGCTCACCACTGGCTCCTGACAACTTCACAGAGTTGGCCAAGGAGACCAGATCTGAGACAGAACAGGCCATTTCTGGGGAACATAGTATGGTCTACCAGTCAGAGGACACTCCAGATAGTCACAGACCTACAAGGGGGAAGGAGTTGCCTTTGTGCTGTGGGTGTGGGTTTGTGGTTTTGTCTCATGTTCTGAGAATAGGTATGAATAGAGGTTTGTTTGGTTTGCAGTGAACTATTTTTAGTAAGTCGTTTGACAAGGCGAGTGTTTCTGTGTCTGTGTATCCAACTGTGTCTGTGGTTGTAGACATTAGAGAAGAGAATGCATCAATGGAAGTGTCCTTTCTAGCAGAAACCTTCCCAGCATTCATCCTGCACTATTTATAAATGGACTGCAGCTTGCCTTATTGATGGGCAGCACCTGCTATCTTACTAAGTTCCCGTTTTCTTCCTGAATTCTGGCCACTCTCCAAAATAGGCTCATGGTTTTGTGTTTAAGATATATACAACCTCTAAGCTCTGTGACATGAGCATGTACTGGATAGCTGAAGGGATTGAGAAGCATCTCAGAAAACTCAGATATCAGTGTGACCAGGAAAGTCTCAGTGGAGAAACCCTGCTTGAGGCCTTTTGTTTACATATTCTTCTGTTGCCCTGAATGTCAGGAAGGTCTTTTATTCAGGCCACCCCTTTGTGAAGCCTAAAGAAAACAGTTTTCAAATGGAAATAAATGGGCATTACCTGTGGCTCTTTGCTTAATTGCTTTGGAAAGGATGTGTCTGAATCAGCCTCTTGGCCCTTTGTGTTGCTGTGGCTTAGATTCTCATCTCCTGATGGATCTAAAGAAAGATCCCATGTGTACATCCAAAACCAAAATGGCCAAAAGAGCAGTCCTTGTGGATGAAGTCTCTCGCCTTCCTCTGTAACTTTCCTGACCTCCATCAAGTGAGAATAGGGATCCTTTGGGTCAAATGAATTTTTCAAAGCCCTGCAGAGGCTAGCCCATAGGTACTTGGGTTTTCTCATTACTCCAATTCACATAAAGAATCTGAACCCCACAGTCAGTTGGCCTCAAATTGAAGAAGTGGAGCAGTACAATGGGAAGCCTATTTGATCTCTCCTGGTTTACAAGAAGGCCACCCTGACTTTAGGCAAATTAGGTGCAAGAGAGCTTATTTTTGACAGGGTCATGGGCTGTGCCCCTCATGGAAAACTCCAGCCAGAGGTTATTATGAGTGTCTATATGGAAGAAGATGAGCGCCATGTTGGAGTGTTTTGGTTTAAATTGTGGTCTTTTGTTTGGCTGTTGGAAGAGATGAATTGGTCCACCTGTTCTTGAACTCTGGTGTGATTCCCTTAGAAACTGAGTTCTGGAACTGACCTCAGAGAAGTACTGCCATTAATAGTGTTGGGATTTTAGGAAGCCTGGCATGAGTGCTGCCCTTGGAAACTGATATCTAGGCCCAGGGTGGCTTCCCACAGAGCACTGGGTCTCTCAGCCAGGATACCACATGATTTTATTCTGAAAGACTTGGCAATTATAGTTGAGAGTCAAAAATCATATGGACCTCACATTCTAGACCTCAATGGGCCTTACTTTATGTAACTTTTTGGCCACTCTTTGGGAAGCCTTGTCTGTTAGTGTTCTCCAGAGCTTTACTGAAATAAGCTTCCTCACTAGTTAATCGTTCCTGAAAGAATTGAAAACCTAAGTGCCTCCAACTTCATTTTTGAAAAATGGCTAGATAAATACCATGATTTTCTTTAAAATCCCATGACCAGGTTGCAATGGAGATTTTTGGATGTCCTGTTGCCGATCATGAGTGTACCAGACAGTGCCTTGATTGACTGGGTTTATGAAAATGGGTGTAGAACAGAGATTCCAGAAAGTTGGAGCTTGCTGAGTAGTGCGCCTAGAGCAGTGATTTGCAGGTTTGTGATAAAACATCTGTGTTGTGGACATGTGTATGTGCTATTGGCTTCCAAATGTCTTGTGACTGAAATGGTGTAGTAAGCAGTCGCTTATATGTAAAGGCATCCTATTATATGGACCGGTTTCAGGGATATGTGGGATAGAAGCATTGTTGGTGCATTCTCCTGCAGACCTTGACCCACCACACGTGACAGAACTCCATTCAGCACTGTGTCCCATTTGAAATCCTTGTATTTTGTGATGCAAATACCAAACACCCAGTGCAGCAGCAAGAAACACAAAAGTGGAGGATAAATAAATGGCTTCACAGTCCACACGGGGAGACACTTAGCCCCCAGTGGCCACAGTTTATCTACAATGAGAGAAATCTGCTGTGCTACCTCATGTTCATTGGAAAATAAAAAAACCATATCCTCCAGGTCTTTAACCAAAACAAGTCAGAGGACACTCTGGATAGTCACAGACCTACTTGGGGGAAGGAGGTGACTTTGTGTGTGTGGTTGAGGGTTTGTGGTTTTGTCTCATGTTCTGAGAATAAGTAAGAATGGCGGTTTGTTTGGTTTAGAGTGAACAGTTTCTAGTAAATCCTTTGACAAGGCGAGTGTTTCTATGTCTGTGTATCCCACTGTGTCAGTGGTTGTAGACATTAGAAAAGAGAATGCATCAAAAGATGTGTTCTGTCTAGTAGAAAGCTTCCCAGCATTCATCCTGCCCAATTTATGAATGGACTGCAGCTTGCCTTATCGATGGGCAACACCTGCTAACTTCCTAAGTTCCTGTTTTTTTCCTGAATTCTGGCCACTCTCGAGAATAGGCTCATGGTTTTGTGTCCAAGATATGTACCACCTCCAAGCTCTGTGCCATTGCCATGTACTGGATACCTGAAAGGAATGGCGAGCATCTCAAGAACTCTTTAGGGCAGCAGAGCTCCCTGTTTGTGAAATGTGAATCCTGGCCCTTAGTTTGGCAAACTCCTCTACCACCTCCAAGGTTGTGAACTTCTGAGCATATTCCGTTCCAGATATGTATTCACAGAGTTTCTAACACTTCTCCTCTAATTGTGTATTACATGGCGTGGAGGTAATGTCAATGCATTGTTTTGGATGAGAGTGGGAAGATTTTTGTGTAGCACATATTTGCATACACATTGTATTCATTTTCCAATTTTCCACTTGAAATACTGAATCCCTGACACTAACCGATACCCTACTAGACTCTGAATACTAACCCTAATATGATGGAGAAAAATAACCAAAACAGAATAGAATTACAAATAGTTCAGAGGAGGCATGGTGCATAGTTGGGCTTGCCTTTTGCAATATATAGGTTAGGAGTTAAAAATCTAGTCAATTTTCAATTGAGGTAGTTTTCCGTGTGTTTTTAAAGTTAACAAATATGTGAATTTCTGTGTCCCTTTCTCTGTAGCCTATTCAGCACATGTATTTGTATATGCACATATAGAATCCTACCTGGAATCACACGTACATTGTTGTGAGGTGGCTGATATTCAGATACAAATTGTGAGAAGAGATCACTCCTCCTAAACGGTGTTGTAACTGAAAATTCAACCTATGGGGAGCTTCCTAGTTGAACAACATGGTATATAAATCCATGTTCAGTAAAAGAAATATTTTTTGATCTGTGGACGATATATATTTCACGATAAATTTTGATTGGCATATATAATGCTACTTTTTAATGTCTCTGTGTAGGTTTTGTATATATATATATATATATATATATATATATATATATATATATATATATATACACACTCTCCAGATTATTCAAAAAATGAAATATATGTGTCTTATATACACTCCCTAAATTCATTCACGTTCATGTACATTGTTTTATATTCAACTTTTCACAAGTTTATTTTCAGAAATATTCATTCCCCTGAAATACATATTTGTTTCCTAGTACTGAAAACTTACTTCACTGAATGGTGCATACAAATCCTAATATTTCTACAGTAACTGACACAGTTTAACATCAATGCAAGTAGATTCCTATGGGACATGATGTGTATTTTGATGATAATTTTTATTCAACACTGGTACATTACTATTTCTTCAATTTAATCACATCATAGTGTATATATTTCATCCACAATTTAGCAAATTTATAGGCATTTGTTTCACTTTCAATCACTTCCTGAATCAGAACACATGTATTCCTCCATATTTCTTTACTAGTCTTTTTATAAGACTTCTTTCCAAACACATTATTTTCAATTTCCATAATCACTTTTGAAGCAAACTCACACATTCTTCATGATAAACCATAACCCTAATATTACCATTAGATTTATAACTCGTTGAAATTAATGTTTGTATATCAATATAAGATTTCCTTAATTTTTTCAGATATCAATTCAATCCATTATTTAAAGTTGGAAATAGTTATATTATTTATTCACAGTATGGTTTATTCATGCATTATCTCTATATTCATAGACACAGGTTACACCTATTTGTAGTCCCAATACTAATTTATATATCTTCAAAATATTGCTCCCAGAAATGGTGGAAGAAATACTGATGTCACCTGATCTACATATACATTTTATCACAGTAATTTCCTGGACACAAAAAGCAAAGGTCACACTTATGATTGTACCAATGTAAAGGTCGTTCGAGCATCAGAGAAAGAGACCACCAAGAGACTGTCTCATGAAACAGCAAAGGGTTTATTGAGGGTCCAGCATGCTGGGGCTCAGAGCTCACTTGAATACAGCAGAGAGTCCTGAGAACAGCTTAAGCAGAGCTTATATACTTTCCTTGGAGAGGGCAGGGAGTGAAGATTATTGATGGGTCAGGGCGAGTGGGCGGTTTGTGTGCAACCGGGTGAGGGATTACATTCTGCAGTTTGGCAGTTGGGGACAGCATATTCTGGGAACAAGATTAGCAAACAATTCTCAAGATTTCAACAGTGTTTTGATAAGCATACAGAAAAACAGGAAGTGACAAATACCTATTTTATTAACCTTTCATTCCCCACTTCTTCTGGTTACTTTTAATCATAAAAGTGATCTTTGCGTCGTGTCACATTTTATGTCTCCTAGTGGGGTATAATGTTGTCTGATTACCAAAAGTTTAACTTGTCCAATTTGAGCTTGGAGAAATGAAACTACACGATGGAGCAAACAGGTTCCTACATTTAGCAACAAATGAGGATTATTAATGCACCGGCCAGGGCTGATAAAAGCGTAGTTAACCAGGGGGACTGTGTGAACGAAGACTCAAACCACCCTTTTTGGACCTCTCTCTCTTGTTGACGCTCTTCAAGTCGTCTTCTTAATTTACTCATGGATTCTTTTACAACCAGTATGGTCGGCATAAAGACAACATTCTTCCCTCAATGCAGCACAAAGGCCCACTTTTCTCATGAAGAGGAGGTCCAACCCTCGCCTATTCTGTAAAACAACTTCAGAGAGAGAGGTAAAAGATTCGAGTAAAGCTGTGATGGAGGTTTTTAATATTTTTAAGCTTTGGTCTACTACTGGTTATAATTGGGTCATTTGTTGTGTCCCATGGACTATGCCAGTGGTTCCTGTACCCACTCCTGCAGCAACTCCTATTCCTTATAGGATGGCTAAAGCGAGGGATACATGTTCCCAGCAGAACCGTGTTGTATGCCCTCCTATTTGGTCTTTAAATGATCCTGCGTCATGATAGAGCATTTTGGGAAACATCTGCACCATTACATAATTAATCACATCTGTTGACCTTTTTATGAAAGCATAAACAATGTTTAAGTATATAGAATTATACTGTTGTAGGTATGGACAAGGCAAGGCACCTAAGATAGAACGGAAGACAGGGAAACAGTCCTGTTTAGTTGCAACCTGATTTAGAAGGCATAGCTTCTGTTGTAATCAATTAATCCCCTGAACCCCAAGTTTAGGTAGTTTCAGAATTTTGTACCCAACATGTAACGGAAGGGGATCAGAAGTTCACAGTCTGCAGAAGTTCACAAAAAAAAAAAGTTTTTGTTTGTGTTTTTTTTCCTCTGTTCTGGACAAGTTACATTGTTAATGACACTTGGGATGGGGAGAGCTTTTTTCTTCTCTTTTTTTTTTCTCCCTGCCAGCTGTTACCATGGAGCCCAGTTGGTACCTTCTTTATCTTAGAAATGTAGCCATCTCTGTGAAGCCCCAGCTCAAGGTCAGCGGCCTTGTTCACATATTTTGTGAAAAACTAGTAAGTGGGTGTCTAGCTTAGGAGTGCTGATTTTTCCAGCCAGTGAACAAGAAGAACAGGCAACATGAAAAGAGGAAGTTTATCTACATTGAACTCTTTTATAGGGACTCTGTAGCTGAAAGTCCTAAAGTCAGCCATGGTGAGGACTTCTAGAGAAGGTCAGTAAAGACTTTTCTGTGGGCCTGGTATAGAGGGGGAAGACGGGGAAGGCTGGGGGTGAAAGCAGCTTTGTGGATATGAGTATGAGGAAGGAGAAATGTAAAAGAATAATGGTAAAGGGGTTTGGGATTTTTCTATCAACAAAAACGTGAGCAGTAGAACAGATAGAGCTGAGGGGAAGATGGGAGTGTGTTCCCAAAAAGCCTGTGAGGGACTTTAAATAATAAGTAACCTGTTTTCAGTGACGACAAACATCGTTAAAGACCATTTTCATTACATCTTGGATTGGTGACTGAGGGTTCTCCTCACCTGGTTTGACCTTTGGGTTAGCTGGTAAGAGACTTGGTGGACCCGTTGCGGGCACTGACAGGAGAAGAGAGGAGTGAGTCGTGGAGGGGTGCCTCAGTACCTGCTACCTCAGCAAGGAGGCAATGGTCTGAGAACTGGCGGAGATTTGGGTTCTTGATCTAGTAATTGGAGGGGAGAAATCAGGTTGCTGAGGTGGGAGTGACAGCAGAGAGTCTAGAGCAGAAGGCTGAGGGTGAGGATCTATTGGAGAAGCATAGTTCAGGATGTGAGCGAAGGAGGGAAAAGGCCTCCACATACGGGAATCTCCGTTCACCCTTTTGAGCACTTGCACAATTTAAAAAGGTCACACAGAATTTGAGGATCTAGAGACCCCTCTGGGGCCCATCGGTATTGGTTTTCTAATTGGTAATATGGCCAATGCTGTGTACTGAATTTGATGAGGAGTTTATGTTCCACCAGGCACCCCCTTTATGCTCACATCTTTATGACTTACAGAAGAAGTCAACTTTTCCCCCACATCACCATGGCTGTTTGTTTGTGGCTTTGATAGTCCCCCGGGCAAACATAGTAATCTAGGCTAGCCAACCTGAATCTGGCTCACGTGTTCCTACATCTATAATGTTTGTTTCCATTATCTATTACACAAAAGATATTTAATCGAATATTAGTGGGGACCACTTCATCAGGGATATCCCAATAGGAAAGACCTATAGCCAGCTGACAAATATCTGGGTGGAGATATGGCCACCAGGTCCCTAAGGGGGCTGTATGCGAGATAGACCATACTTCTTGTCTAGTAGGATTTGCGATCAGCCATCGTTGCTGAACGGGCTGATGAGGGTTAGGACTACTGGTGGACAAGGGGAGAGTCTATAGCCTTATCCACATGGCAAATATGCAATTTGAAAGAGTTACCACTCTTTTCCAGTTTCCAGCCAGAGTCTGGACAGGGCTCAGGCATGAGATGAGAAGCATGGATCTAGGAAGTGATTCCGTCTACTTTTACTGCTGTAGGTGTTATAAGTAGCACCTGGTATGGTCCTTTCCAGCGGGGTTCCAGGGATGACTCCAGATGTCGTCTTATGTAGATGAAGTCTCTTACTTGATATCCATGTGGAGTTCCCTCCTCCCAAGTTGGTAGGGAGTGGCCAGCTGTTTACACATGTATAGCTGAGTTCTTTCAAGAGTTTTATGTCTGACAAGCAAGGGGGTGATGAAGGGATTGTTAGGTCTTAGGGTTGGGGTTACGTCCCTTACTGGAGGAGGGGCCCCATTGAGAATTTCAGAGTGGGTGAGTTTGCACAAAAAAACAGAGGGAGTATTTCTTGCATAAAACAGTGCCTAAGGCAGGAGCATAGTCTAATCCTTTATGCCGGTCTCTAAGCTTAATTTCTTTAAGGTCTCATTAATGGTTCTATTTTTTTTACCTGTCCTGAGTTCTGGGTTCTATAAGCACAACGTAACTTCCAATTAATCCCCAGGGTTCTGGCTAACCCCTGACTTACCTGGGCCATGAACGCCATTCCATTATCAGACCCTATTACCTTAGGCAGGCCGTATCTTCGAAAAATATCTTTCAGGATATTCTTGACCACCATTTGGGCCGTTGTTTTTTATTTTGTGGGAAAGGCTTCAATCCATCCTGAAAATGTATCTACAAAGACTAGAAGATATTTAAGTCCATACCTAGCTGGCTTAATTTCAGTAAAGTCCACTTCTCAGAATTGTCCCGGTCTGGTTCCTCGTAGGTGCATTCCTACAGGAAGCTTGGAACCATAAGCATTAACCAATTGACAGACCTGACAGGCTTTTGTTACCCATTCAGATATTTCCTTTCGCTGTGAGTCAGTTAGTCGAAAACTCTGTTCTTGATCCTTCTGGAATGCCTGCAGTTTCTTTGAACCAAGGTGAATGAGTCGATGTACATTTTTAACGTAGGGTAGGGCTTTCTGTAATTGCAGGCTGGGCTCAGTGAAGTTGAGGTGTTCAGTGTCAGTGTCCTTAGATATTATCAAAAGCTTGCTGGTGCTCAGGGGTCCATTGGAATTGGGCATCCTCATTTAACTGCAGGTGTAAAGGAGCATCTAAGAACACAAACCCAGGTATCCCTAACCTGCAAAAGCCAGCAGACCCAAGAAACTCTCTGAGTTGTCTCCTGTTAGATGGGGGTCGTATCTGCACAACGGTTGGTTTTCTGGGCTCAGTAAGTCATCATGTACCACCCCTAAGGGAATAGCCCAGGAAGATTACTTCTTGCTGGCAAATTTGAGCCTTTTTGGCAGAAGCTCTATACCAGCATTGCGCAAGCTCGCATAATAGTGCTTGGGTCACAGACTCACAGTGTACCTTGGTGTTGGCTGCCAGTAGCAGGGCATCCACATATTGAAGCAGGGTGACTTCGGGGTGCATAGTTCTGAAGCTGTTGATATCTCTGTGGAGGACTTCATCAAAGAGAGTGGGAGGGGGTTGAACCTCTGTGGGAGTCTAATCCAAGTTAGTTGACCAGAAGTTCCAGTTTCTGGGTCTACCCACTGGAAAGCAAACAGCAACTGACTATCTTTATGCAGAGGCAAGCAAAAGAAAGCATCTTCTAAGTCCAGAACAGTATACAATTTTCACTCAGCAATAGCAAAGGGTTTATTGGGGTTCCAGCATGCTGGGGCTCAGAGCTCACTTGAATAGAGAGGAGAGCCCTGAGAACAGCTTAAGCTGACCTTATATACTTTCCTTGGAGAGGGCAGGGAGGAAAATTTATTGACGGGTAAGATCTAGTGTGCAGTTTGTGTGCAAGTGGGTGAGGGAGTACATTCTGCCGTTTGACAGTTGGGGACAGCACATTCTGAGAAAAAAATTAGCTAACAGTTCTCAAGATTTCAACAGTGTTTTGTTAAACATACAGAAAAAAAGGAAGTTACAAGTACCTATTTTATTAACCTATCATCAAAGCGAAATGGAAAGTGACATGGATTACTAAAAACAACCATGTCAGGGCCTTGATTGACTGGATTTCATAAAAATGGTGTAGAAGAGAGATGCCAGTAAGTTGGAGCCTGCTGTGAAGTGGGCCTAAAGCAGTGGTGTGCAGGTGTGTGATAAAACATCTGTGGTGGGGCCCATGTGAATCTGCCATTGGCTTCCAAATGGCTTGTGACTGACATGGTACAGCGAGCAGAACCTTATATGTAAAGGCATCTTGTTGTATGGAGACGTTTTGGGGCAATGTTTGAAATCAGGTTGATATCTTCAAGGGGGCAAGCTATGTGGGATAGAATCCTGGTTGGTGCATTCTCCTGCAGACCCTGACACACTACACGTGACAGAAATCCCTCCAGCACTGTGTCCAAGTTGAACTCCTTGCATTTCGTGAAGCAAATACCAAACGCCCAGGGTAGCAGCAAGAAACACCATGAAAAGTGGAGGATGACTAAATGGCTTCACACTCCACACGGGGAGACAATTAGCACCCAGTGTCCACAGTTTACATACAAAGAGAGAATTCAGCTCTACTGCCTCATGTTCATTGGAAAATAAAAAAACCATTGTCTTCCAGGTCACATAGATGCAGACCCAGCATTGATGGTCTCACTAGAAAGGAAGCTAAAGCTCCTGACAACAACATATACTTCAAGTGCCCAACCTCAGAGGCAGTTTCTGAAGAAGTCTTAATACCGGCAGAGCTCCATGTTTGTGGAGAGTTTACCCTGTCACTTACTTTTGAGTATTCCTCTACCACCTCCAAGGTTTTGAACTCCTGAGCATTTTCCATTCCAAATTTGCATTCACAGATTTTGTAACTCTTCTCCTCTAATTGTGTCTTACTTTGTACGAAGGTGATGTCATTGTTCTGGATGAGAGTGGGAAGATTTTTGTGCAGCACATATTTGTATACACATCAGAAACATTTTCCAAATATCCATTCAAAATACTGAATCCCTGACACTAACTCATAAACTTTTAGACTCTGACTACTAATCCTAATATGATGGAGAAAAATAACCCAAACGGAATAGAAATACAAGCAGTTCAGAGGAGGCATGGTGTATAGTTGGACTTGCCTTTTGCATTATATAGAGTAGGAGTAATAAATCTAGTCAACTGTTTGTTGAAATAGTTCTCCTTGTGTTTTTAAAGTTAACAAATATGTGAATTTCTGTCTCCCTTTGTCTGTAGCCTATTCAGCTCATGTATTTTTATATGCACATATAGAATCCTACCTGGTATCACACGTACATTCTTGTGAGGTGGCTGACTTGGCAGACACAAAGTGTCAGAGGAGATCACTCCTCCTAAATGCTGTTGGAACTGAAAACTCAACCTATGGGTAAGCTTCCTATTTTAATAACATTATACATAAATCCATGTTCAGTAAAATGAAAATTTTTAATCTGTGGATGATATACATTTCATGGTGAATTTCGATTGGGATATATTTTGGTACTTTTTAATATCTGAATGTGTGTGTTTTACATATATATATATATATATATATATATATATATACTCTCGAGATTTTTCAAAATATAAAATATATGTGTCTTATATACACTCCCTAAATTTATTCATATTTATGTATGTGGATTTATAATCAACTTTTCACAAGATTACTCTCAGAAATATTCATCCACCTGAAATACATATTTGTTTCTTAGTACTGAAAACTAACTTCAGTGAATTGTGCATACAAATCCTAATATTTCTGCAGTAACTGACCCAGTTTAACATAAATGCAAGTAGATTTCTATGGGACATGATGTGTATTTTGACATTCATTTTTATTCAAATTGGTACATTAATATTTCTTCACGTTATGCACATCATAGGATATATATTTCATCCAAAAGTTCACAAATATATAGGCATTTGTTTCACTTTCAATCACTTCCTCTTCAGAACACATGTATACCTCTATGTTTCCTGACCAGTCTTTTCATGAGACTTATTTCCAAACACATTATTTTTGATTTCCATAATCAATTTTGAAGCAAAACTCACAAACTTTTCATGACAAACCATAAACCTAATATTACCATTAGATGTATAACTGGTTGGAATAAATGTATGTATAACAATATAATATTTCCTGTATATTTTCAGATATCAATTCAATCCATTATTTAATGTTGGAAGCAGTTGTATTATTTATTCACAGTATGGTCTACTCATGCATTATCTCTCTATTCATAGACACAGTATACACCTCTTTGTACCCCCTAACTAATTTATACGTCTTCAAAATATTGCTACCAAAAATGGTAAAGAAATATTCATGTCAACTGATCTAAATCTACGTTTTATCACATTAATAATCTGGGAACAAAAAGCAAATGTCACACTTATGATTGTACCAAAGCCTAAATGGAAATTGAGCATTATTACTAAAAACATACATGTCCAGGTTACCTAATGCTCTCAAATGTCAATCCTATTGGTGACTATGTATTAGTTTCTTCCTAAGATTGTATATTCAACCTCAGGCCTGTTGAAAATGTCTAATCCTATCACTCACTTCATACTTTGCCTGATTTCCTAATGTCTCTATTGATATCTGCTTTCCTACATATTTTACCCAGTTAATTATTGTGAATGACTCTTCACATGTGCTGACATTCACATTCACTCACTACCCCAAACCCTAATGCTAAAGAACTTTTGTTCCAAATCCTATACTCACTCTTCTTTCTAATCCTACCGAATATCTTCTTAATCCTACCAACTATTCCTTTTTGACTGGATGTTCTCTTCAACATTCAATCATCCAAGGTACAAGGTCCTATGCCATTGTATATCAATTAATCTGAGACATCTGTACAGAACACAATTCAAAGCTAAGTATCCCAAAAAAGGTCCCAATGCTCTTCAGGGCTTCAAATCTTACTGAGATTTCTGGTTTCATACTTATATTTCACCTATATATTCTTGTGAATATTGCAGGTTCCCAATACCATTATTCATCCCGCAGAATAATTTCTAACCCAAATAGAATATGTTTGTAACCCTAACCGTTCACTGTTCCCTCAATCTAACTTTACAGAAGAGCAGGGACAGTGTTGGTCTTACAATACAGGAATGTAGGGGATCTTCCACCTGCTGAGAACCTCAAAGGTCACTGCAGAAATGATCCCTGGAGAAGAGTTAGGCAGCTATGTAGGACCTGAGACAGCAAAAGTCATCTCCCATAGCAAACAACCTGGTCAGGATGAAGGGATGTGTCTGAGTCAGCCACTCTCCTCTTAATATAAAGAAGATGGACCAAACCAGCCATGTGTTGAGAGCTCTTCCTGGGTGCCTATGGTTTATATAACTTCCTATCTTGTGAAAGTGTCACAGGAAGTACGGGCAGCCTCCATCTCATGGAACCCTTGGAAGCAACTGTTAGGACAGAGTGGTTGTCAAGGCAGTAACCTCATTAAGTTCCTGAAAGAATTAACCTACCTAAATTCTTTGGTGATGTAACTCCCTGAACTTGGAATCCAGGAAGCCAGGCACATAGAGCCAGTTCCAGTCCCAGTCAAGACAAGAACCACATGATCATCTCGATAGATGCAGAAAAAGCATTCGACAAAGTACAGCATTCTTTTATGTTTAAAACACTATTAAAACTAGGAATAACAGAACTTACCTCAACATGGTAAAAGCTATATATACTAAACATCAGGCTAGTATCATCCTAAATGGAGAAAAATTGAAAGCATGCCCTCTAAAATCTGGAACAAGACAGGGATGCCATCTATCACCACTTGTATTCAATTCAGTTCTTGAAATCCTAGCCAGAGCAATTAGACAGACAAAAGAAATTAAAGGCATAAAAATGGGAAAAGAAGAACTTAAATTATCGCTATTTGTGGATGACATGATAATATATTTTTCAGACCCAAAAGGGTCTACAAAGAAACTGCTAGAGTTAATAAATGAATTCAGCAATGTGGCAGGATATAAAATAATCACGCATAAATCAAAGGCATTCCTGTATATCAGCAACAAAACTTCTGAAATGGAAATGAGGAAAACCACTCCATTCACAATATCCTCAAAGAAAATAAGATACTTGGGAATCAACCTAACAAAAGAGTTGAAATACTTATACAATGAAAACTACAGAACCCTAAAGAGAGAGAGTGAATAAGATGTTAGAGGATTTAAAAATGTACCCTGTTCATGGATAGGCAGAACTAACATCATCAAAATGGCGATATTACCCAAGTTCTCTACAGGTTTAAAGCGATGCCAGTAAAAATCCCAATGGCATTTCTTGTAGAAATAGATAAAGCAATCATGAATTTCATATGGAAAAACAAAAGAACCAGAATAGTGAAAGCAATTCTAAGCAGAAATTGTGAATCTGGAGGTATAGCGATACCAGAGTTCAAACTGTACTACAAAGCAATACTAACAAAAACAGCGTGGTAGTACTATCAAAACAGGCACGTGGACCAAGGGTACAGAATAGAGGACACAGAAACCAATCCACAAATGTACAACTTTCTTATATTTGAAAAAGGGACTAAAAGCATGCAATGGACGAAGGATAGCATCTTCAACAAATGGTGCAGGGACAATTGGAAATCCATATGCAACAAAATGAAACTGAATCCCTTTCTCTCGCCATGGACAAAAGTTAACTCAAAATGGATCAAGGAGCTTGATATAAAATCAGAGACACTGCGTCTGATAGAAGAAAAAGTTGGCTGTGATGTACACACTGTGGGGTCAGCCTCCAAATTTCTTAATAGGACACCCATAGCCCAAGATTTAAAAACATGAATGAACAAATGGGACTTACTTAAACTAAAAAGTTTTTTCTCAGCAAGAGAAACAATAAGAGATGTAAATAGAGAGCCTACATCCTGGGAACAATTTTTTACCCCTCACACTTCAGATAGAGCCCTAATATCCAGAATATACAAAGAACCCCCCCCAAAAAAAACAATAAGATTACAAATAACCCAATCAACAAATGGGCCAAGGACCTGAACAGACACTTCACAGAGGAGGAAATACAATCAATCAACAAGAACATGAAAAAATGCTCACCATCTTTAGCAGTCAGAGTAATGCAAGTCAAAACCACCCTAAGATACCATCCCACTCCAGTAAGATTGGCAGCCATTATGAAGTCAAACAACAATAAGTGTTGGCGAGGATGTGGGGAAAAGGGTACACTTGTACACTGCTTGTGGGACTGCAAATTGGTGAGGCCAATTTGGAAAGCAGTATGGAGATTCCTGGGAAAGCTGGGAATGGATCCACCATTTGACCAAGCTATTGCCCTTCTCAGACTATTCCCTGAGGATCTTAAAAGAGCGCACTATAGGAATACTGCCACATCAATGATCATAGCAGCACAATTCACAATAGCTAGACTGTTGAACCAACCTAGATGCTCTTCAATAAACGAATGGATAAAAAAAAATGTGGCATCTATACACAATAGAGTATTACGCAGCACTAAAAAATGCAAAACCATAGCATTTGCAGGGAAATTGATGGCATTGGAATAGATTATGCTAAGCGAAGCTATCCAATCCTTAAAAAACAAATGCCAAATGTTTCCTTTTATATAAAGAGAGCAAATAAGAACATAATAGGGAGGAAGAGCATGAGAAAAATATTAACACTAAACAGAAATGAGTTGGGGGAGAGAAAGGGAGAGAGAAGAGAAAGCATATGTAAATGGTAGGAGAAACTCAATGTTACACAAAATTACATATAAGAGGTTGTGAGGGGAAAGGGGGGGGGAAAGGGAGAGAATTGAACAACAGCAGATGAGGTAGAGAGGAAAGATGGGAGGGGAGGGCGGGGGGATAGTAGGGGATAAGAAAGGTAGCAGAATACAACAATCACTAATATGCTATTATGTAAAAACTTGAGTGTGTAACTGATGTGATTCTGCAATTTGTATTTAGGGTAAAAATGGGAGTTCAAAACCCAATTGAGTCAAATGTATGAAAGATAATATATCATGAGCTTTATAATGTTTTGAACAATCAAAAAAAAAGAAAAAAAGGAATTGAATTTCGTTTATTTGAGTCATTTTACAACTTTATTTTTTAATAAAATTGTCTTTTATTTTTTATCTTACTTGCTATTATCTGCCTTTCAGTTTTAAAAAAAACTATGTGCTGTACCATTCATCCATGTAGTTTGTAACAGAAAATTTTGAGTGTCTCCATATAACCAGATTGGCAAGGCATCAAGGTTTCCTTCACAAACAAGATGAAGGCTTTTCCATAAGAAATTTAATATTCTGCAATACAATTTTTTAAATTTTCCAATTAAATTTCCAAAATTTTTTTAAAAAAGAAGAATCTAAACCCCACAGTAAGAAGGCTTGAAAGTGGAGAAGTGTAGCAGAATTAATGGCAGGCCTATTTGATTACTCCTGGTTCACAGCAAGGGTGTCCAGGCCACCTTGACTTTAGGCAAATGAGGGGCAAGGGAGCTTATTTTGGGCACTGTCTTGGGCTGTGACCCTCATGGAAACCTCCAGCAAGAGGTTATGATGAGTGTCTATTTGAAAGAGGATGAGAGCCATGTGGGAGTGTTTTGGTCTTAATTGTCGTCATTTGTGTGGCGGTTGGAAGAGATGACTGAGTCAACCTGGGCTTGAACTCTGGTGTGATTCCCCTTAGAGACTGAGTTCTGAAAGTGACCTCAGAGAAGTATTGCCATGAATTGTGTTTGGATTTCAGGAGGCCAGACATGAGAGTCGCCCTTGGAAACAGATCTAGGCCCAGGGAAGCTTTCCACAGAGCACTGCGAATCTCAGCCAGGATATCACATGATTTTATTCTGAAAGAGTTGGCAGCCATCGTTGAGAGTCAAAACACACATGTACCTCACATTGTAGACCTCATTGGGACTGGCATCATGTTACCATTTGGCGACTCTTTGGGAAGCTTGCCTGTGAGAATTCTCCAGAACTTTCATTGAAATTAGCTTCCTCAACATTTAATAGTTCCTGAATAAATTGAAACCCACAGTGCCAACAACTTCATCAGTGAAAAATGGCTAGATAAATACCATGAATTTTTAGAAATTCCAATGACCAGGTGGCACTGGAGATCCTTTGGATGTCATGTTAGTGATCATGAGTATACCAGACAGTTCCTTGATTGGGTTTCATGAAAATGGTGTAGAACAGAGATTCCAGTAAGTTGGAGAATGCTGAGTAGTGGGCTTAGATCAGTGGTGGGCAAGTGTGTCATCAAACATCTATGTTGGGGCCATGTGGATCTGCCATTGACTTTCAAATGACTTGAGACAGACATGGTGCAGCCAGCAGACCATTCTATATAAAGGCATCTTGTTATATGGAGAGGTTTCAGTGCAATGTTTCGAATAAGGTTGCTATGGTCAAGGGGGCAAGCTATGTGGGATAGAAGCCTGGTTGGTGCATTTTACTGCAGACTCTGACCCACCACACGTGACAGAACTTCCTCCAGCACTGTGTCCCAGTTGAACTCCTTGTATTTTGTGAGGCAAATACCAAACTCCCAGTGCAGCAGCAAGAAACACCACGAAAAATGGAGGATGACTAAATGGCTTCACAGTCCACACGGGGAGACACTTAGCCCCCACTGGCCACAGTTAACCTACAAAGAGAGAATTCAGAACTGCTGCCTCCTGTTCATTGGAAAATAAGATACCATGTCCTCCAGGTCACATAGATGCAGACCCAGCTTTGACTGTCTCACTACAAAGGAAGCTAAAGCTCCTGACAACAACGTATATTTCAAGGACCCAACCTCAGAGGCAGTTTCTCTGGAAGTCTTTAGGCCAGCAGAACTCTATGTTTGTGGAGTGTATATCCTGTCCCTTACTTTTGGAAACTCCTCTACCACCACCAAGGTTGTGAACTCCTGAGCATTTTCCATTCCATATATGTATTCACAGATTGTCTAACTCTTCTCCTCTAATTGTGACTTACTTGGGGCTAAGGTAATGTCAAGTCATTTTTCTGGATGAGAGGGGGAAGATTTTTTTGTAGCACATATTTGCATACACATTGGATTCGTTTTCAAATTTTCCATTCGAAATACTGAATCCCTGACACTAACCCATACCCTACTAGACCCTGACTAGTAATACTAATATGATGAGAAAAATAACCCAAACAGAATAGAAATACAAGCAGTTCAGAAGAGGCATGGTGTATAGTTGGACTTGCCTTTTGCATGATATGAGGTAGGAGTTATAAATCTAGTCAATTATTTGTTGAAATAACTCTTCATGTGTTTTTAAAGTTAACAAATACGTGAATTCCTCTTCCCTTTCTGTGTAGCCTATTTAGCACATTTATTTTTAAATGCACAAATAGAATCCTACCTGCTTTAACACGTACATTCTTGTGAGGTGGCTGAGTTGGCAGATACGAATTGTAAGAAGAGATCACTCCTCCTAAATGTTGTTGGAACTGAAAATTCAACAAATGGGTGAGCTTCCTTGATGAACAACATTATACATACATCCATGTTCAGTACAATGAATATTTTTGGATATGTGGATGAGTTATTTTTCATGATGAATTTCAATTGGCATATATATTGCTACATTATAATGCGTGTGTGTGTGTGTGTGTTTGTGTGTGTATATGTGTATATATATATATATATATATATATATATATATATATATATATATATATAGTCTCCAGATTTTCCAAAATATAAAATATATGTGTCTTATTATACACTGCCTAAATTCATTCATATTCCTGTATGTGGATTAATAATCAATTTTTCACAAGATTATTCTCAGAAATATACATGCACTGAAATACATATTTGATTCCTAGCACTGAAAACTAACTTCAGGGAATGGTGCTTATAAATCCCAATATTCCTACAGTAACTGACCCAGTTTAACATCAATGCAAGTAGATTCTTATGGGATATGTTGTGTTTGTTAAAGTTCATTTTCATTCAAACCTGGTACATTATTATTTCTTCAGGTTGTGAACATCATAAGATATATCCTTTCATTCACAAGTTCACAAATTTGTAAATTATCGGTTCACTTTCAATCACTTCCTCCTTCGGAACACATATTTTCCTCCATGTTTCTTTACTGGTCTTTTCACTAGACTTCTTTCTAAATACATTATTTTCGATTCCATAATTATTTTTGAAGCAAAATTCACACACTATTCATGATAAAAGGTAACCCTAATATTACCATTAGATATATAACTGGTTGGAATGAATGTATATATATCAATATAAGATTTCCCATATATTTTCAGATATCAACACAATCCATTATTTAAATTTGGAACCAGTTATATAATTTATTCACAGTATGGTCTATTAATGCATCATCTCAATATTAATCAACACAGGGTAAACCTATTAGTATCCCCAGTACTAATTTATAAGTTTTCAAAATATTGCTACAAGAAATGGTGGAAGAAATACTCAGGTCACCTGATGTACATATACATTTTATCACAGTAATATTCTGGACACAAATTGCAAAGCTCACACTTATGGTCTTACCAAAGCCTAACTGGAACATGAGCATGGAATACTAACAATATAATGTCCAGATTGCCTAATGCTCTCAAATATCAATCCTAATGGTGACTGCATATTTGTTTCTTCCTACGATTATATATTCAACCTCAACCCTGTTGAAAATGTCTAATTTTATCACTCACTATATACTTTGCCTGATTTCATAATGTCTCTATTGATATCTGCTTTCCTACATATTTTCCCCAGTTAATCATTGTGACTGACTCTTCACATGTGCTGACATTTACATTCATTCTCTAACTAAAACCCTATAGCTAAAGAACTTTTGGACCAACTACTAGACTCACTCTTCTTCCTAAACCTACTGATTATCTTCATAATCCTACGGACTATCCATTTTTGACTGGATGTTCTCTTCTACATTCAATCATCCGAGGTATAGTGTCCTATGCCATTGTATATCAATTTATCTGAGACCTCGGTGCAGGACATAATTCAAGCTAAGTATCCCAATTGAGGGCCCAATGCCCTTTTGGGCTTCAAATCTTTCCTAGATTTCTGTTTTCATACTTATATTTCATGTCTATATTCTTATAAATATCGCAGGTGTCCAATCCCATTATTCATCCAGCAGAATGATTCCTAACCCAAATCGAACATGCTATCAACCCTAACCATACACTGTTCCCTCAATCTCACTTTACAGAACAGCAGGGACAGAGTTGGTCTTACAATACAGGAAGGTAGGGGATCTTCCACCTACTGAGAACCTCAAAAGTCCATGCAGAAATGATCTCTGGAGAATATGAAGGCAGCTATGAAGGACCTGAGAGAGCAAAAGTCATATTCCATGAAAAACAACACGATCAGGATGAAAGTATGTGTCTGAGTCAGCCTCTCTCTTCCTAATGTAGGGAAGATGGACCAAACCAGGCCTGTGTGGAGAGCTATTCCAAGTTGACTATGGTTTCTATCCTATTCTAACTTGTGAAAGTATCACAGGAAGTAGGAGCAGCCTCCATGTCAGGAGATGCTAGGAAGCACCTGTTAGGACAAAGTGGTTTCCAAGGCAGTGACCTCATTCAGTTCCTGAAGGAAGTGACCTGACCTATTTCCTTTGTAACGGAACTCTCTGAATTTGGTATCCAGGAAGCCTGGCACCCAGAGCCAGTCCCAGTCCCAGTCCCAGTGGTCTCACTTCTGTGGATTTACCAAGGACAGAGTCAGTCTTTCTTGGTATCTGCTGATGTAAGGGTGTCCAAATGCCAAGAAAGCTCTGAAGAGGGGTCTTTCCTGAGAGGACAGAAATTGGCTCACCACTGCCTCCTGACAACTTCACAGAGTTGACCAAGGAGACCAGATCTGAGACAGGAAAGGCCATTTCTGGGGAACATTTTATGGCCTACCAGTCAGAGGACACTCCAGATAGTCACAGACCTACTTGAGGGAAGGAGGTGCATTTGTGGGTGTGGGTGTTTGTGGTTTTTTCTCATGTTCCGAGAATAGGTAAAAAAAAGGTGGTTTGTTTGGTTTGGTGTGAATTGTTTCTAGTAAGTTGTTTGACAAGGCGAGTGTTTCAATGTCTGTGTATTTCACTGTGTCCATGGTTGTAGACATTTGAAAAGAGAATGAATCAATAGATGTGTCCTGTCTAGTAGAAAGCTTCCCAGCATTCACCCTGCCCAATTTATGAATGGACTGGGGTTTGTCTTTTCCATGGGCAACACCTACTAACTTCCTAAGTTCCTGTATTCTTCCTGAATTCTGGCCCCTCTCCAGAATAGGCTCATGGTTTTGTGTCCAACATATGTACCACCTCCAAACTCTGTGACATGGCCATGTACTGGATAGCTGAAGGGAATGGCGAGCATCTCAGAAAACTCAGATTTCAGTGTGACCAGTAAAGTCTCAGTGGAGAAACCCTGCTTTGAACGTTTTGATTATCTATTTTTATGTTACCTTGAATGTCAAGAAAGGCTTTGCCTCAGGGCACCCCTTTGTGAAGCCTGATGAAAACAGTTTTCAAAGGGAAACGAATGGACATCACCTGTGGCTCTTTGCTTAATTGCTTTGGAAAGGGATGTGTCTGAATCAGCCTCTTGGCCCTGTGTGAGGCTGTGGCTTATTTTGTCAGAACCTGATGGATCTAAAGGAATATCCCATGTGTGCATCCAAAACCAAAAATGGAAATAAGATCATTCATTGTGGATGCAGTCTCTCACCTTCCTCTGTAAGATTCCTGACCTACATCAAGTGAGAATAGGGATCCTTTGTGTCAAATGAGTTCTTCAAAGCCCTGAAGAGGCTAGACAATAGGTGCTTGGGTATTCTCATGACTCCAATTCACACAAAGAATGTGTACCCCACAGTCAGTAGGCCTCAAAATTGAGAAGTGGAGAAGTATTAATGGCAGGCCTATTTGATCACTTCTGGTTCACAGGAAGGTTGTCCAGGCCACCCTGATTTTAGGCAAATGAGGGGCAAGGGAGATTATTTTTGACACTGTCTTGGGCTGTGCCCCTCATGGAAACCTCCAGCTAGAAGTTTTGATTAGTGTCTATATAAATGAAGATGAGGACCATGTGGGAGTGTTTTGGTTTTAATTGTTGTCATTTGTGTGGCAGTTGGAAGAGATGCCTGGGTTTACCTGGGTTTGATCTCTTTTGTGATTCCCCTTAGAGACTGAGTTCTGGTACTGATCTCAGAGAAGTATTGCCATGAATTGTGTTGGGATTTAAGGAGGCGATGCATGAGATTCGCGATTGGAAACTGAGATCTAGGACCAGGGTGGCTTTCCATAAAGCACTGGGAATCTCAGCCAGGATATACATGATTTTATTCTGAAAGATTTGCAGCCATAGTTGAGAGTCAAAACACACATGGAATTCACATTATAGACCTCAATGGGCCTGGCTTCATGTGACCTTTTGGCCACTCTTTGGGAAGCCTTGACTGTGAGAGTTCTCCAGCTCTTTCATTGAAATGATCTTCCTCACCATTTAATGTTTCCTGTATAAATTGAATCGCACAGTGGCTCCAAAATTATCATTGAAAAATATCTAGATAAATACCATAATATTTTTAAAATTCCCATGACGAGGTGGCACGGGAGAACCTTTGAATTTTTTGTTGCTGATCATGATTGTACCTGACAGTGCTTTGATTGACTGGGTTTCATGAAAATTGTGTAGAACAGAGATGCCAGAAAGTTGGAGCCTGCAGACTAGTGGGCCTACGCAGTTGAGTGTAGGTGTGTGAAAAAACACATGTGGTGGGGCCACGTGGATTTGCCATTGGCTTCCAAATCACTTGTGATTGACATGGTACAGCCAGCAGACCCTTCTATGTAAAGGCATATTATTATATGGAGAGGATTCCTGCAAATGTTCACAATCAGGTTGCTATTGTCAAGTTGAAAAGCTATGTGGGATTGAAGCCTCATTTGTGCATTTTCCTGCAGACCCCCATCCACCACACGTGAGAGTACTCCCTCCTGCACTATGTTCCAGTTTAATTCCTTGTATTTGGTGAAGCCAGTACCAAACTCACAGTGCAGCAGTAAGAAACACCACGAAAGTGGAGGATGACCAAATGGCTTTACAGACCACATGGTTAGATATTTAGACCCCAGTGTCCAATGTTTACCTACAAAGAGAGAATTCAGCACAGCTGCCTCATGTTCACTAGAAAATAAGAAACCGTGTTATCCAGGTCACATAGACGGAGACCCAGCATTGATGGTCTCACTACAAAGAAAGCTAAAGCTCCTGACAAGAACATATGTTTCAAGTGCCCAAACTCAGAGGCAGTTTCTCAAAAAGTCATTAGTCCAGCAGAGCTCCATGTTTGTGGAGTGTTTACCCTCTCCCTTACTTTTGGAAACTGTTCCACCTCCTACAAGGTTGCGAACTCCTGAGTATTTTCCTTTTCACATATGTATTCACAGATTTTCTAACTCTTCTCCACTAATTGTGTCTTACTTGGGGCGAATATAATGTCAAAGCATTGTTCTGGATGAGAGTGGGAAGATTTTTGTGTAGCACATATTTGCATACACATTAGATTCATTTTCCTATTTTCCATTTGAAATACTGAATCCCTGACACTAATCCATACCTTACTAGACTCTGACTACTAACCCTAATATGATGGAGAAAAAGAAACCTAACAGAATAGAAATACAGGCCTTTCATAGGAGGCATGATGTATACTTGCACTTGCCTTCTGCTTTATCAAGGTTATGTGTTATAAATCTTGTCAACTTTTCATTGTAATACTTCTCCATGAGTTTTAAAGTTAACACATATGTAAATTTCTGTCTCCCTTTCTCTGTAGCCTATTCATCAGATGTATTTTTTATGCATATTTAGAATTCTACCTGGTGTCACACATACATTCTTGTGAGCTCGCTTATTTTGGAAGATACAAATTGTGAGAAGAGATCGCACCCTCTAAATACTGATGGAACTGGAAATTCAACCTATGGGTGAATTTCCTAGATGAACAATATTATGCATAAATGAATGTTCAGTAAAATGAATATTTTTGGATATGTGGATGATATGTATTTCATGATGAATTTTGAATGGCATATATATGGCTACATTTTAATGTCTGTGTATGTATGTATCTATCTAATTATCTATCTATCTATTTATATAGATATCTACTCTCAAGATTTTCCAAAATATGCAATATATGTGTCTTATTATACACTCCCTAAATCCACTCGTATTCATCTATGTGGATTTATAATCAACTTTTCACAAGAATATTCTTTGAAAAATTTATCCACCTGTAATACCTATTTATTTCCTAGTACTGAAAACAAAATTCAGTGAATGATGCTTACAAATCCTAATATTTCTACAGTAACTGACCCAGTTTAACATCAATGCAAGTAGACACCTATGGGACATTATGTGTATTTTGAAGTTCATTTTTATTCAACACTGGTACATTACTATTTCTTCAGTTTATCGACATTATAGAATATATCCTTTCATCCACAATTTCACAAATTTATAGGCATTTGGTTCACTTTCAATCACTTCCTACTTCAGAACACATGTATTCCTCCATGTTTATTGACTGTTCTTTTCATGAGTTTCTTTCCAAACACATTATTTTTGATTTCCATAATCACTTTTGAAGCAAAACTCACATACTCTTTATGATATACCGTAATGCTAATATTACCATTAGATGAATAACTGGTTGGAATGAATGTATGTATATCAACATTAGATTTCCTATATATTTTCAGATATCAATTCAATCCATTATTTAAAGTTTGTACCAGTTATACTATTTATTCACAGTATGGTCTATTAAGGCATCATCTCTATATTCATAGACCCAGGGTATACCTATTTGTATCCCCAATACTTATTTATAAGTCTTTAAAATATTGCTTTCAGAAATTGTGGAAGAAATACTCTAGTCACCTGATATACATATACATTTCATCACAGTAACATTCCTGACACAAAATGCAAGGGTCACACTTATGATTGTACCAAAGCCTATATTGAAAGTGAACATGCATTACTAACAACATCCATGTCCTGATTCACTAATGATCTCAAATATCATTCCTCTTGGTGACTACATATTTGTTTCTCCCTAAGATTATATATTCATACTCAATCCTGTTAA
Source organism: Callospermophilus lateralis (assembly GCF_048772815.1). Taxonomy (NCBI): domain Eukaryota; kingdom Metazoa; phylum Chordata; class Mammalia; order Rodentia; family Sciuridae; genus Callospermophilus; species Callospermophilus lateralis. The sequence continues at coordinate 941,054 of NW_027514427.1, forward strand.
AAATGTCTTATCCTATCAATCACTTTGTACTTTGCCTGATTTCCTAATGTCTCTATTGATATCTGCTTTCCTACACATTTTCCCCAGTTCATCACTGTGACTGACTCTTCACATATGCTGACATTTACATTCACTCTCTAACCAAAAATCCATATCTAAAGAACTTTTGGTCCTATCCATTTTTGACTGGATGTTCTCTTCCTTATTAAGTCATCCAAGGTACAAGGTCCTATGCCATTGTATATCAATTTATCTGAGACATCTTTGCAGAAATAATTCAAAGCTAAATATCCCAATCAAGGACCCAGTGCCCATCTTGGCTTCAAATCTTACCTAGATTTCTGTTTTCATACTTATATTACACCTATATATTCTTGTAAATATCACAGGTTCCTAATACCATTATTCATCCCACAGAATGATTCCTAACCCAAATCGAACATGTTATTAACCCTAACCATGCACTGTTCCCTCAATCTAACTTTACAGAAGAGCAGGGACAGAGTTGGTCTTACAATACAGGAAGGTAGGGGATCTTACACCTGCTGAGATTCTCAAGTTCCATACAGAAATAAATCCTGGAGAAGATGTAGGCAGCTTTGAAGGACCTGAGAGAATAAAAGTCATCAACCTTGGCAAAATACCTGGTCAGGATGCAGGGATGTGTCTAAATCAGCCTCTCTCTTCTTAATGTAGGGAAGATGGACCAAACCAGGCCTGTGCGGAGAGCTGTTAACATGTGCCTATGGGTGATATACCATTTAACTTGTGAATATGACACAGGAATTAGGTGCAGCCTCTATCTCATGGGACCCTTGGAAGCAACTGTTAGGACAAAGTGGTTGCCAAGGCAGTGACCTCATTCAGTTCCTGAAGAAAGTGACCTACCTCACTTCTTGGTGATGGAACTTTCAGAACTTGGGATTCAGGAAGCCAGGCACCCAGAGCCAGTCACAATCCCAGTCCCAGTGGGTTCACTTGTTTGGATTTACTAAAAACAGAGTAAGTCTTTCTTGGTACATACTGATGTGTGGAAGGCTAAATGCCAGGAAAGCTCTAAAGAGGGGCCTTTCCTGGGAAAGAAGGTAGTTACTCACCGATGGCTCCTGACACCTTTACAGAGTTGGTAAAGGAGACCAGATCTGAGACAGGACAGGCCATTTCGGGGGAACATAGTATGGTCCATCAGTCTGAGGACACTCCGGATAGTCACAGACCTACTTGGGTAAAGGAGGTGCCTTTGTGCGTGTGGGTGTGGGTTTGTGGGATTTTTTTGTTTTTTTTTTTAATTTTTTCTTCTTTTTAAAATTTTTTTTTTATTGTTGGTTGTTCAAAACATTACATAGTTCTTGATTTATCATATTTCACACTTTGATTCAAGTGGGTTATGATCTCCCATTTTTACCCCGTATACAGATTGCAGAATCACATCAGTTACACTTCCATTGATATATATATATACATATTGCCATATTGGTGTCTGTTATAGTCTGCTGCCTTTCCTATCCTTTACTATTCCCCCTCCCATACCCTCCCCTCCCCTCTTCTATCTCAACCCACTCTACTGCAGTTCATATCTCCCACTTGTATTATTTTTCCCTTTCTCCTCGCTTCTCTTGTATGTAATTTTGTATAACCCTAAGGGTCTTCCATTTCCATGCAATATCCCTTCTCCTTCCCTGTCCCTCCCAAATCTCATCCCTGTTTAATGTTAATCTTTTTCTCATGCTTTTTGTCCCTACTCTGTACTTAGTTACTCTCCTTATATAAAAGAAGACATTTGGCATTTGTTTTTTAGGGAATTTTTAGGCTTCACTTAGCATAATATGCTCTAATGCCATCCATTTCTCTCCAAATTTTATGATTTTGTCATTTTTTAATGCAGAGAAATACTCCATTGTGTATAAATGCCACATTTTTTATCCATTCGTCTATTGAAGGGCATTTAGGTTGGTTCCACAGTCTTGCTATTTTGAATTGTGCTGCTATGAACATCGATGTAGCAGTGTCTTTGTAGCATGCTCTTTTTAGGTCTATATGGAATAGACCCAGAGGGGGAATAGCTGGGTCAAATGGTGGTTCCATTCCCAGCTTTCCAAGAAATCTCCATACTGCTTTCCAGATTGGCTGCACCAATTTTCAGTCCCACCAACAATGAACAAGTGTACCATTTTCCCCACATCCTCACCAGCACTTGTTGTTGTTTGACTTCATAATGGCTGCCAATCTTACTGGAGTGAGATGGTATCTTAGGGTGGTTTTGATTTGCATTTCTCTGACTGCTAGAAATGGTGAGCATTTTTTCATGTACTTGTTGATTGATTGTATGTCCTCCTCTGAGAAGTGTCTGTTCAGGTCCTTGGCCCATTTGTTGATTGGGTTATTTGTTATCTTGTTGTCTAATTTTTTGAGTTCTTTGTATACTCTGGATATTAGGGCTCTATCTGAAGTGTGAGGAGTAAAGATATGTTCCCAGGATGTAGGCTCCCTATTTACCTCTCTTATTGTTACTTTTGCTGAGAAAAAACATTTTAGTTTGAGTAAGTCCCATTTGTTGATTCTAGTTATTACCTATTGTGCTATGGGTGTCCTATTGAGGAATTTGGAGCCTGACCCCACAGTATGTAGATCGTAGCCAACTTTTTCGTCTATCAGACGCCGTGTCTCTGATTTGATATCAGGCTCCTTGATCCATTTTGAGTTAACTTTTGTGCATGGCAAGAGAAAGGGATTCAGTTTCATTTTGTTGCATATGTATCTCCAGTTTTCCAAGCACCATTTGTTGAAGATGCTATCCTTCCTCCATTGCATGCTTTTAGCCTCTATATCAAATATAATATAGTTGTAGTTTTGTGGATTGGTTTCCGTGTCCTCTATTCTGTACCATTGTTCCACCCGCCTGTTTTGGTACCAGTACCATGCTGTTGTTGTTACTATTGCCCAGTATTATAGTTTGAAGTCTGGTATCGCTATACCGCATGATTCACACTACCTGTTTAGCATTGTTTTTGCTATTCTGGGTCTTCTATTTTTTCATATGAATTTCATTATTGCTTTCTGTATTTCTATAAGAAATGCCATTGGGATTTTGATTGGTATTGCATTAAATCTATAGAGAACTTTTGGTAATATCACCATTTTGATGATGTTAGTTCTGCGTATCCAAGAACAGGGTATATTTTTCCATCTTCTAAGATCTTCTTGTATTTCTCTCTTTAGGGTTCTTTAGTTTTCATTGTATAAGTCTTTCACCTCTTTTGTTAGGTTGATTCCCAAGTATTTTACTTTTTTTTGAGAATATTGTGAATGGAGTGGTTGTCCTCATTTTTATTTCAGAGGATTTGTCCTGATATACAGGAATGCCTTTGTTTTTTGCGGGTTGATTTCATATCCTGCCACTTTGCTGAATTCATTTATTAGCTCTAACAGTTTTTTTGTAGACCCTTTTTGTTCTGCTAGGTATAGAATCACGTCATCTGCAAATAGTGATAATTTGAGTTCTTCTTTTCCTAATTTTATGCCTTTAATTTCTTTCATATTTCTAATTGCTCTGGCCTGTGTTTCAAGAACTATGTTGAACAGAAGTGGTGAGAGAGGGCATCCCTGTCTTGTTCCAGGTTTTAGAGGGAATGCCTTCAGTTTTTCTCCATTCAGAATGATGCTAGCCTGAGGCTTAGCATAGATTGCTTTTACAATATTGAGGAATGGTCCTGTTATCCCAAGTTTTTCTAGAGTTTTGAACATTAAGGGATGTTGTACTTTGTCGAACGCTTTTTCCGCATCAATCGAGATGATCATCTGGTTCTTATTTTTAAGCCTATTGATGTGGTGAATAACATTTATTGATTTCCGTATATTGAACCAACCTTGCATCCCAGGGATAGATCCTACCTGATCATGCTGCACAATTTTTTTGATATGATTTTGAATCCGATATGCCAGAATTTTATTGAGGATTTTTGCATCTATGTTCATTAGAGATATTGGTCTCTAGTTTTCTTTCTTTGAAGTGTCTTTGTCTGGTTTAGGAATCAGTGTGATGTTGGCCTCATAGAATGAGTTTGGAAGTTCTCCCTCTTTTTCTATTTTCTGAAATAGCTTGAAAAGTATTGGCATTAGTTCCTCTTTAAAGGTTTTGTAAAACTCTGCTGTATAGCCATCCGGTCCTGGGCTATTTTTAGTTTGTAGTCTTTTGTTGGTTTCTTCTATTTCCTCAATTGATATTGGTCTGTTTAGGTTGTCTATATCCTGCTGACTCAATCTGGGTAGATCATATGACTTAAGAAATTTATCGATACCTTCACTATCTTCTATTTTATTGGAGTATAAGGATTCAAAATAGTTTCTGATTATCTTCTGTATTTTTGAAGTGTCTGTTGTGATCTTGCCTTTTTCACCCTGTATGCTAGTAATTTGATTTCTCTCTCTTGTTCTCTTTGTTAGCATGGCTAAGGATCTGTCGATTTTATTTATTTTTTCAAAGAACCAACTTTTAGTTTTGTCAATCTTTTTAATTGTTTCTTTTGTTTCGATTTAATTAATTTCAGTTCTGATTTTAATTATTTCTTGCCTTCTACTTCTTTTGCTGTTGTTTTGCTCTTCTTTTTCTAGGATTTTGAGATAAAGCATGAGATCATTTATTGTTGTTTTTTTTTTTCTTTTTTTTAAAGAATGAACTCCAAGCATTGAATTTTCCTCTTAGAACTGCTTTCAATGTGTCCCATAGATTCCGATATGTTGTGTCTGTGTTTTCATTTATCTCTAAGAATTTTTTTAATTTCCTCTTTGATGTCTTCTATAACCCATTGATCATTCAGTAACCTATTGTTCATTCTCCAACTGATGCATGATTTTTCCTTCCTTCTTTTATCGTTAATTTTCAGTTTCATTCCATTATGATCAGATAAGATGCATGGTATTATCTCTACTCCTTTATATTGTCTAAGAGTTGCCCTGTGGCATAATATATGATCTATTTTTGAGAAGGATCCATGTGCTACTGAGAAAAAATATGTAACTGCTTGATGTTGGGTGGTATATTCTATATAAATCAATTAAGTCTAGGTTGTTAATTGTTTTATTGAGTTCTATAGTTTCCTTATTCTTCTTTTGTTTGGAACATCTGTCCAGTGGTGAGAGAGGTGTGTTGAAGTCTCCCATGATTATTGTATGGTGGTCTATTAGACTCTTAAACTTGAGAAGAGTTTGCTTGATAAACATAGCTGCACCATTGTTTGGGGCATATATATTTATGATTGTTATGTCTTGTTGGTGTATGGTTCCCTTGAGCAATATGTAGTGTCCCTCTTTATCCCTTTTGAATAACTTTGGTTTGAAATCTATTTTATTTGATATGAGTATGGACACTCCTGCTTGTTTCCGAAGTCCATATGAGTGATATGATTTTTCCCAACTGTTCACCTTCAGTCTATATATGTCTTTTTCTATCAAATGCGTCTCCTGTAGGCAGCATATTGTTGGGTCTTGTTTTGTGATCCATTCTACTAGCCTGTGTCTCTTAATTGGTGAGTTTAAGCCATTAACATTTAGGGTTATTATTGAAATATGGGTTGTTCTTCCAGCCATATTTGTTTATTTATTTTACTAAACATGGTTTGTTTTCCTTTTTGATTATTTACCCGCTTAACTGTCCTAACCCCCACTGTTGGTTTTCATTGTTATTTTCCATTTCCTCTTCCTGTAATGTTTTGCCGAGGATGTTTTGAAGACATGGTTTTCTAGCTGAAAATACTTTTCACTTTTGTTTATCGTGGAAGGCTTTAATTTCATCTTCCATCCTGAAGCTTAATTTCGCTGGATACACGATTCTTGGTTGGAAACCATTTTCTTTCAGTGTTTGAAATATGTTTCTTTAGGATCTTCTAGCTTTCAGAGTCTGTGTTGAAAGATCAGCTGTTATCCTGATTGGTTTACCCATAAATCTAATCTGCTTCCTTTCTCTTGTAGCTTTTAAAATTCTCTCCTTATTCTGTGTGTTGGGCATCTTCATTATAATGTGTCTAGGTGTGGATCTCTTATGATTTTGGACATTCGGCGTCCTGTAGGCTTCTAGGATTTGGGATTCTGTCTCATTCTTCAAGTCTGGGAATTTTTCTCTTATTATTTCATTGAATAGATTGCTCATTCCTTTGGTTTGGACCTCAATACCTTCCTGTATCCCAATGACTCTTAAGTTTGGTCTCTTTATATTATCCCATATTTCTTGGATTTTCTGCTCATGGTTTCTTAACAGTCTTGCTGAGCTGTCTATGTTCGTTTCAAGTAGAAATACTTTGTCTTCATTGTCTGATGTTCTATCTTCTAAATGTTCTACCCTGCTGGTAGTATTGTCAATTGAGTTTTTAAGTAGGTTGATTGCTTCCTGCATTTCTAGGATTTCTGTTTGTTTGTTTTTTATTACCTTTATCTCCCTGTATAGTTGATCTTTTGCCTCTTGGATTTGTTTATGTAATACATTGTCGAAGTGGTCGAAGTGATCTTTCATTGTCTGATTTTGCTGTCTAATATCTTCCTTGAGACTCCAGAATATCTGCAGCATGTATTTCCTGAATTCTTTATCTGACATTCCATCTGCTGCATCTATTACCTCTTCTAAAGTTGAGTTGACCTGCATTGCTTGTGGTCCTTTGTTTCCTTCTCTTTTCATATTGCTCGTGTTTCTTTCTGCTTGGTGAAACTGTTGTGTTTTTGAAATTTTCCCCCCTATATATTTATGTTGCTCTTGAATAGTTGAAAAGTCTCTCTTGCAGGGGCAGGCGGCAGCTGTGCTCCTCCTCCAATTGGGGTGATCTGTCTACTACGCTGGCGGGCCGCTGGGACTGTTCTGCCGATTGGTCGCAGGTCTGCCAACCTTGGAGGCGCAGGCAGCGGGTCTGCTCTGCCCCTCCTCCAATTGATATGACGTGTCTACCACGCCCGCGAACCCCTGGACCTGTTCTGACCGTTGGTCACAGGTCTGCCTACCTTGCAGGTGAGGGCGGCGACTCTGCTCTGCCCCTTCTCCAATTGGGGTGACGTGATAGTACGCCAGTGTGTCGCTAGGCCTGTTCCGGGCATGGACCGCGGCTCTGCTCTACCCCTACTCCAATTTGGGTGACGTAACTACCATGTCGGTGGGCCTCTGAGCCTGTTCCGGATGCTGGCGGCGGCTCTGTTCTGCCCCTACTCCAGTTGGGGTTATGGGTCTACCATGCCGGCAGGCCACTTGGCCTGTTTCTCCAGTCGGTCGCAGGTCTGCCTACCTTGTGGGCGCGGGCGGCGGCTCTGCTCTGCCCCTATTCCAAATGTGGTGATTTGTCTGCCGCGCCGGCAGGCCACTGGGCCTGATCCGCTGGTCGGTCCCAGGCCTGCCTACCTTGCTGGTGGGGGTGGCGGCTCTACTCTGCCCCTACTCCAATTGGGGTGTCGTGACTACCACGTCGGCAGGTCGCTGGGCCTGTTCTGGGCGCGGACTGCAGCTCTGCTCTTCCCCTACTCCAAATGGGGTGACGTGACTGCCACGCTGGTGGGTTGCTGGGCCTGTTCTGGGCTCGGGAGGCGGCTCTGCTCTGCCCCTCCCCCAATTGGCGTGATGTGTCTACCACGCCGGCAGGTCGCTGGACCTGTTCCGGTCGCGGGCGGCGGCTCTGCTCTGCCCCTCCCCCAATTGGGTTGACGTGTCTATCACACCAGCAGGCCGCTGGGCCTGATCTGCAGTTCCGTCGTGGATCTGCTACCTTGCGGGCGCAGGTGGCCGCTCTGCTCTGCCCCTCCTCCAATTGGTGTGACGTGTCTACCACACCAGTAGACCACTGGGCCTGTTCCGCCGGTTGGTCTCAGGTCTTTCTAACTTGCAGGTTCGGCCTGCGGCTCTGCTCTGCCTCTACTCCAAATGGGTGACGTGACTGCCACGCCGGCGGGTCACTGGGCCTGTTCCGGGTGTGGGTGGCGGCTCTGTTCGGCCCCCACTCCAGTTGGGGTGACCTGATACTACGCCGGCGGGTCGCTGGGCCTGTTCTGGGCGTGGGCGGCGGCTCTGCTCCGCCTCTTTGGCCTCCACAGTATTCAGCAGGACCCGGACGGAGAAGCAATTTCCACGGGTTCTTTATCCCTGGGCCAGAGCAGTTCTGGGAACCAGAATTCGGCCTCTCCGGGCTTGGTGTATGCTCCGACAGGAGCAGGCTCCAAGAAGCAGTTTCTGCAGGATCTATAGCCCTGGGCCAGAGCAGCTCCAGGAACCGGAACTCGGCCGCTCCAGGCTCGGTGCGTGTTCCAATAGGAGCAGGCTCCAAGAAGCAGTTTCCGCGGGTTATTTAGCACTAAGTCTGAGCAATTTGTCTGCGAGACGCAGACAAATGTCAGCCTGAAATTACCTGTTCTATAGCTGAAAGAGCTGTGATCAGTCGAAAAAAGGGGTGGTGACATTAGCTCTCCATGATGGTGCCCGCTGGCTTCTTCTGTGTTCTGACTGCTGTGGAGAACCGAAGTGGACCGTTTCCTTCTATCGTCTCAAACCCAGAATTCAGCTCTGAGCACAGCAAATGCACAGCTGGCAGGAGCCTGCAGAATAAGCAGTGCTGTATCTCTGCGCCGCTAGCTCGTCGTTTCCCAGCGAGCGCCGCAGACTCGAACCACGGGGCGATTTGCTGAATAAGCAGCGTGACCCTTTGTATGCACAGATCGCTCCGTTTGAGACCCCGAAGCTGATTCTCGTGCGATGAAAATCCTTCCACTAGGTTTTGGAGCACCCCAGTTTTGCTGGAAATTCCTAACAAGGTAGCTTTTAGCCGTTCTAACTCATCATTATCCCTCACAGTGACCCTGTACACGGAGTTGATGCACTCCCTTCCCCGCCATTTTCTCTTTTCCAGGTTTGTGGTTTTGTCTCATGTTCTTAGAATAGGTAGGAAAGGCAGTTTGTTTGGTTTTGAGTGGACTGTTTTTTAATAAGTCATTTGACATGGCGAGTGTTTCTATGTCTGTGTATCCCACTTTTTTCGTGGTTGTAAAAATTAGAAAAGTGAATGCATCAATGCATATGTCCTGTCTAGAAGAAAGCATCCCATCACACATCCTGCCCAATTTATCAATGGACTGTGGCTTGCCTTATCGATAGGCAACACCTACTATTATCCTTAGTTCCTGTTTTCTTCCTAAATTCTGCCCACTCTCCAGAATTGGCTCATTTTTTTTTGTCCAAGATATGTACCACCTCCGAGCTCTGTGACATGGCCATGTACTGGATAGCTGAAGGGAACGGGGAGCATCTCAGAAAACTCAGATATCAGTGTGACCAGCAAAGTCTCAGTAGAGAAACCCTGCTTTGTTCCTTTTGCTTACCTACTGTTCTGTTGACCTGAATTTCAGGAAGGTCCTTGCTTCAGGCCATCATTTTGGAAGCCTGGAGAAAACTGCTTTCTAATGGAAATTAATGGGCATTACCTGTGGCTCTTTGCTTAATTGCTTTGGAAAGGGATGTGTCTGAATCATCCTTTTGGCTCTGTGTGAGGCTGTGGCTTAGATTCTCAGCATCTGATGGATCTAAAGAAAGATCCCACGTATGCATCCAAAACTAAAATGGCAAAAAGATCAGTCATGGTAGATGAAGCCTCTTGCTTCCTCTGTTAGATTCCTGACCTCTATCAAGAAAGAATAGGGATCCTTTGGGTCAAATGAGTTCTTCAAAGACTGGCAGAGGTGCTTGGGTTTACACATGACTCCAAATCACATAAAGAATCTATACCTCACAGTCAGTAGGCCTCAAAATGGAGAAACAGAGCAGTATTAATGGCAGATCTATTTGATCAATCCTGGTTCACAGGAAGTGTGTCCAGAAAACCCTGACTTTAGCAAATGAGGGGCAAGGGAACTTATTTAGGACACTGTCTTAGGCTGGGCCCCTTATGGAAACCCTCAGCCAAAGGTTATGGTAAGTGTCTATATGGAAGAAGATGAGGGCCATGTGAGAGCGTTTTGGTTTTAATTGAACATGTTATTAACCCTAACCATACACTGTTCCCTCAATCTAAGTATTCAGAAGAGCAGGGACAGATTTGTTTTTACAATACAGGAATGTAAGGGATCTTCCATCTGCTGAAAACCTCAAAGGTCAATGCAGAAATGATCCCTGGAGAAGTTGTAGGCAGCTATGAAGGACCTGAGAGAGCAAAAGCCATCTTCCATGGCAAACAACCTGGTCAGAATGAAGGGTTGTGTCTGAATCAGACTCTCTCTTCTTAATGTAGAGGAGATGGACCAAACCAGGTCTAAGAGGAGAGCTGTTCCTGGGAGCCTATGCTTGGTATACCATTCTAACTTGTGAAAGTGTCTCAGGAAGTAGGGGCAGCCTTCATCTCATGGGACCCTTGGATGTAACTGTTAGGATATTGTGGTTGCCAAGGCAGTGACCTCATTCAGTTCCTGACAGAAGTGAACTAGCCTCACTTCCTTGGTGATGGAACTCTGAACTTGGTATCTAGGAACCCAGGGACCCATAGCCTGTCTGAGTCCTAGTCTCAGTGGTCTCACTTGTTTGGATTTACCAAGGACAGAGTCATTCTTTCTTCATACCTACTTATGTGAGGATGGCCAAATGCCAGGAGTACTCTGAAGAGGGGCATTTCCTAAGAAAGCAGGTAGTGGCTCAATGCTGGCTCCTGACAACTTCACAGAGTCGGCCAAGGTGACCAGATCTGAGGCAGTACAGGCCATTTTGGGGGTACACACTATGGCCCACCAGTCAGAGGACACTCTGGATAGTCACAGACCTACTTGGGGGAAGGAGTTTAATTTGTTGGTTTGGGTGGGGTTTGTGGTTTTGTCTCATTTTCTGAGAATAGGTAGGAAAGGTGGTTTGTTTGGTTTGGAGTGAACTGATTCTAGTAAGTTTTTTGACAATGTGAGTGTTTCTATGTCTGTGTATCCCACTGTGTTATTGGTTGTAGACTTTAGAAAAGAGAATGCATGAATGGATGTGTCCTGTCTAGTAGAAAACTTCCCAGCATTCATCCTGTTCAGTTTATGAATGGACTGTGGCTTGCCTTATCAATGGGCAACACCTTATATCTTCAAAAGTTCCTGTATTCTTCTTGAATTCTGTCCACTCTCCAGAATAGTCTCTAGGTTTGTGTCCAAAATATGTACCACCTCCAAGGTCTGTGACATGGCCATGTACTGGATAGCTGAAGGGAATGGCAAGCATCTCAGAAAACTCAAATAGCAGTGTGACCAGGAATGTTTCAGTGGAGAAACCCTGTTTTGGGCCTTGTGCTTACATATTGTTCTGTTGCCCTTAACGTCAGGGAAGGTGTTTGCCTCAGGCCAAAACATTTGGAAGCTTGAATAAAAGAGTTTTCAAATGGAAATGAATGTGCATTTCCTGTGGCTCTTTGCTTAATTTCTTTGGAAAGGGATGTGTCTGAAACAGCCTCTTGGCCCTGTGTGAGGCTGTGGCTTTGATTCTAAGAACCTGATGGATCTAAAGAAAGATCCCATGTGTGCATCCAATATCAAAATGGCCAAAAGAGCAGTCATTGTGGATGAAGTCTCTTGCCTTCCTCTGTTAGGATACTGACTTCCATCAAGTAAGAATAGGGATCCTTTAGGTCAAATGGGTTCTTCAAAGCCCTCCAGTGGCTTGCCCATAGTGCTTGGGTTTTTTCATGCCTCCAATTAACAAAAAGAATCTAAACCCCACAGTCAGTAGGCATCAACTTGGAGAAGCAGAGCAGTATTAATGGCAGGCCTACTTGATCACTCCTGGTTCACAGGAAGGGCGTCCAGGCCAACCTGACTTTAGGCAAAAGAGGGCCAAGGCAGCTTATTTTGGAAACTGTCTTGGGCTGTGCCCCTCATGGAAAAGTCCAGCGAGATGTTATGATGAGTGTCTATATGGAAGAAGATAAGGGCCATGTGGGAGTGTTTAGGTTTTAATTGTGAGAGATGACTGGTTCCACCTGGGTTAAATTCTGGTGTGATTTTCCTTAGAGACTCAGTTCCTGAACTGACCTCAGAGAAGTATTGCCATGAATTGTGTAAAGATTTTAGGAGGCCACGCATGAGAGCCGCCCTTGGTAACTGAGATCTAGGCCCAGGGTGGCGTTACACAGTTCACTCAAAGTCTCAGACAGATAATCACATGATTTTATTTTGAAAGACTTGGCAGCCACATTTGAGAGTCAAAACACACATGGACCTCACAATGGTCCTGGCTTCAAGTGACCTTTTGGCCACTCTTTGGGAATCCTTGCCTGTGTGAGTTCTCCAGAGCTTTCATTGAAATGAGCTTCCTCAACATTTAATGGTTTCTGAATGAATTGAAACCCCCAATGCCTCTAACTTCATCCTTGAAAAAATGGTAACATCAATACCTTGAAATTTTTAAAATTCCCATGACCAGGTGGCACTAGAGAACCTTTGGATGTCCTGTTGCTGTTCATGAGTATACCAGACAGTGCCTTGATTTACTGGGTTTCCTGAAAATGGTGTAGAACAGAGATGCCAGTAAGTTGGAGCCTGCTGAGTAGTGGGCCTACAGCAGTGGTGGGCAGGAGTGTTATAAAACATCAGTGGTACGGCCATGAGGATCTACCATTGGATTCCAAAGCTTGTGACTGACATGTTGCAGCCAGCAGACCCTTCTATGTAAAGACATCTTGTTATATGGAGAGGATTCAGGGCAATGTTCAGAATCAGGTTGCCATGGTAAAGGGGGCAAGTTATGTGGATAGAAGCATCTTGGTCCATTGTCCTGCAGACGCTGACCCACTCACGTGACAGAACTTTCTCCAGCACTGTGTCCAAATTGAACTCCTTGTATTTCATGAAGAAAATACCAAACTCCCAGTGCAGCAGCAAGAAACACCACGAAAAGTGGAGGATGAACAAATTGCTTCAGAGTCTACAGGGGGAGACAATTAGTCCCCAGTGGCCACAGTTTACCTACAAAGAGAGAAAACAGCACTGCTGCCTCATGTTCTTTGGAAAATAAGATGCCACGTCCTCCAGGTCACATAGATGCAGACCAAGCTTTGATGGTCTCACTAGAAAGAAGCTAAAGCACCTGAAAAAAACATATATTTCAAGTGCCCAAACTCAGAGGCAATTTCTCTGAAAGTCTTTAGGCCAGAAGAGCTCCATGTTTGTGGAGTGTTTACCATGTCCCTTACTTTTGGAAACTCCTCTACCACCTCCAAGGTTGTGAAATCCTGAGCATTTTCCATTGAATAAATGTATTCACAGATTTTCTAATTCTTCCCCTCTAATTGTGTCTTACTTGGGGCGAAGGTAATGTCAAGGCATTTTTCTGGATGAGAGTGAGAAGATTTTTGTGTAGCACATATTTACATACACATTGGATTCATTTTCAAAATTTCCATTCGAAATACTGAATCCCTGATACTAACCACTACCCTACTAGACTCTGAATACTAATCCTAATAAGATTGAGTATAAAAACCCAAACAAAATAGAAATATTAGCAGTTCAACGGAGGCATGGTGTATACTTGGACTTGCCTTTTGCATTATGTAGGCTAGGAGTTATAAATCTAGTCAATTTTCTGTTGAAATAGTTCTCCATGTATTTCTAAAGTTAACAAATATGTGAATTCCTGTCTCCCTTTCTCTGCAGCCTACCCAGCACCTGTAATTTTATATGCACATATAGAATCCTACCTGGAATCACACATACGTTCTTGTGAGGTGTACTTGGCAGGTACAAATTGTTAGAGTAGCTCACTCTTCATAAACGCTGTTGGACCTGAAAATTCAACCAATGGGTGAACGTCCTAGTTGAAAAACTTTATACATAAATCCATGTTCAGTAAAATAAATATTTCTGATCTTTGGATGATATATATTTCATGGTCAAGTTTGATTGGCATATATATTTCTACTTTTTAAAGTCTGTGTGTGTGTGTGTGTGTGTGTGTGTGTGTGTGTGTGTGTGTATATATATATATATATATATATATATATATATATATATATACTCTCCAGATTTTTCAAAATATGAAATATGTGTCTTATTATACACTTCCTAAATTAATTCATATTCATGTATGTGGATTTGTAATCAACTTTTCACAAGATTATTCTCAGGAATACTCAAACACCTGAAATACATATTTGTTTCCTAGTACTGAGAACTATTTTCAGTGAATGGTGCATACAAATCCTTATATTTCTACAGTAACGTAGCAAGTCTAACATCAATGCAAATAGATTTCTATGGGACATATTGTGTTTTTTGAAATTCATTTTTATTCAACACTGTTACATTGCGATTTCTTAAGTTTATGCACATCATAGGATACATATTTCCTTCACAACTTCGCAAATTTATAGGCATTTGTTTCATTTTAAATCACTTCCTGCTTCAGAACACATGTATTCCTCCATGTTTCTTGAATGGTCTTTTCACGAGACGTCTTTCCAAACACATTATATTCGATTTCACTACTCACTTTTGAAGCAAAACTCACAACCCTTCATGATGAACCATAACCCAAATATTACCATTAGATGTATATTTGGTTTTAATGAATGTATGTATGCCAATATAAGATTCCCTGTATATTTTCATATATCAATTTCATATATCAATTCAATCCATTATTTAAAGTTGTAACCAGTTATACTATTTATTCACAGTATGGTCTATTCATGAATTATCTCTATACTCATAGACACAGGGTACACCTATTTGTACCCCCAGTACTAATTTATACATCTTCACATTATTGCTCCCAGAAATTGTGGAAGAAATACTCATGTCACCTGATCTACATATACATGTTATCACAGTAATATTCTGGAAAGAAAATGCAAAGGTCACACTTATGATTGTACCAAAGCCTAAATGGAAAGTGAGCATGGATTACTAAAAACATTCCTGTTCAGGTAGCTAATGCTCTCCAATGTCAATCCAATTGGTGAATATGTATTTGTTTCCTCCTAAGATTATATATTCAACCTCAAGCCTGTTGAAAATGTGTAATCCTATCACGCACTTTATACTTTGCCTGATATTGTAATGTCTCTATTGATATATGCTTTCCTACATATTTTCCCAGTTTATCATTGTGACTGACTCTTCACATGTGCTGACATTTACATTCACTCTAACCGAAACGCTATTGCTAAAATAATTTCGTCCAAATCCTATAATCACTATTCTTTCTAAACTTACCCACACTCTTCCTATTCCTACTGACTATAGGTTTTTGACTGGATGTTCTCTTCGACATTCAATCATCCAAGGTACAAGGTTCTATGCCGTTGTATATGGATTTAACTGAAGACATCTCTGAAGAACGTAATTCAAAGCTAAGTATCCCAACCAAGGTCCCAATGCCCTTCTGGGCTTCAAATCTTACCTAGATTTCTGTTTTCATACTTGTATTTTACCTATATATTCTTGTAAATATCGCACTTTCCCAATACCATTATTAATCACGCAGAATGATTCCTAATCCAAATTGAACTTGTTTTTAACCCTAACCAAACACTGTTCCCTCAATCTAACTTTACAGAAGAGCAGGGACAGAGTTGGTCTTACAATACAGGAAGGTATGGGATCTTCCACCTGCTGAGATCCTCAAAGTTCCAAGCAGAAATGATCCCTGGAGAAGAGGTAGGCAGCTATGAAGGACCTGAGAGAGCAAAAGACATCTTCCATAGCAAACAACCTGGTCAGAATGAAGGGTTGTGTCTGAATCAGACTCTCTCTTCTTAAGGTAGAGAAGATGGACCAAAGCAGGCCTGTGTGGAGAGCTGTTTCCAGGTTCCTATGGTTGATATACCATTCTAACTTGTGAAACTGTCACAGAAAGTAGGGGTAAACTCCATCTCATGGGAACCTTGGAATCAACTGTTAAGAAAGTGGTTGCCAAGGCAGTAAACTCACTCAGTTCCTGAATGAAGCCACCTACCTCACTTCCTTGGTGAGGGAACTCCCTGACCTTGGGATCCAGGAAGACAAGCACCAAAAGCCAGTCACAGTTCCATTCCCAGTGGGCTCTGTTATTTGGAATAACCAAGGACAGAGTAAGTCTTCCTTGCTACCTACTGATATGAGAATTGCCAAATGCCAGGAAAGCTCTGAAAAGGGGCATTTCCTGAAAAAGCAGGTAATGGTTCACCGCTGGCTCCTGACAACTTCACAGAGTTTGGCAAGGAGACCAGATCTGAGACAGGACAGGCCTTTCGGGGGAACATAGTATGGCCCACTAGTCAGAGGACATTCCGGATGGTCACAGACCTACTTGAATGAAGGAGGTGCATTTGTGGGTGTGTGTGTGTGATTTTGTGGTTTAGTCTCTTGTTCTGAGAATAGGCAGGAAAGGCGTTTTGTTTGCTTTGGAGTGTACTGTTTCTAGTAAGGCTTTTGACAAGGCGATTTGTTGCATGTCTGTGTATCCCACTGTGTTCGTGGTTGTAGACTTTAGATAAGAGAATGCATCAATGGATGTGTCCTGTCTAGTAGAAATCTTCCCAGGATTCACCCTGCCTAATTTATGAGTGGACTGCTGCTAGCCTTATGGATGGGCAACACCTATTATCTTCCTAAGTTTCTGATTTCTTTCTGAATTCTGGTTACTCTCAAGAATAGGCTCATGGTTTTGTGTCCAAGATATGTACCACCTCCAAGATGAGTGACATGGGCATGTAGAGGATAGCTGAAGGAAATGGCGAGCATCTCAGAAAACTCTGATATCAGTGTGTCCAGGAAAGTCTCAGTGGATAAACCCTGCTTTGGGCCTTTTTCTTATCTATTGTTCTGTTGCCTTGAATGTCAGGAAGGTCTTTGCCTCTGGCTACACCTTTGTGAAGCGTGAAGAAAAGAGTTTTCAAATGGAAATGAATGGGCATCACCTGTGGCTCTTTGCTTAATTGCTTTGGAAATAGATGTGTTGGAATCAGCCTCCTGGCCCTGTGTGAGGCTGCGTTGTAGATTCTCAGCACCTGATGGATCTAAAGAAAGATCCCATGTGTTCGTCCAAAACCAAAATGGCAAAAAGATCAGTCATTGTGGATAAAGTCTCTTGCCTTCCTCTGTTAGGTTCCTGACCTCCGTCAAGTGAGAATAGGAATTCTTTGGTCAAATGAGTTCTTCAAAGCCCTGCAGAGGCTAGCCCTTAGGTGCTTTGGTTTTCTCATGACTCCAAATCACATAAAGAATCTATACATGACAGTCAATAGGACTCAAATTGGAGAAGTAGAGCAGTATTAATGGCCGGCTTATTTGATCACTCCTGTTTCACAGAAAGGGTGTCCAGGCTACCCAGACTTTAGGCAAATGAGGGGCATAGGAGCTTATTTTGGACAATGTCGTGGGCTGCGCCCCTCATGGAAACCTGCAGCCAGAGGATATAATAAGTGTCTATATGGAAGAAGATGAGGGCCATGTAGGAGTGTTTTGGTTTTAATTGTGGTTATTTGTGTGGCTGATGGAAGAGATGCCTGGGTCAACCTGGGCTTGAACTCCGGTGTTATTCCCCTTAGAGACAGAGATCTAGAACTGACCTCAGAGAAGTATTGCCATGAATTGTTTTGGGATTTAAGGAGGCCACACATGAGAGTCCCCCTTGGAAACTGAGATCTAAGTCCAGGGTGGCATTCGACCAAGCACTGGGAATCTCAGCCAGGATATCATATGATTTTATTCTGAAAGATATTCTTCTTCCACCTCCAAGGTTGTGAACTCCTGATCATTTTCCATTGCAGATATGTATTCACATATTTACTAACTCTTCTCCTCTTATTTTGTCTTGCTTGGGGCGAAGGTAATGTCGAGGCATTGTTCTGGATGTGAGTGGGAATATTTTTGTGTAGTACATGAAATCGTGTTTGGATTTTAGGAGGTCACGCATGAGCGTCACATTTGGAAACTGAGATCTAAGCCCAGGGTGACTTTCCACAGAGCACTGGAAATCTCAGCCAAGATATCACATGATTTTTTCTTAAAGACTTGGCAGCCATCCTTGAGAGTCAAAACACACATGGCCCTCACATTGTAGACCTCAATGGGCTTGGCTTCAGGTGACCATTTGACCCCTCTTTGGGAAGCCTTGCCTGTGAGAGTTCTCCAGAGTTTCATTGAAATGACCTTCCTCATCATTTAATGGTTCCTGAATGAACTGAAATCCACAGTGCCTCCAACTTCAACCTTAAAAAATGGCTAGACAAATACCCTGAAATTTTTGAAATTCCCATGAACAGGTGGCACTGGAGAACCTTTTCATGTCCTGTTGCTGATCATGAGTATACTAGACAGGGCGTTGATTGAGTGGGATTCATGAAAATCATGTAGAACATAGATGCCAATAAGTTGGAGCCTGCTGAATAGTGGGCATAGAGCAGTGTTGGGCAGGTGTGTGATTAAAACATCTGTGGTGGGACCATGTGGATCTGCCATTGACTTCCAAATGGTTGTGACTAACATGGTGCAGCCTGCCGACCCTTCTATGTAAAGCATCTTGTTATATGGAGAGGTTTCAGGCAAATGTTCAGAATCAGGTTGCTGTGGTCAAGGGGACAAGCTATGTTGGTTAGAAGCCTGGTTTGTGCATTCTCGGCAGACCATGACCCACGACACATGACAGAACTCCCTCCATCACTGTGTGTCAGGTGAACTCATTGTATTTCATGAAGCAAATACCAAGGTCCCAGTGCAACAGCAAGAAACAAGATGAAAAGTGGAGAATGAACAAATGGCTTCACAGTCCACATGGGGAGACACTTAGCCCCCAGTGGCCACAGTTTACCTACAAAGAGAGAACTCATAACTGCTGCCTCAAGTTCACTGGAAAATAAGAAAACAATTCCTTCATGTCACATAGATGCAGACCCAGCTTTGATGGTCTCACTACAAAGAAAGCTAAAGCTCCTGACAACAACATATATTTCAAGTGCCCAACCTCAAAGGCAGTTTCTCAAGAAGTCTTTATACCAACAGAGCTCCATGTTTCTGGAGTGTTTACCCTGTCCCTTACTTTTGGAAACTGCTCTACCAGCTCCAAACTTGTGAACACCAGAGTATAATGCACTACAGATACATATTCATATATTTTCTAACCTTTCTCCTCTAATTGTGTCTTACTTGGGGCGAAGGTAATGTTAAGGCATTGTTGTGGATAAGAGTTGAAAGATTTTTTTGTAGCACATATTTGCATACACATAGGATTCATTTTCTAATTTTTCATTCAAAATACTGAATCCCTAACACTAAATCATACCCTACTAGACTCTGACTACTAATCCAAATATGATGGAGAAAAATAACCCAAGCAGAATAGAAATCCATGCAGTTCAGAGAAGGCATGTTGTATAGTTTGACTTGCCTTTTGCATTATATAGGGTAGGAGTTATAAATCTAGTCAAATTTTTGTTGACATAGTTCTCCATGTATTTTTAAATTTAACAAATATGTGAATTCCTGTCTCCGTTTGTCTGTAGCCTATTCAGCACATGTATTTTTATATGCACCTATAGAATCCTACCTGGTATCACATGTACATTCTTGTGAGGTGGCTGACTTGGCAGATACAAATCATGAGAAGAG
Source organism: Callospermophilus lateralis (assembly GCF_048772815.1). NCBI lineage: Eukaryota > Metazoa > Chordata > Mammalia > Rodentia > Sciuridae > Callospermophilus > Callospermophilus lateralis. The sequence continues at coordinate 960,617 of NW_027514427.1, forward strand.
ATCATTCCTCCTAAACGCTGTTGGAACTGAAAATTCAACCTATGGGGGAGCTTCGCAGTTGAACAACATTATACACAAATCCATGTTCAGTAAATTAAATATTTTTGGATCGGTGGACGATATATATTTCAACATGAATTTCGCTTGGCATACATATTGCTACTTTTTAATGTCTCTGTGTGTATATTGTGTGTGTGTGTGTGTGTGTGTGTGTGTATATATCTATATATTATATATATATATACACTCTACAGATTTTTCAAATTTGAAATATGTTTGTCTTATTTTACACTCCCTAAATTCATTCATATTCATGTATGTGGTTTTATAATAAACTTTTCACAAGATTATTCTCAGAAATATTCATCCACCTGAAATGCATATTGGATTTCTAGTACTGACAACTAACATCAGTGAATGGTGCATACAAATCCTAATATTTCTACAGTAACTGACCCAGTTTAACATCAATCCAAGTAGATTACTATGGGACATGATGTATATTTTTTTTGAGAGAGAGAGAGAGAGAGAGAGAGAGAGAGAGAGAGAGAGAGAGAGAGAGAATTTTTTAATATTTATTTTTTAGTTATCGGTGGACACAACATCTTTGATTTGTAAGTGGTGCTAAAGATCGAAACAGGGCTGCACGCATGCCAAGCGAGTGCGCTACCCCTTGAGCCACATCCCCAGCCCCATAATTTATATTTTGACGTTTATTTTCTTTCAACACTGGTACATTTCTATTTCTTCAATTTCTGCACATCATAAAATATGTATTTTACCCACAAGTAAGCAAAATCATTTGCATTTGTTTCACTTTCAATCACTTCCTACTTCAGAACACATGTATTCCTTTATGTTTCTTCACTGGTCTTTTCATGAGACTTCTTTCCAAACACATTATTTTCCATTTCCATATTAATTTTGAAGAAAAACTCACACACACTTCATGATAAAACATATCCCTAATGTTACCATTAGATGTATAACTCATTAGAATGAATGATTCTATATCAATATAAGATTTCTTATATATTTTCAGATATCAATTCTATCCATTATTTAAAGTGGAACCAGTTATATTATTTATTCACAGTATTGTCAATTCATGCATTACTTCTATATTCATAGACACAGGGTACACCTCTTTGTTCCCCCAATACTAATTTATACATCTTCAAAATATTGCTCCCAGAAATGGTGGAAGAAATACTCATGTCACCTGATGTACATATACATTTTATCACAGTAATATTCTGAACACAAAATGCAAAAGTCACACTTATGATTGTACCAAAGTCTAAATAGAAAGTGAACCTGGATTACTAAAAACAACCATGTCCAGGTTCCCTAATGCTCTCAAATGTCAATCCTATTTGTGACTACATATTTGTTTCTTTTTAAGATTATATATTGAAACTCAACCCTGTTGATAATGTCTAATCCAATCACTCACTTTATACTTTGCCTGATTTTGTAATGTCTCTATTGATATCTGCTTTCCTACACATTTTTCCAAGTTCATCATTGTGACTCATTCTTCACATGTGCTGACATTTACATTCACTCTCTAACCGAAACCCTATTGCTAAAGATCTTTTGGTCCAAATCCTATACTCACTCTTCTTCCTAAACCTACCTACTATATTCCTAATCCTTCCGACTATACCTTTTTGACTGGATGTTCTCTTCTACATTCAATCATCCAAGTAAAGGTCAGGCGAGCGTCGGAAGAAGAGACCACCAAAAGTCTATCTCATGCAGCAGCAAAGGGTTTATTGGGGGTCCAGCATGCTGGTGCTCAGAGCTCACATGAATAGAGCACAGAGTCCTGAGAACAGCTTAAGGAGAGCTTATATACTTTCCTTTGAGAGCTCAGGGAGGAAAGTTTTTGATGTGTCACTGCGAGTGGGCAGTTTGCGTGCAACTGGGTGAGAGAGTACATTCTGCAGTTTGGCAGTTGGGGACAGCACACTCTGGGAACAAGATTGGCAAACATTTCTCAAGATTTCAACAGTGTTTTGTTTAGCATTCAGAAAAACAGGAAGTGACAAGTACATATTTTATGAAACGTTCATTCACCACTTCTTATTCTGGCTACTTTTAATCTTAAAAGTGATCATTGGGGGGTGTCACATTCTATGTCTGCTAGTGGGGTATTACCATAATTTTAACTTGTCCAATTTGAGCTTGGAGAAAAGAAATTACATGGTTGAGCAAACAGGGTTTTATAGTTAGCAATAATATGAGGATTATTATTGGACTTGCCAGGGTTTATAAATGCGTAGTTAACCAGGGGGACTGTGTGAACCAAGACTCAAACCACCCTTTTTGGGCCTCTGTCTCTTGTTGACGCTATTCAATTCATCTTCTTAATTTACTCATAGATTTTTTTACAACTGCAGCATCGTCGGCATACACACAATATTCTTCCATCAATGCAGAACAAAGGCCCTCTTTTCTCATGAAGTGGAGGTCCAAACCTCGAATGTTCTGTTAAACAACTTCACAGAGAGAGGTTAAAGATTCCTGCAAAGCTGTGATGGAGGTTTCTAATATCTTTAAGTTTTGGTCTATTGCTGTTTTTATTTAGGTTATTTGTACTGTCCCATGGACCAAGGCAGTGGTTTTTGTGCCCACCCCTGCAGCAACTCGTACTCCTAATAGGATGGCTAAAGTGAGGGATATATGTTCCCAGTGGAACCAGGTTTTGTGCCCCCCTATTTGATCTTCAAATGAACCTACGTCATGATAGAGCACTCTGGGAACATCTGCACCATTACACAATTAATCACATCTGTTGACCGTTTCATGAAAACATAAACAATGTTTAAGTATATAGAATTATACTGTTGTAGGGACAGACAAGGCAAGGCACCTAGGATAGTACCAAAGACAGGTAAAAAGTCCTATTTGGCTGCAACCAGATTCAGAGGGCATTACTTCTGTTGTAATCAATTAATCCCCTGAAACACAAGTTTAGGTAGTTTCAGAATTTTGTATCCAACATGTAAGGGAAGGGGCTCAGAAGTTCACAGCCTGCAGAAGTTTACAAAAAGCAGGTTTTTTTCTGTTTCTTTCCTCTGTTCTGCGTAAGTTAACTTTTCAAGGACACCTGGGTGAGGGAGAGCTTTTTATTCCCTTTATTGTTTCCCACTGCCATCTGTTACCATGGAGCCCAGTTGGTATCTTCTTTATCTTACAATTGTAGCCCTCTCTTGGAAGCCCCAGCTCAAGGCCAGAGGCCTTGTTCACATATTTTGTGAAAAACTAGTAAGGGGGTGTCTAGCTTACGAGTGCTGATTTTTTTTAGCCAGTTGCCTAGTAGAACAGGGCAACACGAAAAGAGGAAGTTTACCTTCATTGAACTCATTTATAGGGACTCTTTTGCTGAAAGTCCTAAAGTCAGCCATGTTGAAGATTTCTGGAGAAGGTCAGTTAAGACTTTTTCTGGGCCTGGTACAGAGGGGGAAGACAGGGAAGGTGTGGCTTTGAGCAGCTCCGTGGATATGAGAATGAGGTAGGAGAGATGTAAAAGAATAATGGGAAAGGGGTTTGGGATTTTCCTAGCAACAAATCTTGAGCAGTAGAACTGGTAGAGCAGAGGGGAAGACGGGAGTTAGTATCCCAAAAAGCCTGTGAGGGACTTTAAATTCTTAGTAACCTGTTTTCAGTGATGACAAAGCAACTTTAAAGGCCATTTTCATTACATCTTGGATAGGATTCTGAGGGCTCTCCTCAGCTGGTTTGAGCTTTGGGTTAGTTGGTAAGAGGACTTGGTGAGACCCGGTGTGGGCACTGACAGGAGAAGAGAGGAGTGAGGGAATTGAGGGGTAGCTCAGTACCTGCTCCCTCAGCAAGGGGGCAATGGTTTGAGAACTGGCAGATGTTCGGGCGTTGGTCTAGTAATTGGAGGGCAGAAATCAGGTTGCTGATGTGGGAGTAAGAGCAGAGAGTCTGGAGCACAAGGCTGCGGGTGAGGATCTATTGGAGAAGCATAGTTCAGGATGTGAGCAAAGGAGGGAAAAGGCCTAAACGTAAGGGAATCTCCTTTCACCCTTTTCAGCACTTGCAGAAGTTAAAAAGGTGATGCAGAATTTGAGGATCTAGAGACCCCTCTGGGGGCCATCGGTTTTTGTTGTCTAATTGGTAATATGGCTAATGCTGTGTACAGAATTTGATGAGGAGTTTGGGTTCAATCAGGCAGTCCCTGTATGCTCACATCCCCATTACTTACAGAAGAAGTCGGCTGTCCCCCCACACAGTCATGACTGTTTGTGGCTTTGATAGTCCGCCGGGCAAACATAGTAATCTAGGCTAGCCCACCTGCATCTGGCTCGCTTGTCCCTACATCCATAACATTTGTTTCCATTATCTATGGTATGGAAAGGATTTAATGGAATTTTAGTGGGTTCCTCTTCATCAGGGATATCCCAATAGGAAAGACCTATAGCCAGCTGACAAATGTCTGGGTGGAGAGATGGCCACCAGGTCCCTAAGTGGGCTGTATGTGAGACACAATACTTCTTGTCCAGTAAGATTTGTGATCAGCCATTGCTGCTGAACGGGCTGATGAGGGTTAGGACTACTGGTGGTCAAGGGGAGAGTACATAGCCTTATCCACACGGCAAATACACAATTTGAAAGGGTTACCTGTCTTTTCCAGTTTCCAGCCAGAGTCTGGACAGGGCGCAGGCTTGAGATGAGAGGTATAGATCCAGGAAGTGATTCTGTCTGCCATTATTTCTGTAGGTGTTATGAAGAGCACCTGCTATGGTCCTTTCCAGCAAGGTTCCAGGGATGACACCTGATGTCCAATTACAAAGTCTCTTACTTTATATCGATGTGCAGTCCCCTCGTCCTTAGGTTGGTAGGCAGTGGCCATCTGTTTTCACAGGTATCCCTGAGTTCTTTCAAGAGCTTTAAGTCTGTCAAGCCAGGGGGTGTCTAAGGGATCGTTAGGTCTTAGAGTTTGGGTTAGGTCCCTTACTGGAGGAGGGGGCCCCATAGAGAATTTCATAGTGGGTGAGGTTACACAAAGAAAGAGAGGGAGTATTTCTTGCATGAAACAGTGCATAAGGCAGGAGCATAGTCCAATCTTTTTTGCCAGTCTGTAAGTTTAATTTTGTTATGGTCTCGATAATGGTTCTATTCATTCTTTCTACCTGTCCTAAACTCTGGTGTCAATAAGCACAATGTAACTTCCAATTAATCCCCAGGGTCCTGGCTAACCCCTGACGTACCTGGGCCACAAATGCCAGTCCATTATCAGACCCTATTACTTTAGGCAGGCCTTAACTTGGGAAAATATCTTCGAGGATCTTCTTGACCACCATTTGCGCTGTTTATTTTTTTCTTCTTTCTTTCTTTCTTTCTTTCTTTCTTTCTTTCTTTCTTTCTTTCTTTCTTTTTTTTGTGGGGAAGGCTTCAATATATCCTGAAAATGTATCTACAAAGACTTGGAGATATTTAAGTCCATAACTTGCTGGCTTAATTTCAGTAATGTGAACTTCCCAGAATTGTCCTTGTCTGGTTCCTCATAGGTGCTCTCCTGCAGGAAGCTTGGAAGGGTAAGCATTAACCAATTGATGGACCCAACAGGCTTTTGTTACCCATTCAGTTATTACCTTTCGCTATGAGTCATTTAGTGGAAAACTCTGTTCTTGATACTTCAGGAATGAATGCAGTTTCCTTGAACCAAGGTGAGTGAGTTGATGTATATTTTCTACTGATATATTTAGAGCCATGACTAAAAGAGCTTTTACTGAAGAATTTAGAAATTCCACTTGGGAGCCTTCAGGGTTAAAAGTTATTTTAGCCTGGAGCTTTGTGTGCAGATCTCTGCCCATCAATGGGGCCGGGCATTCTGAAATTACTAGGATGGAGTGATGGATTTTCTGTTTCCCCTGGTCCATGGTTCTCTTAGTTGTCCAAGCCTAATATTTACTGCCATTATGCCCTTAAATTAGAGACCTTTTACTTGATAGAGGGCCCAATGGGGCCTTAAGGTCTGAGTATATTGCCCCTGTATCAATTTCAAAGTTTATTGGGGTCCCCTGACTTCAAAAATTACCCTGAGCTCGGGGAGAGGATCTGAGCCCCGTCTTTCTTAGTCATCCTTCAGAGTCAGAATGTCTGGCTGGTGTGGCTGTCTCTTTCTAGGGCACTCTTTGGCCCAGTGTCCCTTTTCATTTCAGTAGGCACATTGATCTTAGGCTAGGGGTGGCCTCTAGTGTGGGCCCAGATATCCCTTTCGGTCTCCATGTTTCTTAATTTTTGGCCTATTTTTTGTTGTGAGCAGGACCTTAGTCAATGCCTTAGTCTGTCTTTTGTTTCTTTTATCCTCCCTTTGCTCCCTTCTCTTTCTCAGTTTCTCTCTAATAGTATACCTTCTCGGCTTCTCTGACTGAATGTCTCAAAGTCATATCTTGTAATCCATCTAAGCATTGTAACTTTCTTTTAATATCCAGGGCAGCTTGCTCAATAAAGGCCATCGTGAAAAATGCCTTTTGATCCTCTGCCTGAGGATCAAAAGGAGTATATCTCTATATGCCTCCATTATTCCCTCTAGGAACATAGAGGGAGATTCATCAGGTCTTTGAATAATCTCTCTTACCTTGGCCAAATTAGTTGGTCACCTAGCGGCCACTAAGATACCCGCTATTAGAGCCCGGCGATAAGTGGACAGTTGCTCCCTACCTTGAAAGCTGTTGGGGTACCATTTGTGTCGGTTCAAGGAAAAGCCAGCTTTGAATATGTTGGGAAGTTGTTGTCCGTCACCCATCTGGTCCAAGGATATTTTTTTCTAGCTTGCAGGAGGATCTCATTTGTTCCTCTGTCATGAAGAGAGTCCCTAGGAGGTGTGGGCAGTCATCCCAAGTAGGCTGGTGTGAAAACATTAATGAGTCAACCATACCTGAGAGCCGGGTGGGATCCTCAGTAGAAGAAGGATTGTTATTCTTCAAGTTTTATAGGTCTGAAAATGAGTAAGGCCAGTACTGGTAGGCTTGCACTTTTACTCCATTGCCTTCGTCATTCATTGGCCCGTAGGGACTGAGGTGGAGCATCACGGGAGTTCCAGGGTTTTCAATCATTTGGCGCTGGCGAGTTCCTTTAGCCCGGCAAGCTTCCTCCAGTGTAGGAGGAGCTTTGTGTGCCGCAGGGGAGTTATCTGGAGGGCGCTGGGCTGGCTTAACTTCCTCCAATGGCGGGGAGGCTGAGTCAGCAGCAGGGGAATAACTTAGAGGGTATTGGGGGTTGGGGTACAAGGGGAGGGGATAAAGAGGGGAAGGAGAGTCCAGTACAGTCAAATCATGTGACTGAGGGAAAACAGAGGGTCGAAGAGGAGGAGGAGCAGAGGGTTTGATAGATCGTGGGGGAAAGAGAAGGAGCGGGGGCAGGGGTAAGAAAAGGCTTCACCAATGGAGGAGGAAATTTGCAGGGGCCCTGCCAAGTTAAGATATATGGCTGTTGATTTGGATGGCTATGTGGTCCTGGCTGAAAGACCACATCACTGACTTTTTAAATTAGGGGAATTAGAAAGATACTTCTAGGGGCCATCCGAATCCAAAGGTGGGCCATTCTGAGGCACAGAGAACCTGCCAGGTCCAGGGTTTTACTGAAAGAGAAAGATTCTGAGCCCTTAAGCGGACTTTGGTGCAGTGATCAAGGGTCAGGGACAGAGGCATTGAAGTACTCTGTCCCATAATAAAAGATACACAAATAGTAAAAGCAACAACACACGACACAGAGAAGACAAGACAATAAAGACAGGAAATGGACGTCCAATACTGAGACCAGGACTGAGTAGCCGGCAAAACTTGATGGGCTGGCAATACCGAGTCTGAAACAAAATATCAATGAGTCAAAGAGACTATTGTTCCTCGATTTCCCGAGTCCTCTGTGGCGACCGCCAGGGATGTGGTCTGTGGCTCTGTGACACAACTGTCAGCCACCCTCGGAAAGAGCTCATGCTCTTCATCGACAGCCATTTTGCCAGGCCCTAACCTAAAACCTGAAACCAGATAGAATCACCTTACTTACCCCGAGAGGAGCCCTTTGGGATCTCTTGTCCACCGCTGTCAGATCTCGGTGGAACCACCATATGTAAAGGTCGGGCGAGAATCGGGGGAAGAGACCACCAAGAGACTGTCTCATGCAAAAGCAAAGGGTTTATTGGGGGTCCAGCATGCTTTGCCTCAGAGCTCACTTGAATAGAGCAGAGAGCCCAGAGAACAGCTTTAGCAGAGCTTATATACTTTCCTTTGAGAGCGCAGGGAGGGAAGTTTATTGATGGGTCTGGGCGAGTGAGCGGTTTGCGTACACCCGGGTGAGGGAGTACATTCTGCAGTTTGGCAGTTGGGGACAGCACATTCTGGGAACAAGTTTAGCAAACATTTCTCAAGATTTCAACAGTGTTTTGTTAAGCATACAGAAAAACAGGAAGTGACAAGTACTTATTTTATTAACCTTTCACTACCGACTATACTTTGCCAGATTTCCTAATGTCTTTATTGATATGTGCTTTCCTACATATTTTCCAGAGTTCATCATTGTGACTGCCTCTTCACATGTGCTGATATTTACATACACTCTATACCTGAAACCCTATAGCTAAAGAACTTTTTGTCCAAATCCTATACTCACTCTCCTTTCTAAACCTAACAAATATCTTCCTAATCTTACCGACTATCCCTTTTTGACTGGAAGTTCTGTTTGACAATCAATCATCCAAGGTACAAGGTCTGATGCCAGACCTGCCACTGACCGGCAGAAGCAGCTCAGGTGTCCGCGGTTGTGGAAGATACGTCTCACCAATTGGAGGAGGTGCAGAGCAGAGCAGAAACCAATGCCAGCAAGGTAGGCAGACCTGCGACCGACAGGCAGAACAGGCCCTGCGGCCGGTCAGCGTGGTAGACAGATCACCCCAATTGGAGGAGTAGCACAGCCGCCGACCGCCCCAGCAATGGAGACTTTTCCACTACACAAGAGCATTATAAATATATAGGGGGAAAATTTCAAAAGCATAACAGTTTCACCAAGCAGAAAGTAACGCGAGCAGTATGAAAAGACAAGGAAAGAAAGGACCACAAGCAATGCAGGTTAACTCAACTTTAGAAGAGGTAGTAGGTGCAGCAGATGGAATGTCAGATAAAGAATTCAGGATATGCATGCTGCAGATGATCTGGAGTCTCAAGGAAGACATTAGACAGCAAAATCAGATAATGAAAGATCACTTTGACAATTAATTACATAAAAAGTCAAGTAGCCAAAGATCAACTACACAGGGAGATAGAGGTTATAAAAAACAAAAAAATAGAAATCCTAGAAATGCAGGAAGCAATGAACCAACTTTAAAACTCAATTGAGAATACTACCAACAGAGTAGAATACTTAGAAAATAGAACATCAGACAATGAAGACAAAGTATTTCAACTTGAAAAGAACATAGACAGATTAGCAAGACTGTTAAGAAACCATGAGCAGAACATCCAAGAAATATGGAATAACATTAAGATACCAAACTTAAGAGTCATTGGGATACAGGAAGGTATAGAGGTCCAAACCAAAGGAATGAGCAATCTATTCAATGAAATAATAAGAGAAAACTTCCCAGACTTGAAGAATTAGACAGAATCCCAAAAGCTAGAATCCTACAGAACGCCAAATGTTCAAAATCATAAGAGATCCATACCTAGACACATTATAATGAAGATGCCCAACATACAGAATAAGGAGAGAATTTTAAAAGCTACAAGAGAAAGGAAGCAGATTACATTTAGGGGTAAACCAATCAGGATAACAGCTGATCATTCAACACAGACTCTGAAAGCTAGACGATCCTGGAATAACATATTTTAAACACTGAAAGAAAATTCCAATCAAGAATTATGTATCCAGCAAAATTAAGCTTCAGGATGGAAGTTGAAATTAAAACCTTTCATGATAAACAAAAGTTAAAAGAATTTGCTGCTAGAAAACCATCTCTTCAAAACACCCTCGGCAAAACATTACAGGAAGAGGAAATTGAAAATAACAATGAAAACCAACAGTGGGAGGTAGGACAGTAAAGGAGGGAAAATAATCAAGGAGGAAAACAAACCATGTTTAGTAACATAAATAAACAAATATGGCTGGAAGAACAACCCATATCTCAATAATCACCCTAAATGTTAATGGCTTAAACTCACCAATTAAGAGACACAGGCTACTAGAATGGATCACAAAACAAGAACCAACAATATGCTGCCTAAATGAGACACATTTGTTAGGAAAAGACATACATAGACTGAAGGTGAAAGGTTGGAAAAATTATATCACTCATATGGACTTTGGAAACAAGCAGGAGTGTCCATACTCATATCAAATAAAATAGATTTCAAGCCAAAGTTAATCAAAAGGGATAAAGAAGGACACTACATACTGCTCAAGAGAACCATACACCAACAAGACATAACAATCATAAATATATATGCCCCCAAAAATGGTGCAGCTATGTTCATCAATCAAACTCTTCTCAATTTCAAGAGTCTAATAGTCCACCATACAATAATCATGGGAGACTTCAACACACCTTTCTCACCACTTGACAGATCTTCCAAACAAAAGTTGAAAAAAGAAACTATAGAACTCAATAACACAATTAATAACCTATACTTAATTGACATATATAGAATATACCACCCAACATCAAGGAGTTACACTTTTTTCTCAGCAGCACATGGATTCTTCTCAAAAATAGATCATATATTATGACACATGGCAATGCTTAGACAATATAAAGGAGTAGAGATAATACCATGCATCTTATCTGATCATAATGGAATGAAACTAAAATCAACGATAAAAGAAAAAAGGAAAAATCATTCATCACTTGGAGAATGAACAAGAGGTTTATGAATGATCAATGGGTTATAGAAGATCAAGGAGGAAATTAAAAAATTCTTAGAGATAAATGAAAACACAGACAGAACATATCGGAATCAATGGGACACATTGAAAGCAGTTCTAAAAGGAAAATTCAATGCTTGGAGATAATTCCTTAGAAAAAGAAAAAACCAACAAATAAATGTTCTCATACTTCATCTCAAAATGCTAGAAAAAGAAGAGCAAAACAACATCAAAAGAAGTAGAAGGCAAGAAATAATCAAAATCAGAGCTGAAATTAATGAAATTGAAACAAAAGAAACAATTAAAAAAATTGACAAAACAAAAAGTTGGTTCTTTGAAAAATAAAAAAATTCTACAGACCCTTAGCCATGCTAGCGAAGAGCAGAAGAGACAGAACTCAAATTACTAGCATACGGGATTAAAAAGGCAATATCACAAGAGAAAATTCAGAAATACAGAATATAATCAGAAATTATTTTGAATTCTTATACTCCAATAAAATAGTAGAAGTGAAGTCATCAATAAATTTCTTAAGTCATATGATCTGCCCAGATTGAGTTAGGAGGATATAGACACCCTAAACAACCAATATCAATTGAGGAAATAGAAGAAACCATCAAAAGACTACCAACTAAGAAAAGCCCAGGACCGTATGGGTATAGAGTCGAGTTTTACAAAACCTTTAAAGAGGAACTAATACCAATACATTTCAAGCTATTTCAGAAAAAATGCAAAAATCCTAAATAAAATTCTGGCGAATCGGGTATGAGAACATATCAAAAATTGTGCACCATGATCAAGGGATGCAAGGCTTGTTCAATATACGGAAATCAATAAATGTTATTCATCGCATCAATAGACTTAAAAATAAGAACCATATGATCATCTTGATAGAGGCAGAGAAAGCATTCAACAAAGTACAGCATCCCTTTATGTTCAAAACTCTAGAAAAACTAGGGATAACAGGAACATACCTCAATATTGTAAAAGCAATTTATTCTAAGCCTCAGGCTAGGATCATTATGAATGGAGAAAAATTGAACGCATTCCCTCTAAAATCTGGAACAAGACAGGGATACCCTCTCTCACCACTTCTGTTCAACATAGTTCTCGAAACACAGGCCAGAGCAATTAGAAAGATGAAAGAAATTAAAGGCATAAAATTAGGAAAAGAAGAACTTAAATTATCACTATTTGCAGATAACATGATTCTATGCCTAGCAGACCCCAAAGGGTTTACAAAGAAACTCTTAGAGCTAATTAATGAATTCAGCAAAGTGGCAGGATATAAAATCAACATGCATAAATCAAAGGCATTCCTGTATATCAGCGAAAAATCCTCTGAAATAGAAATGAGGACAACCACTCCATTCACAATATCCTCAAAAAAAAAAAAATACTTGGGAATCAACCTAACAAAAGAGGTGAAAGACTTATACAATGAAAACTACAGAACCCTAAAGAGAGAAACAGAAGAAGATCTTAGAAGTTGGAAAAATATACCCTGTTCAAGAATAGGCAGAACTAACATCACCAAAATGGAGATATTACCAAAAGTTCTCTAAAGGTTTAATGCAATGCCAATCAAAATCCCAACGGCATTTCTTGTAGAAATAGGGAAAGCAATCATGAAATTCATATGGAAAAATTAAAGACCCAGAAGAGCAAAAACAATGCTAAGCAGGAAATGTGAATCAGGTGGTATAGCGATACCAGACTTCAAACTATACAACAGAGCAATCGTAAAAGAAACAGCATGATACTGGTACCTAAACAGGTGGGTGGACCAATGGTACAGAATAGAGGACACAGAAACCAATCCACAAAACTACAACTATCTTATATTTGATAAAGAGGCAAAAAGCATGCAATGAAAAATGATAGCATCTTCAACAAATGGTACTGGAAAAACTGGAAATCCATTTGCAACAAAATGAAACTGAATCCTTTTCTCTAGCCATGCACAAAAATTAACTCAAAATGGATCAAGGAGCTTGATATCAAATCAGAGAAATGGCGTCTGATAGAAGAAAAATTTGGCTATGATCTACATACCGTGGGGTCTGTCTCCAAAGTCCTCAATAGGACACCCATAGCACAATAGTTAATAACTAGAATCAGCAAATGGGACTTACTCAAACTAAAAATTTTTTCTCAGCAAAAGAAACAATAAGAGATGTAAATAGGGAGCCTACATCCTGGGAACTAATCTTTACTCCTCAAACTTCAGATAGAGCCCTAATATCCAGAGTATACCAAGAATTCAAAAATTCAACAATAAGATAACAAATAACCCATTCAACAAATGGGCCAAGGACCTGAACAGTCACTTCTCATAGGAGGACATACAATCAATCAACAAGTACATGAAAAAATGCTCACCATCTCTAGCAGTCAGAGAAATGCAAATAAAAACCACCCTAAGATACCATCTCACTCCAGTAAGATTGGCAGCCATTATGAAGTCAAACAACAACAAGTGCTGGCGAGGATGTGGGGAAAAGGGTACACTTGTACATTGCTGGTGGGAGTGCAAGTTGGTGCAGCCAATTTGGAAAGGATTATGTAGATTTTTTGGAAAGCTGGGAATGGAACCAACAATTGACCCAGCTATTCACCTTCTCTGTCTATTCCCTAAAAACCTAAAAAAAGCATGCTACAGGGACACTGCTAAATCGATGTTCATAGCAGCACAATTCACAATAGCAAAACTGGTTAACCAACTTAGATTCCCTTCAATGGATGAATGGATAAAAAATGTGGCATCTATACACAATGAAGTATTATTCTGCATTAAAAAATGACAAAATCATATAATTTGCAGGGAAATAGATGGCATTAGAGCATATTATGCTAAGTGAAGCTAGCCAATCCCTAAAAACAAATGCCAAATGTCTTCTTTGATATAAGGAGAGTAACTAAGAACAGAGTAAAGACGAAGAGCTTGAGAAGATTAACATTAAACAGGGATGAGAGGAGGGTGGGAAAGGGAGAGAGAAGGGAAATTGCATGGAAATAGAAGGAGACCCTGAGGGTTATACAAAATTACATACAAGAGGAAGTGAGGGGAAAGGGAAAAATAATACAAGGGGGACAAATGAACTACAGTAGAGGGGTAGAGAGAGAAGAGAGGAGGGGAGGGGAGGGGAGGGGGGAGGGTAGAGGTTAGGAAAAGCAGCAGAATACAACAGACACTAGTATGGCAATATGTAAATCAATGGATGTGTAACTGATGTGATTCTGCAATCTGTATACGGGGTAAAAATGGCAGTTCATAACCCAGTTGAATCAAAGTGTGGAATATGATATATCAAGAACTATGTAATGTTTTGATCAACCAACAATAAAAATACAAAAAAAAGAAAACTAACTTTGGTGAATGGTGCACACGAATACTAATATTTCTATTGTAACTGACCCAGTTTAACATCAATGCAAGTAGATTCCTATGGGATATGATGTGTATTTTGATGTTCATTTTTATTCAACACTAATACATTACTATTTCTTCAGTTTATTCATATAATATTATATATATTTCATCCACAAGTTAGCAAATTTATCGTCATTTTTTTCAATTTTAATCACTTCCTGCTTCAGAACTCATGAATTCCTCAGTGTTCCTTGACTGGCCTTTTCATGAGACTTCTTTCCAAATACATTATTTTCGATTTCCATAATCACTTTTGAAGCAAAACTCACACAAACTTCATGATAAACCATACCCTAATATTAACATTAGGTGTATAACTGGTTGGAATGAATGATTGCATATCAATATAAGATTTCTTATATATTTTCAGATATCAATTCAATCCATTATTTAAAGTGGAACAAGTTATATTATTTATTGAAAGTAAGGTCTATTCATGCATTATCTGTATATTCATAGAAACATGATACACCTCTTTTTACCCCCAATACTAATTTATACGTCTTCAAAATACTGCTCCTAGAAATGGTGGAAGAAATAATCATGTCGCCTGATCTACATATACATTTTATCACAGTAATATTCTGGAAACAAAATGCAAAGGTCTCACTTAGGATTGTACCAAAGCCTAAATGGAAAGTGAACATGGATTACTAACAACTTCCATGTCCATGTTACCTAATGCTCTCAAATGTCAATCCATATTGATGGGCAACACCTACTACCTGTCTAAGTCCCTGTTTTCTTCCTAAATTCTGGCCATTCTCCAGAATACCCTCTTGGTTTTGGGTGTAAGATATGTACCACCTCCAATCTCTGTGACATGGCCATGTACTGGATACCTGAAAGGAATGGCCAGCATCTCAGAAAACTCAGATATCAGTGCGACCAGGAAAGTCTCTGTGGAGAAACCCTTCTTTGGGCCTTTTGCAAACCTATTGTTCTGTTGCCCTGAATATCAGGATGTCTTTGCCTCAGGCCTTTTGGAAGCCTGAAGAAAAAAGTTTTCAAATGGAAATGAAGGGCATCACCTGTGTTTCTTTGCTTAATTGCTTTGGAAAGGATGTGTCTGAATCAGCCTCTTTGCCCTGTGTGAGGCTGTGGCTTAGATTCTCAGCACCTGATGGATCTAAAGAAAGATCCCATGTGTGCATCCAAAAGCAAATTGGCAAAAAGTACACTCATTGTGAATGAATTCTCATACCTTCCTCTGTTAGGATCCTGACCTCCATTAAGTGAGAATAGGGATCCTTTGGGCCAAATGAGTTCTTCAAATCTCAGCAGAGGTGCTTAGGTTTCCTCATGACTCAAATTCACATAAAGAATCTAAACTGCAGAGTCAGAAGGCTTCAAATTGGAAAAGCCGAGCAGTATTAATGGCAGGCCTATTTGATCACTCCTGGTTTACAGGAAGTGTGTCCAGGCCAACTTGACGTTAGGCAAATGAGGGGCAAGGGAGCTTATTTTGGACACTGTCTTGGGCTGTGCCCCTCATGGAAAACTCCAAACAGAAGTTATAAGGAGTGTCTATATGGAAGAAAAAGAGGACCATGTGAGAGTGTTTTGGTTTTAATTGTGGTCATTTGTGTGGCGGTTGGAAGAGATGACTGGGTCCACCTGGGCTTTAACTCTGGTGTGATTCCCCTTAGAGACTGAGTTCTGAAACTGATCTCAGAGAAATATTGCCATGAATTGTGTTGTGATTTTAGGAGGCCACCGATGAGAGTCGCCCATGGAACCTGAGATCTAGGCCCAGGTTGGATTTCCACAGAACACTGGGAATCTCAGCCCGGATATTACATGAAATTATTCTTAAAGACTTGGCAGCCATATTTGAGTTTCAAAACACACATGGACCTCACATTGTATATCTCAATGGGCCTGGCTTCATGTGACGTTTTGGCCACTCTTAGAGAAGCCTTGCCTGTGAGAGTGCTCCAGAGCTTTCATTGAAATTAGCTCTTCACCATTTAATGGTTCCTGAATTAATTGAATCCCTCAGAGCCTCAAACTTCATCCGTGAAAAATGGCTAGAAAATTACCATGAAATTTTTGATATTCCCATGATCAGCTGGCACTGGAGAACCTTTGGATGTCCTGTTTCTGATCCTGATTATACCAGACACTGCCTTGATTGACTGGGCTTCATGAAAACGGTGTCGAACAGATATACCAGTAAGTTGGAGCCTTGTGAGTAGTTGGCCTAGAGCAGTGGTTTGCAATTGTGTGATAGGACATCTGTGATGGGGCCATGCGGATCTGCCATTGGCTTCCAAATGGCTTGTGACTGACATGGTGCAACCAGCAGACGCATATATGTAAAGGCATCTTGTTATATGGAAAGGATTCAGTGCAATGTTCAGAATCATGTTGCAATTATAAAGGGGCAATCTACGTGGGTAGAATCTTGGTTGGTGCATTCTCCTGCAGACCCTGACTCACCACACTTTAAAGAACTCCCTCCACCACTGTATTTCATTTTAACTCCTTGTATTTCGTGAAGCAAATACCAAACTCTCAGTGGAGCAGCGAGAAACACCACGAAAAGTGGAGGATGACCAAGTGGCTTCACAGTCCACACTGAGAGACACTTAGACCCCAGTGGCCATAGTTTACCTACAAAGAGAGAATTCAGCACTGCTGCCTCATGTTCATTGGAAATAAGAAACATGTCCTCCAGGTCACATAGATGCAGACCCAGCTTTGATGGTCTCTCTACAAAGAAACTAAATCTCCTGACAACATCATATATTTCAAGTGCCCACCCTTAGAGGCAGTTTCTCAATAAGTATTTAGGCCAGCAGAGCTCCATGTTTGAGGAGTGTTTACCCTGTCCCTTACTTTTAGAAACTCCTCTACTACCTCCAAAGTTGTGAACTCCTGAGAATTTTCCATTCCTGATATATATTCACAGATTTAGTAGCTCTTCTCCTCTAATTGTGTCTTCCTTGAGGAGAAGGTAATGTCAAGGCATTGTTCTGGATGAGAGTGGGAAGATTTTTGTGCAGCACATATTTTCATACACATTTTATTCAATTACCTATTTACCATTAGAAATACTGAATCCCTGACACTAACACATACCCTACTAGACTCTGACTACTAATTCTAATATGATGGAGAAAAATAACACAAACAGAATAGAAATACAAGCAGTTCAGAGGAGGCATGTTTTATAGTTGGAGTTGCCTTTTGCATGATATAGCGTAGCAGTTATAAATCTAGTCAATTATTTGTTGAAATAGTTCTCCATGTGTTTTTAAAGTTAACAAATAAGTGAATTCCTGTCCTTTTTTCTCTGTAGCCTATTCAGCACACGTATTTTTATATGCACATATAGAATCCTTCCAGGTATCACACGTACATGCTTGTGAGGTGGCTGACTTGGCAGATACAAATTGGAAGAAGAGATCACTCCTCCTAAACGCTGCTTGAACTGATTATTCAAATGTGAGTGAGCTTCCTAGTTGAACAACATTATACATAAATCCATGTTCAGTAAAATAAATATGTTTGTATCTGTGGATGATGTATATTTCATGGTGAATTTCGTTCGCATATATATTGCTATTTTTAATGTCTCTGTGTGTGTGTGTGTGTGTGTGTGTGTGTGTATATATATATATATATATATACACTTTCAAGATTTTTCAAAATATCAAATATGTGTCTTATTATACACTCCCTAAACTCTTATAAATTTATTTGATGCTTGGGAGGAAAGATTTTAGAAGGGAAGGGAAGAAGTCACTAAAGACAATGAGAGTAGGCAGGTAAAATTCAAGGAAGGGGAAATAAGAAAATGGAAAAGAAATGAAAAGATAATAGAAAAAATAGAAAATAAAGAAAGAAAATGAATTTTTTAAAAAATGATAATGATAATATAAAATTAAAATTAAAATTTAAAAAAATAATAATAAAAAAATAAAAAATTAAAAAATTAAAAACACTTAAAAAAAGTTAAAGAACAGCAACAAAAAATGAAAATGGAAGAAAACAAAAAAAACAAAAACAAAACAAAAAAAACCCCAAATTAAAATAATAATAATAATAATAATAATAATAATAATAATAATAATAATAAATGCAGTCATAAATTGCAATGAACTTCTTTTCCAGTAGGTGGAGCTGTGCCCACTGGGCCAAGCTTCTCCTCTCAATAGGTGGAAACCAATCACTGTGCAGCAGCTCTTCCTCCCAGACTGGGAGGGTGTCCAATCCTGAGTGCCTAGGGCCTTCTCTTGTGTTTCCTCAAGCCAGGCCCTGTTCACCTGTGACACTCACCACAATACTGGCTACATGCCAGGTCTGCTGCCCCTGGGAGCCCAGTTTTCATGAACACCTGGGCACACTCTCCCTGTTTGTCTCCCTGAGACCCTAAGTTTGTAGAGTTTGGGCCTGAGAACCCCCAGCAAATTTGCTTGCCCTCTGGAAGCCATGCCCCCAGAAGCTGGAGCAAGAGACCTCAATTGTCAGCACTGGTGGGAGCGGTGGTCTGGAGGTCTGCGCCACGAGTCCCGTGCCACTCCTAATTCCCTCGGTCTGGCTATCACGCTCAAGGAAGAGCTGGGAGGGGCCCTTAAGATTTCCCCACAAGTTCGCAAATTTATAGGAATTTGTTTCACTTTCAATCACTTCCTGCTTCAGGACACATGTATTCTTCTATGTTTCTTGACTGGTCTTTTCATGAGACTTCTTTCCAAACACATTATTTTCAAATTCCATAATCACTTTTGAAGCAAAACTCACATAAACTTCATGATAAATTATAACTCTGATATTACCATTAGATGTATAACTGGTTGGAATTAATGATTGCATACCTATATAGGATTTCTTATATATTTTCAGATAAAAGTTCAATCCATTATTTAAAGTGGAACGAGTTATATTATTTATTCACAGTATGGTCTATTCATGCATTATCTCTATATTCATAGACGCAGTGTACACTTCTTTGTACCCCCAATACTAATTTTTACGTCTTGAAAATATTGCTCCCTGAAATGGTGGAAGAAATACTCATATCACCTGATCTACTTACACATTTAATCACAGAAATATTCAGAACACAAAATTCAAAGGTCAAACACTTATGTTTGTACCAAAGCCTAAATGGAAAGTAAACATGGGTTACTAAAAACATCCATGTCCAGGTTGCCTAATGCTCTCAAATGTCAATCCTATTGGTGACTACCTATTTGTTTCTTCTTAAAATTATATGCTCAAACTCAACCCTACTGAAAATATCTAATCCTATCCCTCACTTTATACATTGCCTGATTTCATAATGGCTCTATTGCTATCTGTTTCCTACATATTTTCCCCACTTCATCATTGTGACTGACTCTTCACATGTGCTGACATTTACATTCACACTCTAATCGATAACCTATTGCTAATAAACTTTTGTTCCTAATCTTATACTCACTCTTCTTTGTAAACCTACCGACTATCTTCCTAATCCTACCGACTATCCTTTTTTGACTGGATGTTCTCCTCTACATTCAATCATGCAAGGTACAATGTCTTATGCCATTGTATATTGATTTATCTGAGACCTCTGTGCAGAATGTAATTCAATGCTAAGTATCACAATCAAGGGTCCAATGCCCTTCTGGGCTTCAAATGTTACCTACATTTCTGGTTTCATACTTATATTTCACATATATATTCTTGTAAATATCGCAGTTTCAAATACCATTATTCATTCTGCAGAATGATTCCTAAACCAAATCCAACATGTTATTGACGCTAAACATGCAGTGTTCCCTCAATCTAACTTTACAGAAGAGCAGGAACAGAGTTGGACTTACAATTCAGGAATGTAGGGGATCTTCCACCTTCTGAGAACCTCAAAGGTCCATGCAGACATGATCCCTGGAAAAGAGGTAGGCAGCTTGAAGGACCTGAGAGAGCAAAAGTGATCTTCCATGGCAAAAAACCTTGTCAGGAAGAAGGGGTGTGTCTGAATCAGCCACTTTCTTCTTAATGTAGAGAAGATGAACCAAACCAGGCCTGTGTGGAGAGCTGTTCCCGTGTGCCTATGGTTGATATACCATTCTAACTTGTGACAGTGTCACAGGAATTAGCGGCAGCCTCCATCTCATGGGACCCTTGGAAGCAACTGTTAGGAAAAAGTTTTTGCCAAGGCATTGACCTCATTCAGTTCCTGAAGGAAGTGACCTACCTTACTTCTTTGGTGATGGAACTCTCTGAACTTGGGATCCAGGAAGCCAGGAACCCAGAGCCAGTCCCAGTCCCAGTCCCATTGGGCTCACTTGTTTAGTTTTAACAATGACAGATTCTGTCTTTCTTGGTACCTACTGATGTGAGGATGGCCAAATGCCAGGAGAGCTCTGAAGACGGGCCTTTCCTGAGTAAGTAAGTAGTGCCTCACTGCTGGCTCCTAACAACTTCACAGAGTTGGCCAAGGAGACCAGATCTGACACAGTACAGGCCATTTCGGGGGAACATAGTATGGCCCACCAGTCAGAGGACACTCTGTATATTCACAGACTTACTTGGGGAAAGGAGGTGCCTTTGTGTTTGTGGGTGTGAGTTTGTGGTTTTGTCTCATTTTCTGAGAATAGGTAGGAAAGGTGGTATGTCTGGCTTGCAGCGGACTGTTTCTAGATAGTCGTTTGACAAGGCGAGTGTTTCTATGTCTGTGTATCCCACTGTGTCCGTGGTTGTAGACATAAGAAAAGAGAATGCATCAATGTATGTGTCCTGTCTAGTAGAAAGTTTCCCAGCATTCATCCTGCCCAATTTATGACTGGACTGGAGGTTGCCTTATCGATGGGCAGCACCTACTATCTTCCTAAGTTCCAGATTTCTTCCTGAATTCTGGCCAATCTGCAGATCGTCTCATGGTTTTGTGTCCAAGATAGGTACCACCCCAAGCTCTGTCGCATGGCCATGTACTGAATAGCTGAAGGGAATGGCGATGATCTTAGAAAACTCAGATATCAGTGTGACCAGGTAAGTCTCAGTGGATAAACGATGCTTTGTGCTTTTTCTTACCTATTTTTCTGTTTCACCGAATGACAGGAAGGTCTTTGCCTCAGGCCACCCCTTTGTGAAGCATGAAGAAAACAGTTTTCATAAGGAAATAAATGGGCATCACCTGTGGCTCTTTGATTAATTGCTTTGAAAGGGATGTGTCTGAATCAGACACTTGGCCCTGTGTGAGGCTGTGGCTTAGATTCTCAGCACCTGATGGATCTAAAGAAAGATCCCATGTGTGCATCCAAAACCAAAATGGCAAAATTCAGTCATTGTGGATGATGTCTCTCTCCTTCCTCTATTAGTTTGCAGACATCCATCAAGTGAGTACAGTGATCCTTTGGGTCAAATGATTTCTTCAAAGCCATGCAGATGTGCTTGGGTTTTCTCATGATTCCAATTCACATAAAGAATCTAAACCCCACAGTCAGTAGGCCTCAAATTGGAGATGCAGAGCAGTAGTAAAGGCAGCCCTATTTGATCACTCCTGGTTCAAAGGAATGGTATCCAGGCCACCCTGACTTTAGGTAAATGAGGGCCAAGGGAGCATATTTTGGACACTCTCTTGCGCTGTAGCCCTCATGGAAATCTCCAGCCAGATGTTATAATGAGGGTCTATGTGGAAAAAGATGAGGGTCATGTGGGAATGTTTTGGTTTCAATTGTGGTAATTTGTGTGGCGGTTGGAAGAGATGACTGGGTCCACATGGGCTTGAACTCTGGTGTGATCCCCCTTTGAGACTGAGTTCTGGAACTGACCTCAGAGAAGTATTGTCATTAATTGTGTTGAGATTGTAGGAGGCCACGCATGAGAGTCACCCTTGAAATTTTAGATTGTGCCCTGGGTTGCTTTCCACAGAGCACTGAGAATCTCAGCCAGGATATCACATGATTTTATTCTGAAAAACTTGGCAGCCATAGTTAAGAGTCAAAACACACATGGACCTCACATTTTAGACCTCAATGGGCCTGTCTTCATGTGACATTTTGACGACTCTTTGGGAAGCCTTGCCTATGAGAGTTCTCCAGAGCTTTCATTGAAATGAGCTTCCTCACCATTTAATGGTTCTTGAATGAATGGAAACCCCAAAGTGCCTCCAACTTCATTCTTGAAAAATGGATAGATAAATACCATGAAATTTTTGAAATTCCCAATGACAAGGTGGCACTGGAGAACCATTGGATGTCCTATTGCTGCTCATGAGTGTACCAGACAGTGCCTTGATTGACTGGGTTCCATGAAAATGGTGTAGAACAGAGATGCCAGTAAGTTAGAGCCTGCTGAGTAGTGGGCCTAGAGCAGTGGTGTGTAGGTGTCTGATTATACATTTGTGGTGTGGCCATGTGGGTCTGTTATTGGCTTCCAAATGGCTTGTGACTGACTTGGTGCAGCCAGCAGAAAATTATATGAAAAGGCATCTGGTTATATGGAGAGGTTTCAGGGCAATGTTCAGAATCAGGTTGCTAAGGTCAAGGGGGCAAGCAATGTGGGATAGAAGCCTGGTTGGTGCATTCTCCTGAAGACCCTGACCCACCACACCTTACAGGACTCTCACCAGCACTGTGTCCCATTTGATATCATTGTATGTTGTGAAGCAAATACAAAACACCCAGTGCAGCAGCAAGAAACACCACAAAAATTGGAGGATTACCAAATGGCTTCAAAGTCCACACGGGGAGACATTTAGCCCCCAGTGGCCAGTTTATCTACAAAGAGAGACTTCATCACTGCTGCCTCATGTTCATTGGAAAATAAGAAACCATATCCTCCAGGTCACATAGATGCAGAACCAGCTTTGATGGTCTCAGTACACAGGGAGCTAAAGCTCCTGACAACAACATATACTTCAAGTGCCCAACCTCAGAGGCAGTTTCTCAAGAAGTCTTTAGGCCAGAATAGCTACATGTTTGTGGAGTGTTTACACTGTCCCTTACTTTTGGAAACTCCTCTACCACCTCCAAGGTTGTGAAATCCTGACCATTTTCCATTCCAGATATGTATTCACAGATTTTCTAACTCTTCTCCTCTAATTTTGTCTTACTAGGGGCGAAGATAATGTCAAGGCATTGTCCTGGATGAAAGTCGGATTTTTTTTGTAGCACATATTTGCATACACATTGGATTCATTTTCCTATTTTCCATTTGAAATACTTAATAACTGACACTAACCCATACACTACTAGACTCTTACTACTAATCCTAATATGATGGAGTAAATTAACCCAAACGGAATAGAAATACAAGCATTTCAGAGGAGGCATGGTGTATAGGTGGAATTGGCTTTTGCATGATAAAGTGTAGGTGTTATAAATCTAGTCAATTTTTAATTGAAACAGTTCCATGGGTTTTTAAAGTTAACAAATATGTGAATTCCTGCCTCCCTTTCTCTGTAGCCTATTCAGCACATGTATTTTTATATGCACATATAGAATTCTACCTGGTACCACACGTACACTCTTGTGAGGTGGCTGACTTGGCAGATAGAAATTGTGAGAAGAGATCACTCCTCCTAAACGCTGTTGGAACTGAAATTTCAAACTATGGGTGAGCTTCCTAGTTGAACAACATTATACATAAATCCATGTTCAGTATAATGAATATTTTTGGATCTGTGGATGATATATATTTCATGGTGAATTTCGATTGGCATATTAATTGCTAATTTTTAATGTCTGTGTGTGTGTGTGTGTGTGTGTATATATATATATATACACACACATTCTCAAGATTTTTCAAAATATAAAATATGTGTCTTATTATACACTCCCTAAATTCATTCATATTTATGTTGTGGATTTATAATCAAATTCTCAAAAGATTATTCTCAGAAATATTCATCCACCTGAAATACATATTTGTTTCCACTCCAGATATGTATTCACAGATTTTCAAACTCTTCTACTCTAATTGTGTCTTACTTGGGGTGAAGGTAATGTAAAGGCATTGTTCTGGATGAGAGTGAGAAGATTATTGTGTAGCATATATTTGCATACACATTGGAATCATTTTCGTATTTTCCATTCGAAATACTGAATCCCTGACAATAACCCATACCCTACTATTCTCTGTCTCCTAATCCCAATATAATGGAGAAAAACAACCCAAACAGAATGGAAATACAAGCAGTTCAGAGAAGGCATCCTGTATACTTGGACTTGCCTTTTGCATGATAAAGGGTAGGTGTTATAAATCTACTCAATTTTTAATTGAAATAGTTCTCCAGGTGTTGTTAAAGTAAACAAATATGTAAATTATTTTCTGCCTTTCTCTGTAGCCTATTCAGCACATGTATTTTTATATGCATATATAGAATCCTACCTTGTATCACACGTATATTTTTGTGACGTGGCTGACTTGGCAGATACAACTTGTGAAAAGAGATCACTCCACCTAAATGCTGTTGGAACTAAAAAATCAAACAATGGGTGAGCTTCCTTGTAGAAAAACATTATACGTAAGTTTTTGTTCAGGAAAATAAATATTTTTGCATCTGAGAATTCTATATATTTTATGATGAATTTCGATTGGCATATATATTCCTACATTTTAATGTCTGTGTGTGTGTTCTGTGTGTGTGTGTGTATATATATATATATATATATATATATATATATATATATATATATATACACACTCTGCTGATTTTTTAAAATATGAAATATATGTATTTTATATGCACTCCCTAAATTCATTCATGTTCAAGAATGTGGATTTATTATCAACTTTTCACAAGATTATTGTCAGAAATATTCATCTACCTGAAATACACATTTGTTTCCTAGTACTGAAAACTAACTTCAGTAAATGGTGCTTACAAATCCTAATATTTGTACAGTAACTGACCCAGATTAACATCAATCAAGTAGATTCGTATGGGACATGATGTGTATTTTGACGTTTATTTTCATTCAACACTGGTACATTACTATTTCTTCAGTTTTTGCAAATCATACGATATATATTTTATCCACAAGTTCACAAATTCATAGGCATTTGTTTCACAATCACTTCCTGCTTCATAAAACATGTATTCCTCCAGGTTTCTTGACTGGTCTTTTCTTGAGACTTCTTTCCAAACACATTATTTTCGCTTTCCATGATCACTTTTGAAGCGAAACTCACACACTCTTCTTGATAAACCATAACCTTAATATACCATTAGATATATAACTGGTTGGAATGAATGATTGTATGTCAATATAAGATTTCCTGTATATTTTCAGATACAATTTCAATCCATTATTTAAAGTTGGAACCAGATATATTATTTATTCACAGTATGGTCTATTCATGAATTATCTCCATATGCACAGACAAAGGGTACACCTCTTTGAACCCCCATTACTAATTTATACATCTTCAATATGTTGCTCCCAGAAATAGTGGAAGAAATAGGCATGTCACCTGATCTACATATACATTTTATCACAGTAATATTCTGGACAAAAAATGCAAAGGTCACACTTAAGATTGTAGCAAGACTAAATGGAAAGTGAGCATGTATTACTAAACAAACATGTCCAGGTTGCCTAATGCTGTCAAATGTCAATCCTACTGGTCACTACATATTTGTTTCTCCCTAAGATTATATATTCAAACTCAACCCTGTTGAAAATATCTAATGCTATCACTTACTTTATACTTTGCCTGATTTCGTAATGTCTCTATTGATATCTGCTTTCCTAACTATTTTCCCCAGTTCATCATTGTGACTGGCTCTTCACATGTGCTGACATTAACATTCACTGTCTACCCGAAACCCTATTGCTAAAAAAAATTTGGTCTAAATCCTATACTCACTCTTCTTTCTAATCCTACCGAGAATCTTCCTAAACTTACCGACTATCCCTTTTGACTGAAAGTTATCTTCTACATTCAATCATCCATGGTACAAGGACCTAAGCAATTGTATATCGATCAATCTGACACATCAGTGCAGAACATAATTCAAAGCTAAGTATCCCAATCAAGGGCCCAATGCCTTTCTGGGCTACAAATCTTAGCTAGATTTCTGTTTTCATACTTATATTTCACCTATATATTCTTGTAAATATTGCAGTTTCCCAATACCATTTTTTATCCCGAAAAAAGATTCCTAATCCAAATCGAACCTGTTAGTAACTGTAACCATACACTGTTCAGTCAATTTAACTTTACAGAAGAGCAGGGACAGAGTTGGTCTTACAATACAGGAATGTAGGGGATCTTCCGCCTGCTGAGAACCTCAAAGGTCCATGCAGAAATGATTCCTTTAGAAGTTCTAAGCAGCTATGAAGGACCTAAGGGAGCAAAAGTCATCCTCCATGACAAACAACCTGGTCAGGATGAAGGGTTGTGTCCAAATCAGCCTCTCTCTTCTTAATGTAGAGAAGATGGACCAAACCAGGCCTGTGTGGAGAGCTGTTCCCAGGTGCCTAAGGTTGATATACCATTCTAACGTGTGAAAGTGTCACATGAAGTAGGGGCAGCCTCCATCTCATGGGACCCTTGAAAGCAATTGTTAGGACAAAGTGGTTGCCAAGGCAGTAACCTCATCCGGTTCCTGAATGAAGCGACCTACCTCTCTTCCTTGGTGATGGATCTCTCTGAACTTGGAAGCCACGAAGCCAGGCACCCAGAGTCAGTCCCAGTTTCTTTCCCAGTGGGCTCAGTTGTTTGGAATAACCAAGGACAGAGTAAGTCTTCCTTGGTACCTACTGATGTGGGGATTGCCAATTGCCAGGAGAGCTCTGAAAAGGGGCCTTTCCTGAGAAAGCAGTTAGTGGCTCACCAATGGTTCCTGAAAACTTCACAGTGTGGGACAAGGAGACCAGATCTGAGAGAGGACAGGCCATTTCAAAGAAACACAGTATGGCCCACCAGTCAGAGGACACTCCAATTAGTCACAGACCTACTTGAATGAAGTAGGTGCCGTTGTGGGTGTGGTTGTGATTTTGTGGTTTAGTCTCTTATTCTGAGAATAGGTAGAAAAGGCTTTTTGTTTGGTTTGGAGTGGACTGTTTCTAGTAAGTCTTTTAACAAGTGATTATTTGTATGCCTGTGTATCCCACTGTATCCGTAGTTGTAGACATTATAAAAGATATTGCATCAATGGATGAGTCCTGTCTAGTAGAAAGCTTTCCAACATTCATCCTGCCCTATTTATGTGTGGACTGCGGTTTCTTTAGGGATGGTCAACATCTACTATCTTCGTAAGTTCCTGTTTTCTTCCTGAATTCTGGCCCCTCTCCAGAATAGGCTCATGGTTTTGTGTCCAAGATATGAACCACCTCCAAGCTCTGTGATATTGCCATGTACTGGATAGCTGAAGGGAATTGCGAGCATCTCAGAAAACTCAGATATCAGTGTGACAAAGAAAGCCTCAGTAGAGAAACCCTGCTTTGGGCCTTTTGCTTACCTATTTTTCTGTTGCTCTGAGTGTCAGGAAGGTCTTTGCCTCAGGCCACCCCTTTGTCAAGCCTGAAGAAAACTGTTTTCAAATGGAAATGAATGGGCATCACCTGTGGCTCTTTGCTTAATTGCTTTGAAAAGGGATGTGTCTGAATCAGCCTCTTGGCCCTGTGTGAGGCAGTGGCTTACATTCTCAGCACCTGATGGATCTAAAGAAAGATCCCATGTGTGCATCCAAAACCAAAATGGCAAAAAGATCAGTCATTGTTTATGAAGTATCATGCCTTACTCTGATAGGTTTCTGATCTCCTTCAAGTGAGAATAGGAATCCTTTGGGTTCAATGAGTTCTTCAAATCCCTTCAGGGGCTAGCCCATATGTGCTTTGGTTTTCTCATGACTCCAAATCACATAAAGAATCTATACCTGACAGTCAGTAGGCCTCAAATTGCAGAAGCAGAGCAGTATTAAGGACAGGCTTATTTTATCAC
The DNA here is from genome assembly GCF_048772815.1 of Callospermophilus lateralis. Classification (NCBI taxonomy): domain Eukaryota; kingdom Metazoa; phylum Chordata; class Mammalia; order Rodentia; family Sciuridae; genus Callospermophilus; species Callospermophilus lateralis. The sequence goes on from NW_027514427.1 coordinate 988,827, forward strand.
TCCTGGTTCACAGGAATGGTGTTCAGGCCACCCTGACTTTAGGCAAATGAGGGGTAATGGAGCTTATTTTGGACACTGTCTTGTGCTGCACCCCTCATAGAAACCTCCAGCCAGAGGTTATGATGAGTGTCTATATGGAAGAAGGTGAGGGCCATGTGAGAGTGTTTTGGTTTTAATTGTGTTCATTTGTGTGGTGGTTTGAAGAAATGACTGGGTCCACCAGAGCTTGAGCTTTGTTGTGATTCCCCATAGAGACTGAGTTCTGGAACTGACCTCAGAGAAGTATTGCAATGAATTGTGTTGTGATTTTAGGAGGCCACACATGAGAGTCGCCCTTGGAAACTGATATCAAGGCCAAGGGTGGCTTTCAACTGATCACTGGGAATCTCAGCCAGGATATCACATGATTTTATTCTGAAAGACATGGCAGCCATAGTTGAGAGTCAAAACACACATGGACCTCACATTGTAGACCTCAATGGGCCTGGCTTCATGTGACCTTTTGGCTACTCTTTGGGAAGCCTTGCCTTTGAGAGTTCTCCAGAGCATAAATTGAAATGAGGTTCCTCAACATTTAATGGTTCCTGAATGAATTGAAACACACAGTGCCTCCAAATTCATCCTTGAAAAATGGCTAGATAAATACCCTAAAATTTTTGAAACTCCCATGACCAGGTGGCACTGTAGAACCTTTGAATCTCCTGTTGCTGATAATGAGTGTACCAGACAGTGCCTTGATTGACTGGGTTTCATGAAAATGGTGAAGAACAGAGATGCCAGTAAGTTGAGACTACTGAGTGGTGGGCCCAGAGCTGTGGTGCAATAAAATATCTTAGGTGGGGCCATGTGATTCTCCAGTTGACTTCCAAGTTCCTTATGGCTGACATGGAGCAGCCAGGAGACCCTTATATGTAAAGGCATCTTGTTATATGGAGAGGTTTCAGGGCAATGTTCAGAATCATTTTGTTATGGACAAGGAGGCAAGCTATGTGGGATAGAAGCCTGGTTAGTGCATTTTCTTGCAGACCCTGACCCACCACACGTGACAGAACTACCTCCAGCACTGTGTCTCAGTTGAAGTCCTTGTATTTCGTGATGTAAATACCAAACTTCCAGTGCAGCACCAAGAAACACCACCTAAATGGAGGATGACCAAATGGCTTCACAGTCCACACGGGGAGACACTTAGCCCCCAGTAGCCACAGTTTACCTACAAAGACAGAATTCAGCACTGCTGACTCATGTTCATTGGAAAATAAGAAACCATGCCCTCCAGTCACAGCACTGAGGAAATTTTAATCCCTCGGGTAACAGTCTCCAAATTTTTAGAATTCACCAAAAACCGGTCTCCCTGATATTACCTGACTTAATTAATTACTTATATTGATAGTATATTTATTTTTGGCTCCATTGGTGTAAATAGAGAGTTGTCTCTCATTTTGGCTTCTTTTGAGCTAAGAGAGGGTGACGTGAGGGTGCATGGTGTGAGGGACATTAGTTGCTTTTTTGAAGTCAGTTGAGGGACAAGAGTTGCCTTTTAGAGTCAGTTCGTTTTGAAGTCTGGTTGGGGAAGAAGAGGTTGTAAAGTCATCTGGGGATGGGTTCTTTTATGAGAGAAACAAAAAACATGAGTACTGAATAAATGTTGCAGCAGCTGGAACATGTCACTGTATGAAGTTTCCTCACCAGTCTTTAATATCCCCAGTTATCAGGACTGTCAATTTAATATTTAACATTAATTGTACAATTGTCCCTCCCCATAAGATACAGTTTAATAATTTAATGTCATCTGATCTTGAAAAATCCTTTCACTAGTATGACCTCTTTGTCTAATAGAGAAACATTTTATTTTGTTATTCAGGGCTGGATAATTGTACTAGCAAACACCAAGCCTACCTGTGTAGGTTAGGAATATCTGTAGGCCTTAAACTAAAAACTTCTGCCTCTGGTAGCTCCTCTTGATAGTTTCTCTTTATAGTTATCAGGCATTCCTGTCTGAGAATCTTTCTTTGTAGCCCACAGTCTTACTTATTTTGGGAGGCTAACATAAAGTGTATACCTAAAAATATTATTATTATTATTATTATTATTATTATTATTATTATTATTATATAAAATGCCCAGGCATGGCTCTATTTTGCTTTCAACTGTCTTTGCTAAGTGTTTAAGATGAAGCAGTCAAACTGACTTTTGTTTCTATCTATTGTTAACTTTCACCTGAGCTTATATGGGTGTCATTTCTGGTTAAACATGAGAGCAGCTTCTCAGTTCTGCTAGTGCCATTTGCGCTAGGTGGGTCCAGGTCTTGCTTGACCATGTGGCTTCCCTCGGAAGCATCAGGGATGTCTCCCTTCTCTGATGACTCTCCTCTTTGTAGCAAATGCACTGATTGGCTTCTGTTCTCCAGTGGTCTCATTAATCTCCCTGATCAGGAGGTTATGTGTCCCAGAGTTGCAAAGCTCTTAGAGAAGTCCCCTGTTTCCTGGATTCAGACTGACTCAGAGGGCAAGAGCCAAATATTGGTTTTCTAGGGCCTTTTCCTTTAAATTTAATTTTAAATCCTAATCTGAAACAACCAGCAAATAAATTTTAACAGCCTTATATTAAGAGTACTGGACTTTAATGTCAATAACTTCATAATAATTTATTTTTTATTAATTGGGATGTTTTTATTCTGTCTGTCTTGTAGGTGATGACTTATTATCTTAAATTAACCCATGTTGTGTTCTTAAAGTAACACTTCTGTAAAACACCAACAGGGAATCATTAGATCACTTATAAGCAAATTAAAAAATAAAATTTTTTAACAAGAGTAAAAATACTTAGTTTGTATAATAGCTACCTTGAAGTTTTTAGCTGAGTTATACATTATATCCCAAGTTTGAGATCCTAGTAATCTTGAGGAAAAAAAAAACAACTTTTGAAAATAACTTTAAATGAAATAAAATCTGACCTACTGCTTTCGTAGTCATTCTCACATGCAGTAAGATGGGACACAGAGCCTTATCTCAGGTAAGGCAGGGCTCTTTATAAATCTTAAGTGTTTTAGTTGTAAAGCTGATCTTTGTTTTTTAAATATCATTTTACAAAGTTTACATAAATTGTTTGAGGTTACATGAACATTAGCTAACACCATATGATATCACATTTAAAACATGAATTAAAGAATGGATGGAAGTTTTTAACCTTTACATAGATTAGAGTCTCATTAACTTAAAAAATATATTTAAATTGTTCCACAATGTAAAAAGTAACATAAAAATTTACATATCTTATTGATAATAGGTAAATAAATCCCCAATATATATTTTATATACCATAAAACTTCAGAACACCAGCTTGATATAATGCTCTTTTAAAGTTTCTACCTTACAGACTTGTATACCTGGAAGATATGAGCACATTAATAGCATCACAATTACATTGATGTTTCTACATTAACCAAGTTTAGCTTTTAAATAAACGTCAGTACAGTGCTCTCAAATAACAGTTATTATTTAAACAGTTGTTTAATTTTTATGGTTGCTTGCTCTAGAAAAAAATAAAACTTAATAAACACAATGTTATGGGTAAACTTATGTTTTAAGAAATTTTTGTCTTTTTAACACATGAGTGATTTTTACAATCTTATACAGACTTTAGTACAAACTTATACAGACCTTAGTATATCAATCAGATATCAAACAAAAGTACTCCTGAATGAGTAATCCCATATCAAATTTACTTTACTTATTTATCATAATCTTAGAAAAATGTACTGAACTGTGTAAACCATTTTTATTGGTTGAAGGAAAAGTCCTAGAACAAAGGCATATCAGACCTTTTGTAGACATTAATATTTTATTAGATTTTTGAACACCTAGAAAAACGTGTAAGCTTAAATTTAAAGACATTTATATTTATCTGTTTATCCACTTTAAATTGAAACATTTAAATCACGTGAATTAAAGATATTTGGATCCACTTTTTAAAATTGTTTTAATGAGTGATTTTTTAATATAAGTGCTCCTTATATATGTTAATTTGTGTATCGTATATATGATATATGGACATATGTACATATATAGACATAAAACACATAACAAAGTGTGCACACATAATAATAGTAAAGGCCTTGTAGCTTTTCACAGGTGAAATCTCCATTGCAATGTTTTAAAAATTCCACAGTTGGTCAAAGATAGAACTGATCAGAAAAATATTAACCTAGGTCTGTAGGATCAAAATCATGAGCTCAAAAAATAAATAAGGAATCTAAGGAAAAAATAATGAGTTCTAGATAAAAATTACTGGCCAGTAATTAGTAAATACCACACAATATACCTTTTTTCCCCTTAGGCCTCAGATCAGTCTCCTTTTGAGCTTACAGGCTTCTTTCATTTGCATTTGAAAATACGTCCTGGTTTTGGTCTGGAAGGAGCATGAAAAAATGGCTATTCTGAGAAGACACCTCAGGCCTAAGACATTTTAACCATAATTTTCTGGTTAGGATGTTGAAAATTATGATACATGTTTAAGATACAATTCACAAAATTTTATATAATTACAAGTTGTTTCGTCAACAGATACCATACTATGATTTAGTATCCTTGTCCAAATTAATGCACTGGTACACACAGTGACATTTTCCCAGGCTACCCAATTCAAAATTGGTGAAAAAAAGACTGAATGATTGGGAAGTTACTTGCCAACTTGGAAGTAGAGTTCTTTAGTTTTCCATCCTAAGTATTTAAGTTCTTTGGCATGAATTATCTGAAATCATAAACTAAATAATTACCTAAACCCGACTTTTAAATGCAAGATTGTGCAATGCTTCAAAAACCCATTCAGATACCAGATTGTTACAATGAAACATCATCATTTAGACAAACATTCAGCTAAGATCATTTCCAAGAAACAATTTATAATATCAACACATTATTTCACATGTCTTAAAGGGCCAGAAAAAAGGCACAAGACAGAAACAAAGGAACTCCAGACTATGTCTGACAGACAGAAGCCTTTAAAACAGAGCAGATAAGAGAAAAATCTCCTACACCAGTGGCACCACAGGTGTCCCCACAAGGCGACCAGATGTTTTCACAGAGGAGCAATCTGAAATGTAAAACCAAGGGTCTCCATGGTGACTTTATTGCATTTAGTGTCCCCTTTTTCTTTTTCTCTTTTTTAATAGGACAGAGGTGGCATAATCCTTACAGTGCAGTGGACGAAGGAGGGAATTCCCTGAAGCAACAGGGATTTGGCAGATGCTAGGAGTCCCTCAGTCCCTCCTTTTACTTACAGGATTATCTCTTCTGTTTCGGTTCCACCCCAAGCATGTTCCATCTCCTAACATTTCAGTAGTCAGCTCTTAAAAAGTTCTGGGATGGGGGGGTATCAAAATTTGTAACTTAAAGTTCGGTTCCTGAACTTGACGCCAATTAAAGCCAATTTAATAATGAGGATAGAGTTTTGCGAAAAATAAAATGGGAGGTTTATTGCTTTGCTAACAAAGGAAAAACAAGGGGACTCTGCCCAAAGGATGTGACTCTCTTGATCTGGAGGGACAAGGGGTTTTTAAGGAGTTTCACTTGTTAACCTGGAAGATACTCAGTTCTTCGTTCCCCAGCAGGCATTGCCATCTGAAGTGGGTGTGCTCCAGGCAGCCAGCTAGGGGCTTCTCTCATCTTGCTTAACAAAGGGTGGTAAAGTTCATCACAGTTCCTTAAAACACAGTCCAAAGGGGGGTCAGGCTTACTTGTTTGTTACCCATTTTCACGTCCAATATCCTTAAGATTTTACCACAGAAATCACACAAAAAAAACGCACAAAAACAAACAAAAAAAAACATATAGAACATAGAACAAAACACAAAGAAAGAGAAACCCGGTGAAGAAACAGAAAAACAGAGGAGCAATGCAACGTCTTGCTAAAGCTTCCAGTAGGAGCGTGTGCGTGCCCCTCGGCACCTCTCTACCCTTCCAGAGGAATTCCCTACAGAACAGAACAGAGGACAGAACAATTCTCATTACTGTCCTGGACAGGAGTGTATGTGAGCCTCCCCAGGCCACCTCTCTGTCATCAGAAGAGATCTCCCTTAACCAGATATCAGATGTTATAAAGGCGTCACTTACCTATGGAGGCCTCCTCTACCAGGTGCTTGCTAATAGTTTTAGTGCGGTGGTTCACTGCAGTGCTACCCAGACTGAAGGCTCACCCCAAGGCCTTGTAACATCTCAAGTTGTGCTCCCCCCAGAGTGGCTCTCCAGCCTGGTGCCCTGGAGAGAAGGCCAGCTTCAGAATTTTCAGTTGTCTGGTCTTGTGATCAGGTTGGGCAGGGTCATCTCGCTGGGGAACTCCAAAATGTTAGACCAGGACACAAGAAAAGACCACTGACTCCAATTAAAATCAAATTAAGGCAAGCTTATTATAAAAACCGGCCGGGCTGCCTCTCCCTCCAAAAATGGCGGGAACAAGACAGCAACACCACCTTTCCTGCAGCCAGGCTATATAGCCCAGAAAGTGATACAAAAGTGGCTTACAGATAACAGAACTTGAAAACATCACACTAATGGTAGTTTACATTTTTTTTTTTTTTTTGCTGGCCCCAACATCAGAAATTATGAGGACCATTAGAGCCTCAGAGAGGGTCGTTTTCTGGCCTGGGAAGGAAAATATTTATGAGGTGTCACTAATGTTTCAGAGAGCGCTGTATTCTGGTCAGAGAGCCAGGGATGGATGAGTTCAAGTCACGGGCAGGCATTCCAACCAGGTTCAGAATTTGCAGTAATTTATAGTAAAGCCAAAATTATCTTTTCACTGCTTTCTGGCAAGATGGCTCCCAATTTTAATAAAAGATCAGGTTGGGTCTATCAAGCCTGTCCCTTACTTTTGGAAACTCCTCTACAACCTGCAAGGTTGTGAACTCCTGAGCATTTTACATTCCAGATATGTATTCACAGATTTTCAAACTCTTCTCCTCCAATTGCGTCTTACTTGGGGTGACGGTAATATAAAGGCATTGTTCTGGATGAGAGTGGGAAGATTTTTGTGTAGCACATATTTGCATACTCATTTAGAAGATCACTCCTCCTAAACACTGTTGGAACAGAAAATTCAATTTATGGGGGAGCTTCCTAGCTGAACAACATTATACATAAATCCAAGTTCATTAAATAAATAGTTTTGGATAAGTGGATGATATATATTTCAAGATTAATTTAAATTGGCATATATATTGCTACATTTTAATGTCCGTGTGTGTTTTGTGTTTAAAATGTTTTGTGATTTATGTGGATTTATAATCAAATTTTCATAAGATTATTCTCAGAAATATTCATCCACCTGAAATACATATTTTTTTTCCTAGTACTGAAAACTAACTTCAGTGAATGGTGCATAAATATCCTAATTATTCTACAGTAACTGACCCAGATAAACATCAATGCAAGTAGTTTTCCATGGGACATGATGTGTATTTTGATGTTCATTTTTATTCAACACTGGTACATTACTATTTCTGCAGTTTATGCACATCATACAATATATATTTCATCCAAAATTTCGCAAATTTATAGGCACTTCCTGCTTCAGAACACATGTATTCCTCCTGGTTTCCTGACTATTCTTTTCATGAGACTTCTTTCCAAACACATTATTTTTGCTTTGCATAATCACTTTTGAAGCAAAACTCACACACCTTTCAGGATAAACCATAACCCTAATATTACCATTAGATGTATAACTGGTTGGTATGAATGATTGTATATCAATATGAGATTTCTTTTATTTTTTCAGATATCAATTCAATCCATTATTTAAAGTGGAACCAGTTATATTATTTACACACAGTATGATCTATTCATGCATTATCTGCATATTCATAGACACAGGGTACACCTATTTGTACCCTGAATACAAATTTATACGTCTACAAAATATTGCTACAGAAATGGTGAAAAAAATACTCATGTCACCTTATCTACATATACATTTTTTCACAATAATATTTTGGAAACAAAATGCAAAGGTCACACTTATGATTTTACCAAAGCCTAAATGGAAAGTGAGCATGGATTAATGAAAACATCCATGTCCTGGTTACCTAATGCTCTCAAAGGTCAATCCAATTTGTGACAACATATTTGTTTCTTCCTAAGATTATAAATTCAAACTCAACCCTTTTGAAAATATCAAATTACACACTTTATACTTTTGCTGATTTCCTAATGTCTCTATTTATATCTCCTTTCCTACATATTTTCCACAGTTCATCATTGTGACTGACTCTTCACATGTGCTGACATTTACATTCACTCTCTACCCGAAACCCTATTTGTAAAGATCTTTTGGTACAAATCCGATACTCACTCTTCTTTCTAAACCTACTGACTATCTTGCTAATCCTACGGACTATCCCTTTTTGACTGGATGTTCTGCTTGTTATTCCATCATCCGAGGTACAAGATCCAATTTCATTGTATATTGACTTATCTGAGACATCTGTGCAGATTATAATTCAAAGCTAAGTATCCCACTCAAGGGCCCAATGCCCTACTTGGCTTCAAATCTTCCCTAGATTTCTGTTTCCATACTTATATTTCACCTATATATTCTTGTAAATATCACAGGTTCCCAAAACCATTATTCATCTTGTAGAATGATTCCTAACCCAAATCGAACATGTTATTTACCATACACTGTTCCCTCAATCTAACTTTTCAGCAGTGCAGGGACAGAGTTGGTCTTACAACACAGGAATGTAGGGGATCTTCCACTTGCTGAGAATCTCAAAGATCCATGCAGAAATAATCCCTGAAGAAGATGTAGACTGCTATGAAGGACCCGAGAGAGCAAAAGTCATTTTCCATAGAAAACAACCTGGTCAGGATAAAGGAATGTGTCTGAATCAGTCTCTCTCTTTTTAATGTAGAGCAAATGGACCAAACCAGGCCTGTGTGGAGATCTTTCCCCTGGTACTTATGGTTGATATACCATTCTAACTTGTGAAAGTGTCAGAGGAAGTAGGGGCAGCCTCCATCTCATGGAACCCAAGGAAGAAAATATTAGGAAAAAGTGGTTGCCAAGGCTGTGAGCTCATTCAGTTCTTGAAGGAAGTGACATACTTCACTTCTTTGTTGATGGAACTCTCTGAACTTGGGATCCCGGAAACCAGGCACCCAGCGCCAGGCCCAGTAACAGTCACAGAGATCTCACTTGTTTGGATTTATCATGGAGAGAGTCAGTTTTTCTTGGTACCTACAGATGTGAGGATGGCCAAATGCCAGGAAAATTCTGAGGAGGGGTTTTCCTGAGAAAGCAGGTAGTGGCTGACCACTGGCTCCTGAAAACTTCACAGAGTGGGCCAAGGAGTCCAGATTTGAGAACAAACAGGCCATTTCGGGGGAACAAAGTATGGCCAACCAGGCAGAGGAGACTCCAGATAGTCACAGACCTACTTGAGAGAAGGAGGTGCCTTTATGGGAATGAGTGTGTGTTTGTGGTTTTGTCTCGTGTTCTGAGAATAGGTAGAAAAAGTGGTTTCTTTTGTTTGGAATGGACTGTTTCTAGTAAGTCATTTGACAAGGCGAGTGTATCTATGTCTGTGTATTCCACTGTGTCCGTGGTTGCAGACATTACAATAGAAAATGCATCAATGGATGTCCTGTCTAGGAAAAAGCTTACCAACACTCATCCTGCCCAATTTATGAAAGGATGGAGGCTTTACTTATTGATGGGCAAGACCTGCTATCTTCCTAAGTTCCTGTTTTCTTACTGAATTCTGGCCACTCTCCAGAATAGGCTCATGGTTTTGTGACCAAGATATGTACCCCCTCCAAGCTCTGTGACATGGCCATGTACTGGATAGCTGAAGGGAATGGCGAGAATCTCAGAAAACTCAGATATCAGTGTGACCAGGAAAGTCTCAGTGGAGAAACCCTGCTTTGGGCTTTTTGCTTACCTATTGTTCTATAGCACTAAATGTCAAGAAGGTCTTTGCCTAAAGCCACCCCTTTGTGAAGCCTGAATAAAACAGTTCTCTATTGGAAATGAATGGGCATCACCTGTCCCTCTTTGAGTAATTGATTTTGAAAGGGATGTGTCTGAATCAGCCTGTTGGCCCTGTGTGAGGCTGTGGCTTAGATTCTCAGCATCTGATGGTTCTAAAGAAAGATGCCATGTGGGCATCCAAAACCAAAATGGCCAAAAGAGCATTCATTATGGATGAAGTCTCTCGCCATCCTCTGTAAGGTTCCTGAACTCCATCAAGTGAGAATAGGAATTCTTTGGGTCAAATAAGTTCTTCAAAGCCCTGCAGAGTCCAGCCCATTGGTGCTTGGGTTTTCTCATGACCCCAATCCAAATAAAGAATCTAAACCCCACAGTCAGTAGGCCTCAAATTGGAGAAGCAGAACAGTATTAATGGTAGGCCTGTTTGATCACTCATGGTCACAAGAAGGGTGTCCAGGCCACCCTGACTTTAGGCAAATGACAGGCAAGGGAACTTATTTTGGACACTCTCTTGTCCAGCGCCCCTCATAGAAACCTCCAGCTAGAGGTAATGATGAGTGTCTATATGGAAGAAGATGAGGGCCATGTGAGATTGTTTTGGTTTAAATTGTGGTCATTTGTGTGGCGACTGGAAGAGATGACTGGGTCCACCTGGGCTTGAACTCTGGTGTGAATCCCCTTAGAGACTGAGTTCTGGAACTGACCTCAGAGAAGTATTGCCATGATTTGTGTTGGGATTTTAGGAGGCCACGCATGAGAGTCGCCCTTATGAACTGAGGTCAAGGCCCAGGGTGGCTTTCCACAGAGCACTTGGAATCTCAGCCAAGATATCCCATGATTTTATTCTTAAAGTCTTGGCAGCCATAGTTGAGAGTCAAAACACATATGGAGCTCACATTGTAGACCTCAATTGGCCTGGCTTCATGTGACCTTTTGTCCACTCTCTGGGAAGCCTTGCCAATGAGACTTCTCCAGAGTTTCATTGAAATGAGCTTCCTCAACATTTAGTGGTTTTTGAAACCCAGAGTGCCTCCAACTTCATCCTTGAAAAGTGGCAAGATAAACACCATGAAATTTTTGAAATTACATGACCAGGGGGCACTGGAGAATCTTTGGATGTCCTGTTGCTGATCATGAGTATACGAGAGAGCGCCTTCATTGACTGGGTTTTATGAAAATAATGTATAACAGAGATGCCAGTAAGTTGGAGCCTGCTGAGTAGTGGGCCTAGAGCAGTGTTGGGAAGGTGTGTTATAAAACATCTGTGGTGGGACCATGTGGTTCGGCCATTGGTTTCCAAATAGCTTGTGACTGACATGGTGCAGCCAGTAGACCCTTATTTGTAATGGCATCTTGTTTTATGGAGAGGTTTCGGGGCAATGTTCAGAACCAGGTTGATATGGTCAAGGGTGCAAGCTATGTGGGAAAGAAGCCTGGATGGTGTATTCTCCTGCAGACCCTGACCCACCACATGAGTCAGAACTCTCTCCAGCACTGTTTCCCAGTTTAAATTGTTGTATTTTGTTAAGCAAATACCAAAGTTCCAGTGCAACAGAAAAAAACACCAAGAAAAGTGGAGGAGGACCAAATGGCTAAACAGTCAACACGGGGAAACACTTAGCCCCCAGTGGCCACAGTTTACCTACAAAGAGAGAATTCAGCACTGCTGCCTCATGTTCATTGTAAAATAAGAATCCATGTCCTCCAGGTCACATAGATGCAGACCCAGCTTTGATGATCTCAGAAAGCTAAAGCTCCTGACAACAACATATATTTCAAGTGCCCAACCTCAGAGGCAGTTTCTCAATAAGTCTATAGGCCAACAGAGCTCCATGTTTGTGGAGTGGTTACCAAGTCCCTTACTTTTGGAAACTGCTCTACCACCTCCAAGATTGTGAACTCCTGAGCGTATTCCATTCCAGATATGCATTCACAGATTTTCTAACTCTTCTCCTCTAATTGTGTCTTACTTGGGGCGAAGGTAATGTCAAGGCATTGTTGTGGATGAGAGTGGGAGCATATTTGTGTAGCACATATTTGCATACACATTGGATTCATTTCCAATTTTTCATTCGAAATACTGAATCCCTGACACTAACTCATAAACCACTAGACTCTGACTTCTATTCCTAATATGATGGAGAAAAATAACCCAAACAGAATAGAAATACAAGTAGTTCAGTGGAGGCATTGTGTACAGTTGTACTTGCTATTTGCATTATGCAGGTTAGGTGTTAAAAATCTAGTTAATTTTTAATTGAAATAGATTTCCATGTGTTTTTAAAGTTAATAAATATGTGAATTCTTGCCTCCCTTTCTCTGTTGCCTACTGAGAACATGTATTTTTATATGCACATGTAGAATCCTACCTGGTATCACATGTACATTCTTGTGAGGTGGCTGACTTGGCAGATACAAATTATAAGAAGAGATCACTCCTCATAAACCCTGTTGGATATTAAAATTCAACCTATGGGTTACCTTCCTAGTTGAACAACATTATTCATAAATACATGTTCAGTAAAATTAAAAATTTCGGATCTGTGGACGATACATATTTCACCATGAATTTCCACTGGCATATATATTCCTAATTTTTAATGTCTGTGTGTGTTTTGTGTGTGTGTGTGTGTGTGTGTGTGTGTGTGTGTGTGTGTATATATATATATATATATATATATATATATATATATATATATTCCAGATTTTTCAAAATATGAAATATATGTGTCTTATTATACAGTCCGTAAATACATTCATATTCATATATGTGGATTTATAGTCAACTTTTCACAAGATTATTCTCAGAAATATTCATTCACCTGAAATACATATTTGTTTCCTAGAACTGAGAACTAACTTCAGTGAAAGATGCATACAAATTCTAATATTTCTACAGTCACTTACCCTGTTTAACATCAATGCAAGTAGATTCCTATGGGACATGATGTGTATTTTGACGTTCATTTTTATTCAACACTGGTACACTACTATTTCTTCAGTTTATGCACATCATTGGATAAATATTTCATCCAAAATTTCAAAATTTAAAACATTTGTTTCACTTTCAATCACTTCCTGCCCCAGAACACATGTATTCCTCCAGTTTCTTGACTGGTCTTTCTTGAGACTTCCTTCCAAACACATTATTTTCGATTTCCATAATCACTTTTGAAGCAAACCTCACACACTTTTCATGATAAACCGTAAACCTAATATTACGATTAGATGTATAACTGGTTGTAATGAATGTATGTATACCAATATCAATATGAGATTTCCTGTATATTTTCAGATATCAATTTATTCCAATTCCAATTTCTAAAGTTGGATCCAGTTATATTATTTATTCACAGTATGGTCTATTCATGCATCATCTCTATATTCATTGACACAGGGTACACCTATTTGTATACCCAATACTAATTTATAGGTTTTAAAAATATTGCTCCCCATAATGGTGGAAGAAATACTCATGTCACCTGATCTACATGTACATTTTATCACAGTAATATTCTGGAAACAAATGCAAAGGTCACACTTATGAATGGACCAAAGCCTAAACTGAAAGTGAGTATATATTGCTAATAACATCCATGTCCAAGTTGCTTAATGCTCTCAAATGTCAATACTATTGGTGACTACATATTTGTTTCTTCATAAGATTATATATTCAACCTCAAGCCTGTTGAAAATGTCTAATCCTATCACTCAATTTACACGTTGCCTGATTTCGTAATGTTTCTATTGATATCTGCTTTCCTACATAATTTCCCCAGTTTATCATTGTGACTGACTCTTCATATGTGCTGACATTTACATTCACTCTCTAAAGGAAACCCTATTGCTAAAGAACTATTGGTCCAACTCAAAGACTCACTCTTTTTCCTAAACCTAGGATTTTCCTAAACCTACTGACTATCCCTTTTTGACTGGATGTTCTCTTCGACATTCAGGCATCTCAGGTACAAGTTTTTATTCCATTGTATATAGGTTTATCTGATACCAGAGTGCAAAATGTTATTCAAAGCTAAATATTCCAATCAAGGGCCCAATGCCCTTCCTGGCTTCAAATCTTACCTAGATTTCTGTTTTCATACTTACATTTCAAATATATATTCTTATAAATATTGCAGGTTCCCAAGATCATTATTCATCCAGCAAAATGATTCCTAACACAAATCAAACATGTTATTAACCCTAAGCATACACTTTTCCCTCAATCTAAATTTACAGAGAGGAGGGACAGAGTTGGTCTTACAATACAGGAATGTAGGGGAACTTCCCCCTAATGAGAACCTCAAAGTTCCATGCAGAAATGATCACTGGAGAAGATGTAGCAGCTATGAAGGACCTGAGAGAGCAAAAGTCATGTTCAATGGCAAACAACCTGGTCAGAATGAAGGGTTCTGTCTGAATCAGTCTCTCTCTTATTAATACAGAGAAGGTGGACCAAACCAGGCCTGTGTGGGTAGCAGTTCCTGGGTGCCGATGGTTGATATACCCTTCTAACTTGTGTAAGTGTCACAGGAAGTAGGGGCAGCCTGCTTCTCATGTGACACTTGGAAGCCAAACCTGGCCTGTCTGGAGAGATTTTCCTGGGTGCCTATGGTTGATATACCATTCTAACTTGTGAAATTGTCACAGGTATTAGGGGCAGCTTCTGTCTCATGGGACTCTTGGAAGCAAGTGTTAGGACAACGTGGTTGCTAAGGCAGTGACCTCATTCAGTTCCTGAAGGAAGTGACCTCACCTCACTTCTTTGGTGATGGAAATGTCTGAACTTGGGATTCATGAAGCCAGGCACCCAGAGGCAGTCCGAGTCCCAGTCCCAGTGGTCTCACTTGTTTGGGTTTACCAATGACAGAGTCAGTCTTTCTTGGTACCTACTGATGTGAGAATGGCCAAATGCCAGCAAAGCTCTGAAGAGGGGCCTTTCCTGAGAAAACAGTTAGTGGCTCACCTCTGGGCCCTGACACATTCACAGAGTTGGCAAAGGAGACCAGAACTGAGACAGGTAAGGCCATTTCGGGGGAACATAGTATTGCCCACCAATCAGAGGACAATCCAGATAGTCACAGACCTTCTTGGGGGAAGGAGGTGCCTTTGTGGGTGTGGGTGTGGGTTTGTGGTTTTGTCTCATGTTCTGAGAATAGGTAGGCAAGGCGCTTTTTTTGGTGTGGAATGATCGGTTTCTAGTAAGTCATTTGACAATGCAAGTGTTTCTATGTCTGTTTATCACACTGTGTCCGTGGTTGTAGACATTAGAAAAGAGAATGCATCAATGGATGTGTCCTGTCTAGTAGAAAGCTTCCCAGCATTCATACTGCCCAATTTTTGAATGGACTTCACATTGCTTTATCGATGGGTAACAAGTGGAATCTTCCTAAGTTCCAGTTTTCTTCCTGAATTCTGGCCCCTCTCCAGAAAAGGGTTATGGTTTTGTGTCTAAGGTGTGTACCACCTTCAAGCTCTGTGGCATGGCCATGTACTGGATAGCTCAAGGGAATGGCGAGCATTTCAGAAAAATCAGATATCAGAATGACCATTAAATCTCACTGGAGAAACCCTGCTTTGAACCTTTTGCTTACCTATTGTTCTCTTGCCCTGAATGTCAGGAAGTTCTTTGCCTCAGGCCACCCCTTTGTGAAGCCTGAAGAAAACAGTTTTAAAATGGAAATGAATGGGCATCACCTGGGGCTCTTTGCTTAATTGCTTTGGAAAGGGATGTGTCTGAGTCAGCCTCTTGGCCCTGTGTATGGCTGTGTCTTAGATTCTCAGCACCTGATGGATCTAAAAAAAGATCCCAAGTGTGCATCCAAAACTAAAATGGCCAAAAGAGCAGTCATTGTGGATGAAGACTGTCGCCTTCCTCTCTAGGGTTCCTGACATTCATCAATTGAGAATAGGGATCCTTTGGGTCAAATGAGTTCTTCAAAGCCCTGCAGAGGCTAGCCCATATGCTCTTGGGTTTTCTCATGACTCCAATTCACATAAAGAATCTAAACCCCACAGTCAGTAGTCCCCAAATTAGAAAAGCCGAGCAGTATTAACTGCAGGGCTATTTGATCACTCCTGATTCACAGTCAGGATTTCCAGGCCACACAGACTTTAGGCAAGTGAGGGGAAAGGGAAGTTATTTTGGAAACAGTCTTGGCCTCGCCCCTCATGGAAACCTCCATCCAGAGGTTATGATGAGTGTCTACATGGAAGAAGATAAGGGCCATGTGTGAGCATTTTGTTTTGAATTGTGGTAATTTGTGTGGCACTTGGAAGAGGTGAATGGATCCACCTGGGCTTGAACACTGGTGTGATTCCCCTTAGAGACTTTCCATAATCACTTTTGAAGCAAAACTCACACACTCTTCATGATAAACCATAAACCTAATATTACCTTTAGATGTATAAGTGGTTGGAATGAATGTATGTGTATCAATATAAGATTTCCTGTATATTTTCAGATATCAATGGAATCCATTATTTACATTTGGAACCCATTATATTATTTATTCACAATATGGTCTATTCATGCATTATCTCTATATTCATAGTCACAGGGTACACCTATTTGTACACCCAATACTAATTTGTACATCTTCAAAATATTGCTCCCAGAAATGGCAGAAGATATACTCAAGTCACCTTATCTACATATACATTTTATCACAGTAATATTCTGGACACAAAAAGCAAAGGTCACACTTATTATTTTACCAATGTAAAGGTCAGGTGAGCGTCGGAGGAAGAAACCACAAGAGACTTTCTCATGCAACAGCCAAGGGTTGATGTGCGTCCAGCATGCTGGGGCTCAGAGCTCCCTTGAATAGAGCAGAGAGCCCTGAGAACAGCTTAAGCAGAGCTTATATACTTTCCTTGGAGAGGGCAGGGAGGGAAGATTATTGATGGCTCAGGGCGAGTGGGCATTTTGCATGCAAACGGGAGAGGGAGTACATTCTGCAGTTTTGCAGTTGGTACAGCACATTCAGGGAAAAAGATGAGCAAACTGTTCTCAAGATATCAACAGTGTTTTGTTAAACATACCGAAAAACTGGAAGTGACAAATACCCATTTTATTAACCTTTCATTCCCCACTTCTTCTTTTGGTTACTTTTAATCATAAAAGTGATCATTGGGTGGTGTCACATTTTATGTCTGCTAGTGTGGTATATTGTTTCTTATTACCATAAGTTTAACTTGTCCAATTTGAGCTTGGAGAAAGGAAAATACATGGTTGAGCAAACAAGGTTCTACAGTTATCAATAATATGAGGATTATTAATGGACCAGCCAGGGCTGATAAAAGCATAGTTAACCAGGGGGACTCTGTGAACCAAGACTCAAACCACCCTTTTTGGGCCTCTCTCTCTTATTGATGCTCTACAAGGCTTCTTCTTAATTTAATCATAGATTCTTTTGCAACTCCAATATGGTCGGCATAATAAAAACATTCTTCCCTCAATTCAGGAAAAAGGCCCCTTCTCTCATGAAGAGGAGGTCGAACCCTCAACTGTTCTGTAAAACAACTTCAGAGAGAGAGGTTAAAGATTCGTGTAAAGCTGTGATGGAGGTTTTTAATATCTTTAAGTTTTTGTCTATTGCTGCTTCTAATTGGGTCATTTGTTGTGTCCCATGGACTAGGGCAGTGGTTCCTGTGCCCACCCCTGCAGCAACTCCTAATCCTAATAGGATGGAGAAAGTGAGGGATACAGGTTCCAGGTGAAACCAGGTTGTATGCCCCCCTATTGGAACTTTAAATGATCCTGCGTCATGATAGAGCACTCTCGGAAATATCTGCACCATTACATACTTAATCCCATCTGTTGATCATTTTGTGAAAACATAAACAATGTTTAAGTATATAGAATTATACTGTTGTAGGGACGGACAAGGCAAGGCACCTAAGATAGCACAGATGACAGGGAAACAGTCCTATTTGGTGGCAACCGAATTTAGAGGGCATTGCTTCTGTTGTAATCAATTAATTCCCTGAATCCCAAGTTTAGGTAGTTTCAGAATTTTGTACCCAACATGTAACGTAAGTGTCTCAGAAATTCACAGTCTGCAGAAGTTCTCAAAAAAGCAGTTTTTGTTTCTGTTTTTTTTTTCCTCTGCTCTGGGCAAGTTAAATTTTAAAGGACAACCTGGGAGGGGGAGAGCTTTTTCTTCTTTTTTTTTTCTCCCTGCCAGTTGTTACCATGGAGCCCAGTTGGTAACTCCTTTATCTTAGAAATGTAGCCATCTTTGGAAGCCCCAGCTCAAGGCCAGAGGCCTTGTTCACATATATTGTTAAAAACTAGTAAGGGGGTGTCTAGCTTAGGAGTGCTGATTTTTCCAGCCAGTGTCCAAGAAGAACAGAGGAACACGAAACGAGGAGGTTAATCTACACTGAACTCTTATAGGGACTCTGTTGCTGAAAGTACTAAAGTCAGCCATGATGAAGACTTCTGGAGAAGGCCATTTAATATTTTTCTGTGGGCCTAGTAGAGAGTGGGAAGACGGGGAAGGCGGGGGGTTGGTGATGAGAGCAGCTCCGTGGATCTGAGAATGAGGAAAAAGAGATATAAAAGAATAATGGGAAAGGGGTTTGGGATTTTTCTGGCAACAAAACTTGAGCAGTAGAACAGGTAGAGCAGACTGGAAGATGGGAGTGAGTATCCCTAAAAGCCTGTGAGGGACTTTAAATTCTTCATAACCTGTTTTCAGTGATGACAAAGAAACTTTAAAGGCCATTTTCATTACATCTTGGATAGGCATCTGAGGGCACTCCTCAGCTGGTTTGAGCTTTGGTTTAGCTGGTAAGAGGACCTGGTTGGAGCTGGTGCGGGCACTGACAGGAGAAGAGAGGAGTGAGTGGGTGGAAGGGTACCTCAGTACCTGCTACCTCAGCAAGGGGGCAATTGACTGAGAACCAGGGGAGGTTTGGGTTTATTATCTAGTAATTGGACGGGAGAAATCAGGTTGCTGATGTGGAAGTGACAGCAGAGAGTCTGGAGCAGAAGTCAGGGGGTGAGGATCTATTGGAGAAGCATAATTCAGGATGTGAGCAAAGGAGGGAAAAGGCCTACAAATAGGGGAATTTCCTTGGAAGGGAATTCCAAAAGGATGGTTCCTTTTGAACACTTGCCGAAGTTGAAAAGGTCACAGAATTTGAGGATCTAGGGACCCCTCTGTGGGCCATCGGTTTTGGTTTTCTAATTGGTAATATGGCCAATGCTGTGTACTAAATTTGATGAGGAGTTTGGGTTCCACCAGGCATCCCCGGTTTGCTCACATCCCCATTATTTACAGAAGAAGTCGGCTTTTCCCCTACACAGCCATGGCTGTTTGTGGCTTTGATAGTCTTCTGGGCAAACATAGTAGTCTAGGCTAGCCAACCTGCATCTGGCTCGCGTGTCCCTACATCCATAATGTTTGTTTCCATTATCTATGGTACGGAAGGGATTTAATGGAATTTTAGTGGGATCCTCTTCATCAGAGATATCCCAATAGGAAAGACGTATAGCCAGCTGACAAATGTCTGGGTGGAGTGATGGCCACCAGGTCCCTAAGTGGGCTTTATGCGAGATAGACCATACTTCTTGTCTAGTAGGATTTGTGATCAGCCATCGTTGCTGAACGGGCTGATGAGGGTTAGACTACTGGTGGCCAAGGGGAGAGTCTATAGGCTTATCCACATGGCGAATATGCAATTTGAAACGGTTACCAGTCTTTTCCAGTTTCCAGCCAGAATCTGGACAGGGCGCAGGCTTGAGATGAAAATTAGGATGCAGGAACTGATTCCGTCGACCTTTACCACTGTAGGTTTTATAAGTAGCACCTGGTATGGTCCTTTCCAGCGGGGTTCCAGGGATGACACCTGATGTTGTCTTATGTAGAGGAAGTCTCTTATTTGATATCAATGTGGAGTCCCCTCTTTACCAGGTTGGTAGGCAGTGGAGAGCTGTTTCGACAGGTATCGCTGAGTTCTTTCAACACCTTTAAGTCTGTCAAACAAGAGGGTGTGGAAGGGATCATTAGGTCTTAGTGGTTGGGGTTAGGTCCCTTACAGGAGGAGGGGCCCAATAGAGAATTTCATAGGGGGTGACGTTACACAAAGAAAAAGAGGGAGTATTTCTTGCATGAAACAGTGCATAAGACAGGAGCATAGTCCAATCTTTTATGCCGCTCTCTAAGCTTAATTTCGTTAAGGTCTCTTTAATGGTTCTATTTATTTTTTTTTTACCTGTCCTGAGCTGGGGGGTCTATAATCACAATGTGACTTCCAATTTATCCCCAGGGTCCTGGCCAACCCCTGACTTACCTGGGCCATGAACGCTCTGCCATTATCAGACACTATTACCTTAGGCAGGCCGTATCTTGGAAAAATATCTTTCAGGATCTTCTTGACCACCATTTGTGCATTTTTTTTGTGGGGAAGGCTTCAATCCATCCTGAAAATGTACCTACAAATACTAGGAGATATTTAAGTCCATAAGTTGCTGGCTTAATTTCAGTAAAGTCCACTTCCCAGAATTGTCTTGGTCTGGTTCCTCATAGGTGCTTTCCTGCAGGAAGCTTGGAAGGATAAGCATTAACCTATTGACAGACCAGGCAGGCTTTTGTTACCCGTTCAGTTATTTCCTTTCGCTGTGAGTTGGTTAGTGGAAAACTCAGTTCTTGATCCTTCAAGAATGCCTGCAGTTTCTTTGAACCAAGTTGTGTAAATTGATGCACATTTTTAACGTAGTGTAGGGCTTTCTGAAATTGCAGGCTTGGCTCAGTCAAGTTGAGGAGTTCAGTGCCAGTGTCGTTAGATGTTATCAAGAGCTTTCTGGTGGTCTGGGGTCCATTGGAATTGGGCATCTCCCTTTAACAGCGGGTATAAAGGAGAAGTTAAGAACGCAAACACAGGAATCCATAACCTGCAAAACCCAGTAGTCCCAAAAAACTCTCTGTGTTGTCTGCTGCTAGATGGGGGTGGTATCTGCACAACTGTTTGATTTCTGGGCTCAGTGAGCCATCGTTTACTGCCCCTAAGGGAATAGCCCAGGAAGATTACTTTTTGCTGCCAAATTTGGGCCTTTTTGGCTGAAGCTCTATACCCGAATTGAGGAAGCTCATATAATAGTGCTTTGGTCCCAGACTCACAGTTTTCCTTGGTGTTGGCTGCCAGTAGCAGGCCATCCACGTATTGAAGCTGGGTGACTTCAGGGTGCATAGTTCTGAAGTTGTTGAGATCTCTGGGGAGGGCTTCATCAAAGAGAGTGGGGGAGTTTTTGAACCCTTTTGGGGAGTCTAGCCCAAGTTAGTTGACCAGACGTTCCGGTTTCTGGGTCTACCCACTAGCAAGCAAACAGCAACTGACTATCTTAATGCAGAGGCAAGCAAAAGATAGCAACTTTTAAGTCCAGAACAGTATACCATTTCTGCTCTGGGTTTAAAGTGATAAGCAGATTGTACGGATTAGTTACCGTGGGGTGAATGTCCTGCACTCTGTCGTTGATCTCTCTTAGATCCTGAACGGGGGATAGTCCCCGGTTCCTGGCTTTTTTTACTGGTAGCAAGGGAGTGTTCCAGGCCGATTGACGGGGCCTTAGGAACCTAAGGCCAGATATTTCTGAATATGGGGCCTTATTCCATTTTTAGCTTTTTTGCTCAGAGGATATTGTTTGACATTGATTGGGAAGGCTGAGGTTTTTAACTCCACTGTTCTTGGAGGTTATTTCACGGCTAGGACTAACCCAGCAGTTTTTGCCCAAGCATCTGGGTAATCTGTTATCCATTTCTGGGGTAGCTTTCCTGTTTGATCAGTCTTGGGGGGTGTGAAGAGTTGTTGTTCATCTTCTACTGACATTTATAAAGCCAAGACTATAGGAGTTTTTACTGAAGGATTTAGAAATTTCATTTTGGGGCCTTCGGGGTTAAAAGTTGTTTTGGCCCAGAGCTTACTGAGCAGATCTCTGCCCATCAATGGGGCCAGGCATTCTGGGATTACAAGGAAGGAGTGATGGATTTTTCCTTTCCCCATGTCCATGGTCCTCTTAGTTGTCTATGTCTGATATTTACTGCTGTTAGCCATTTGAACTAGAGACCTTTTATTAGATAGTGGGCCCTTTGGGGCCTTAAAGACTGAGTATACTGCACCTGTATCCACTTCAAAGTTTACAGGGATCCTCTCCACTTCAAAAGTTACCCTGAGCTCCGGGAAGGGATCTGAGCCCCGACGTTCTTAGTAATCCTCCAGAGTCAGAATGGCTGCCTGGAGTGGCTGTCTCTTTCTAGGGCACTCTTTGACCCAGTGTTCTTTTTCTTGACAGTAGGCACATTGATCTTAGGCCAGGGGTGGCCTCTGGCGTGCGCCAAGGTATACCTTCCTGTCTCCCTGTTTCTTAATTTCTGTCCTATTTATTGGTGTGACCAGGACCTTAGTCAATGCCTTAGTCTGTCTTTTGCATCTCTCATCTTCCCTTTGCTCCCTTTCTTTCTCTCTGTTTCTCACTTATACTATACTTTCTCGGCTTCTCTGACTAAATCTCTCAAAGTATTGTAACTTTCTTTTAATATCCAGGGCAGCTTGCCCAATGAAGGCCATCATGACAGATGCATTTTGATCCTCCGCCTGAGGAACAAAAGGAGTAAATCTCCTATATGCCTCCATAATTGTCTCTACAAACATAGAGGAATATTCATCAGGCCCTTGAATAATCTCTCTTAACTTGGCCAAATTAGTTGGTTGCCTACCGGCCGGTTGGAAACCCACTATTAGGGCCCGGCAATAAGTGGACAGATGCTCCCTACCTTCAAAGGTGTCAGGGTCCCAGTTGGGTCAGTTCAAGGGGAAGCCGGCTTTGATTATGTTGGGAAGTTGTGTTGGTCACCCATCTCGTCCGAGAATATTTTTTTCTAGCTTCCAGGTGGTTTCTCTCTCATTCCTCTGTCATGAAGAGAGTCCTTAGGATTTGTTGGCAGTCATCCCAAGTAGGCAGGTGTGAAAACGCCAGGTAGTTCTTTGAGTTCTTTTAGCGGGCAAGCTTCCTCCAGGGAAGGAAGGACTGTGTGTGACGTGGAGGAGTCATCTGGAGGGCGCTGGGCCGGCCTAACTTCCTCCAATGGCGGAGAGGCTGAGTCAGCAGCATTGGAATCACTTAGAGGTTGTTGGGTTTGGGGATGAGGGCAGGGGATAAGAAGGGATAGGAGAGTCCAGTAGAGTCTTGAGACTCAGGGAGAACAGAGGGTGGAGGAGGAGGAGCATAGGGTTTGAGAGATCGAATCATGGTGGAAGGAGTAGGAGCGGGGGCAGGGACAAGGAAAGGCTTCACCCATGGAGGAGGAGATTTGCAGAGGTCCTGCCAAGTTAAGATATATGGCTGTTGATCTGGATGGCTATGTGGCCCCAGCTGAAAGACAATATCTCTGATTTTTCAAATTAGTGGGAAGTAGAAACATTCTTCTGGGGGCCATCCAACTCCAAAGGTGTGTCAATCTGAGGCACAGAGAGTCTGCCAGGTTCAGCATTTTACTGAAAAAGAAAGATTCTGGACCCTTAAGCGGACTTTGGTCCAGTGATCAAGGGTCAGGGAGAGAGGTGTTGAAGTGCTCTGTCCCAAAATGAGAGATACACAAACAGTGAAAGCAACGACACACTACACAGAGAAGACAAGACAATAACGACAGGCAATAGACATCCAATACTGAGACCAGGACTGAGTACCCGGCAAAACCTGATGGACTGGCAATACCGAATTCGAAACAAAATATCACTGAGTTGAGGAGACTATTATTCCTCGATTTCCTGAGAACTCTGGGGTGTGTCCCAGGGACGTGGCCTGTGGCTCTGTGACACGTCTCTCAGCCACCGTCAGAGAGAGCTCACACTCATCACCGATAGTAATTTTACAAAACCCTAACCTGAAATCTGAAACCAGAGAGAGTAGCTTTACTTACCCTGAAAGGAGCCCCTTGGGCGTCTTTTGTCCGCTGCTGCTGGATCTCGCTGGTGGCTCCAGATTTAAAGGTCGGGCGAGCGTCAGAAAAAGAGACGACCAAGAGAATGTCACATGCAACAGTAAAGGATTTATTGGAAGTCCAGCATTCTGAAGCTCACAGATCACTTGAATAGAGCAGAGAGCAATGAGAACAGCTTAAGCAGAGCTTATATACTTTCGCTGGAGAGGGCAGAAAGGGAAGTTTATTGATGGGTCAGGGCAAGGGGGCGGTTTGCATACAAACAGGTGAGGGTGTACATTCTGCAGTTTGGCAGTTGGGGACAGCACATTTTGGAAACAAGATTAGCAAACAGTCATAAATATTTCAACAGTGTTTTGTTAAGCATACAGAAAAACAGGAAGTGACAATTACCTATTTTATTAACCTTTCACCAAAGTCTAAATGGAAAGTGAGCATGGATTACTAAAAACATCCATGTCCAGGTTGCCTAATGCTCTCAAATCAATCCTATTGGTGACTACATATTTGTTTCTTCCTAAGACTATATATTGAACCTTAACCCTGTTGAAAATGTCTAATCCTATCACTTACTTTATACTTTGCCTGATTTCCTAATGTCTCTATTGATATCTGCTTTCCTACATATTTTCAGGAGTTCATCATTGTGACTGATTCTTCACATGTGCTGACATTTACATTCAGTCTCTATCTGAAACCCTATTGCTAAAGAACTTTTGGTCCAAAACCTATACTCACTCTTTTATCTAAACCTACCAACTATTTTTCTAATCCTACCGACTATACCTTTTTGACTGGATGATCTCTTCGACAATCAATCATCCAAGGTACAAGGTCCTATGCCATTGTATATTGATTTATCTGAGACATCTGTGCACAATATAATTCAAAGCTAAGTATCCCAATCAACAGCCCAAAGTCCTTCTTGGATTCAAATCTTATCTAAATTTCTGTTTTCATACTTACATTTCACCAATATATTCTTGTAAATATCGCAGGTTCCCAATACCATTGTTTATTTCTCAGTATGATTCCTAACCAAATTCGAACCTGTTACTACCCTAACCATACACTGTTCCCTCAAAACTAAGTTTACAGATTAGCCAGGACAGAGTTTGTCTTACAATTCAATAATGTAGGGGATCTTCCACCTGCTGAGAACATCAAAGGGTCATGCAGAAATGATACCCTGAAGAAGTTGCTGGCAGCTATGAAGGAACTAAGAGAGCAAAAGTCATATTCCATGCCAAACAACCTGGTCAGGATGAAGGGATGTGTCTGAATCAGCCTCTCCTTTCCTAATGTAGAGAAGACTGATCAAACCATGCCTGTGTGGAGAGCTGTTCCCAGGTGCCTATGGTTGATATACCATTCTAACTTGTGAAAGTGTCACAGGAAGTAGGAGCAGCATCCATCTCATGGGACCCTTGGAAGCAACTGTTAGGACAATGTGGTGGCCAAGGCAGTGACCGCATTCAGTTCCTGAAGTAAGTGACCTCACCTCACTTCCTTGGTGATGGAAATCTCTGAACTTGAGATCCAGGAAGCCAGGCACGCAGAGCCAGTTCCAGTCTGAGTCCCAATGGTCTCACTTGTTTGGATTTACCAAGGACAGAGTCAGTATTCCTTGGTACCTACTGATATGAGGATGGTCAAATGCCAGAAGAGCTCTGAAGAGGGACCTTTCCTGAGAAAGCAGCTATTGGTTCACCGCTGGCTCCTGACAACTTCATGTAGTTTGCCAAGGAGACCAGAACTGGGACCGAACAGGCCATTTCAGGGGAACATAGTATGGCGCACCTGTTAGAGGACACTCTGGATAGTCACAGACCTACTTGGGTTAAGGAGGTGCCTTTTTGGATTTGGGTGTGAGCTTGTGGTTTTCTCTCAAGTTCTGAGAATAGGAAGGAAAGTCTCTTTGTTTGGATTGGAGTGGACTGTTTCTAGTAAGTCGTTTGAAAATGCTAGTGTTTCTATGTCTGTGTATCCCACTGTGTCCGTGGTTGTAGACATTAGAAAAGAGAATGCATCAATGGATGTGTCCTGTCTAGTAGAAAACTTCCCAGAATTCATCCTGCCTAATTTATGAATGGACTGTGGCGTGCCTTATGGATGGGCAACACCTAATAAATTCCTAATTTCCTATTTTCTTGCTGAATTCTGGCCACTCTCCAGAATAGGCTCATGGTTTTGTGTCCAAGATATGTAAAACCTCCAAGCTCTGTGACATGTCCATATACTTGAGAGCTGTAGAGAATGGGAACATCTTAGAAAACTCAGATATCAGTGTTACCAGTTAACTCTCAGTGGAGAAACCCTGCTTTGGTTCACTTGCTTACCTATGGTTCTGTTGCCCTGAATGTCAGGAAGGTCTTTGCCACAGGCCACCCCTTTGTGAAGGCTGAATAAAACAGTTTTCAAATGGAAATGAATGGGCATCACCTGTGGCTCTTTGCTTAATTGCTTTGGAAAGGGAAGTGTCTGAATCAGCCTCTTGGCCCTCTATGAGGTTGTGGCTTAGATTCTCAGCACATGATGGATCTGAAGATAGATTCCATGTGTGCAATCAAAAGCAAAATGGCCAAAAATCTGTCATTGTTGAAGAGTCTCTTGCCTTCCTCTGTTAGGTTCCTGACCTCTATCAAGTGAGAATAGGGATCCTTTGCGTCAAATGAGTTCTTCGAAGCCCTGCAGAGGTGCTTGTGTTTTCTTATGACTCCAAATCACATAAAGAATGTATCCCTGAGAGTCAGTAGGCCTCAATTTGGAGAAGCAGAGCAGTATTAACGGCAGGCCTATTGAATCACTTTAGGTTAACAGGAAGGGTGTCCATGCCACCCTGACTTTAGGCAAATGAGGAGAAAGGGAGATTATTTTGGACACTCTTTTGGGATCCGTCCCGCATTGAAACCTCCAGCCAGAGGTTATGATGAGTGTCTATATTTAAGAAGATGAGGGCCATGTGGGAGTGTTTTGGTTTTAAATGTGGTCATTCATGTCGCAGTTGGAAGAGATGACTGCATCCACCTGGGCTTGAACTCTGGTTTCATTCTCCTTAAGGACTAAGTTCTGGATCAGACATCAAAGAAGTATTGCAATGAATTGTGTTTGGATTTAAGGAGGCCACACATGAGATTCGCCCTTGGAATCCGGCATCTAGGCCTAGGGTGGCTTTCCACAGAGCACTGGGAATCTCAGCCAGGATATCACATAATTTTATTCTGAATGACTTGGAAGCCATATTTGCTAGTCAAAACACACATGGACCTCAATTGTAGACCTCAATGGGCCAGGATTCATGTGACCTTTTGGCCACTCTTTGGGAGGCCTTGCCTGTGAGAGTTCTCCACAACTTTCATTGAAATGAGCTTCCTCACCATTGAATGATTCCTGAATGAATTGAAACCCACAGTACCTCCAACTTCATCCTTGAAAATTGGCTAGATAAATACCATGAGATTTTTGAAATTCCAATGACCAGGCGGCACTGAAGAACATTTGGATGTCCTGTTGCTGATCATGACTGTACCAGACAGTGCCTTGATTGACTGGGTTTCATGAAAAAGGTGTAGAACAGAGAAGCCATTAAGTTGGTGCCTGCAAAGTAGTCGGCCTAGAGCAGTGGTGTGCAAGTGTGTGATAAAACATCTGTTGTGGGGTCATGTGGATCTGCCATTGACTTTCAAATGGCTTGTGACTGACATGGTGCAGCCAGCAGACCCTTATATGTAAAGGCATCTTGTTATATGGAGAGGTTTCAGGGCAATGTTCAGAATTAGGTTGCTATGGTCAAGGGTGCAACCAATGTGGTATACAAGCCCTGTTGGTGTATTCTCCTGCAGAACCTGACCCACCACACGTGACAGAACTTCCTTCAGCACTGTGTCCCAGTTGAACTCCTTGTATTTCGTGAAGCAAGTACCAAAATCCGAGTGCAGCAGCAAAAAACACTATGAAAAATGCAGGATGATAAAATAACTTCACAGTCTACATGGGGAGACACTTAGCCCCCAGTGGCCAGAGTTAACCTACAAAGAGAGAATTCAGCACTGCTGCCTCATGTTCATTGTAAAATAAGAATCCATGTCCTCCGGGTCACATAGATGCAGACCCAGCTTTGATGCTCTCACTACAAAGAGAATTCAGCACTGCTGCTTCATGTTCATTGGAAAATTATAAACCATGTCCTCCAGATCACAGAGATGCAGACCCAGCTTTGATGGTCTCATTAGAAAGGAAGCTAAAGTTCCTGACAACAACATGTATTTCAAGTGCCTAACCTAGAGGCAGTTTCTCCAGACGTCTTTAGGCAGGCAATTCTCCATGTTTGTGAAGATTTTACACTGTCCCTTACTTTTGGAAACTCCTGAACCATCTCCAAGTTTGTGAATTCCTGAGCATTTTCCATTTCAGATATGTGTTCAAAGATTTTCTAACTCTTCTCCTCTAATTGTGTCTTACTTATGGTGAAGGTAATTCAAGGCATTTTTCTGAATGAGAGTGGGAAAATTTTTTGTAGCACACATTTGCATACACATTGATCCATTTTACAATTTTCCATTTGAAATACTGTATCCCTGACACTAACTCATACCTTACTAGACTCTGACAACTAATCCTAATATGATGGAGAAAAATACCAAACAGAATGAAAATACAAGCATTTCAGAGAAGGCATGGTGTACAGTTGGACTTCCCTTTGCATGATAAATACTAGGTTTTATAAATCAACTCAATTTTTTATTGAAGTAGTCCTCCATGTGTTTTTAAAGTTAACAAATATGTGAATTCTTGTCTCCATTTCTCTGTAGCCTCCTCAGCACATGTATTTTTTATATGCACATACAGAATTGTACCTGGTATCACACGTACATTTTTATGAGTTGGTTGACTTGGCAGAAACAAATTGTGAAAAGAGATCACTTCTCCTAAACGGTGTTGGAACTGAAAATTCATACTATGGGTGACCTCCCTAGTAGAACAATATTATACATAAATCCATGTTTAGTGAAATAAATATTTTTGCATCTGTGGATGATTTATATTACTGGAAGAATTACGATTGGCATATACATATTGATATTTTTAATTTTTTTGTGTGTTTTTTTGTATATAAAAAAATTTATAAAATATGAAATATATGTGTCTTACATACACTCCGTAAATTCATTCATGTTCATTTATGTGGATTTATAATCAACTTTTCACAAGATTATTTTCAGAAATACTCATCCACCTGAAATACATATTTGTTTCCCGTACTGAAAACTAACTTCAATAAATGGTGCTTACATATCCTAATATTTCTACAGGAAATGACCCAGTTTAACATCAATGCAAGTAGATTCCTATGGGACATGATTTGTATTTTGACGTTCATTTTAATTCAACAGGTACATTACTATTTCTTCAGATTTTGCACATCATAGGATATATATTTCATCCACAAGTTCACACATTTATAGGAATTTGTTTCAATTTCAATCACTTCCTTCTTCAGAACACATATATTCCTCCATTATACTTGACTCTTCTTTTCATGAGACTTCTTTCCAAACACATTATTTTTGATTTCCATAATCAATTTCGAACCTAAACTCACACACTCTTCAAGATAAACCATAGCATTAATATTACCATTAGGTGTATAACTGGTTGGAATGAATGTATGTATATCAATATAAGATTTCCTGTATATTTTCACATTTCAATTCAGTACATTATTTAAAGTTGGAATCAGTTATTCTATTTATTCACAGTATGGTCTATTAATGCATTATCTCTATATTCTTAGACACAATGTACACCTCTTTCCCCCCCCAATGCTAATTTATACCTCTTCAAAATATTGCTACCAGAAATGGTGGAAGAAATACTCATGTCACTATATATATATATATATATATATATATATATATATTATCACAGTAATATTCTGGACACAAAAAGCAAAGGTCACACTCATGATTGTATCAAAGCTTAAATGGATAGTGAGCATGGATTACTAAAACAATAGTGTCCAGGTTGCCTAACGCTCTCAAATGTAAATCCTATTGGTGACTACATATTTGTTTCTTCCTCAGATTATATATTAAACCTCAAGCCTGTTGAAAATGTCTAATCCTATCACTCACTTTTAACTTTGCCTGATTTCCTAATATCTCTATTGATATCTGCTTTCCTACATATTTTCCCCAGTTCATCATTGTGTCTGACACTACATATGCTGACATATACATTCACTGTCTACCCTAGACGCTATTGCTAAAGAAATTTTGGTCCAAATCCTATATTAACTCTTATTTCTAAACCTACTTACTATCTTCCTAATCCTACTGACTATCGCTTTTTGACTCCATGTACTCTTCGACAATCAGTCATCCAAGGTATAAGGTCCTAAGCCATTGTATTTCAATTTATCTGAGACATGCATGCAGAACATAATTGAAACCTAAGTATTCCACTCAAGGGCCCAATGCCCTTCTGGTGTCAAATCTTACCTAGATTTCTGTTTCCATACTTGTATTTCACCTATATTTTCTTGTAAATATCACAGGTTCCCAAAACCATTATTTATCTGGCAGAGAGATTCCTAACCCAAATCAAACATGATATTCACCCTAAACATACACTGTTCCCTCAATCTAACTTTACAGAAGAGGAGGGACAGAGTTTGTCTTACAATACAGGAATGTAGGGGATATTCCACCTGCTGAGAACATCAAAGGTCCATGCACAAATGATCCCTGGAGATGATTTAGGCAGCTATGAAGAACCTGAGAGAGCAAAAGTCAAATTCCATGGCAAACAACCTGGTCAGGATGAAGGGATATGTCTGAATCAACAAACAACCTCTATCTTCTAAATGTAGAGAAGATGCACCAAACAAGGCCTGTGTGAAGAACTGTTCCCAGGTGCCTATGGTTGATATATCATTCTAACTTGTGAAAGTGTTACAGGAAGTAGGGAGAGCCTCCATCTCATGGGACCCTTAGAAATAACTGTTAGGACAAAGAGGTTGCCAAGGCAGTGACCTCATTCAGTTCCTGAAGGAAGTGACCTCACCTCACCTCCTTGGTGATGGAACTCTCTGAACTTGTGATCCAGAAATAGAGGCACCCAGAGTCACTCACAGGTCCAGTCCCAGTGGTCTCACTTGTTTCAATTTACCAAGGACAGAGTCAGTCTTTCTTAGTGCCTACAGATGTGAGGATGTCCAAATGCCAGGAAAGCTCTGAAGAGGGGCCTTTCCTGAGAAAGCAGGTAGTGGCTCACCCATGACTCCTAACAACTTCACAGAGTTGGCCAAGGAGACCAGATTTGAGACAGGTGAGGCCATTTTGGGGGAATATAACGTGGCCCATCATTCAGAGGACATTCTGGATAGTCACAGACCTACTTGGGCAAAGGAGGTGACTTTGTGGGTGTGGGTGTGTGTTTGTGGTTTTGGCTCATGTTCTGAGAATATGTATGAAAGGCTGTTTCTTTGGATTGGCATTGACTGTTTCTAGTAAGTTGTTTGACAAGGCGAGTGCTTCTATATCTGTGTATCCCACTCTGTCCGTGATTGTTGACATTAGAAAATAGAATGCATCAATGGATGTGTCCTGTCTAGTAGAAAGCTTCCCAGCATTCATCCTGCCCAATTTATAATTGGACTGCGGCTTGCCTTATCGAAGGGCAACACCTGCTATCTTCCTAAGTTTCTGTTTTCTTCCTGAATTCTGGCCACTCTCCAGAATAGTCTCATGGTTTTGTGTCCAAGATATGTACCACCTACAAGCTCTGTGATAGGGCCATGTACAGGATAGCTGACGGAAATGGCGAGCATCTCAGAAAACTCAGATATCAGTGTGACCAGGAAAGTCTCAGTGGAGAAACCCTGCTTTGTGCCATGTGTTTACCTATTGTTTGTTGCCCTGAATTTCAGGAAGGTCTTTGCCTCAGGCCACTCCTTTGTGAAGCCTGAAGAAAACAGTTTCAAATGGAAATGAATGGACATCACCTGTGGCTCTTTGCTTATTTGCTTTGGAAATGGATGTGTCTGAATTAGCCTCTTGGCCCTCTGTGAGGCTGTGGTTAGATTCTCAGCACCTGATGGATCTCATGTTTTCACCCAAACCCAAAATCGCCAAAAGAGCAGTCATTGTGGATGAAGTCTTTCGCCTTCCTCTGTAAGGATCCTGATCTCCATCAAGTGAGAATAGGGATCCTTTGTGTCAAATGATTTCTTCAAAGCCCTGAAGAGGGAAGCCCAAAGGTGCTTGGGTTTTCTCATGTTTCCAATTAACCTGAAGAATCTAAACGCCACAGTCAGTAGTCCTCAAATTGGAGAAATAGAGCAGTATTAATGGCAGGCCTACTTGATCACTCCTGGATCACAGGAAGGTGTTCAGGCCACCCCAACTTTAGGCAAATGAGGGGAAAGGGAGCATATTTGGACACTGTCTTGGGCTGCGCCCCTCATGGAAACCTCCAGCCAGAGGTTATAATGAGTGTCTATATGGAAGAAGATGAGGGCCATGTGGAAGTGTTTTGGTTTTAATTGTGGTTAGTAGTTGGACGGTTGGAAATGATGACTGGCTCCACCTGGGCTTGAACTCTGGGGTGATTCTCCTTAGAGACTGAGTTCTGGAACTGACCTCAGAGAAGTATTGCCATGAGTTGTGTTGGGATTTTAGGAGGCCATGCATGAGAGTCACCCTTGGAATTGAGATGTTTGCCCAGGAAAGCTTTCCACAAGGCATGGGAATCTCAGCCAGGATATCACATGATTTTATTCTGACAGACTTAGCAGCCATAGTTGAGAATCAAAATACACATGGATCTCACATTGTAGACCTCAATGGGCCTGGCTTCATGTGACCTTTTGGCCACTTTTTGAGAAGACTTGGTTGTGTGTGTTCTCCAGAGCTTTCATTGAAATGAGCTTCCTGAACATTTAATGGTTCCTGAATGAATTGAAAATCATAGTGACTCCAACTTCATCCTGGAAAAATGGCTAGATAAACACCATGGAATTTTTAAAATTTTCATAACCAGGTGGCACTGGAGAACATTTTGACGTCCGTTTGCTGATCATGAGTATACCAGACAATGCGTGATTGACTGTGTTTCATGAAAATGATTTAGAACAGAGATGCCAATAAGTTGAAGCCTGCTTAGTAGCGGGCCTAGAGCAGTGGTGGGCAAGTGTGTGATAAAACATCTGTGCTGGGGCCATGTGGATCTGCCATTGGCTTCCAAATGTCTTGTGACTGAGATGGCTCAGCCAGCAGACTCTTATATGTTAAGGCATCTTCTTATATGGAGAGGTTTCAGGGCAATGTTCAGAATCAGGTTGCTATGGTCAAGGGGGCAAGCTATGTGGGATAGAAGCCTGATTGGCGCATTCTCCTACAGATTCTGACCCACCGCATGTGACAGAACTCCCTCCAGCAATATGTCCCAGTTGAACTCCTTGTATTTCATGAAGCAAATACCAAACTCCCAGTGCAGCAGCAAGACACACCAGGAAAACTAGAGGATGAACAAATGGCTTCACAGTCAACACGGAGACACACTAAGACCCCAATTGCCACAGTTTACCTTCAAAGTGAGAATTCAGCACTGCTGCCTCATGTTCATTGAAAAATAAGATACCATGAACTCCAGGTCACATAAAAGCAGACCCAGTTTTGATGCTCTCACTACATAGGAAGCTAAAGCTCCTGACAACAACATATTTTTCAAGTGCCCAAACTTAGAGGAAGTTTCTCAAGAAGGCTTTAGGCCTGCAGAACTCCATGTTTGTGAAGTGTTTACCCTGTCCCTTACTTTTGGAAACTCCTGTACCACCTCCAAGGTTGTGAACTCCTGAGCATCTTCCATTCCAGATATGTGTTCACAGATTTTCTAACTCTTCTCTTCTAATTGTGCATTACTTCAGGGGAGGGTAATATCAAGGCATTGTTCTGGATGAGAGTGGGAAGAATATTGTGTTGTGTTGCACATATTTGAAAACACATTTGGTTTATTTTCCTATTTTCCATTCAAAATACTGAATTGTTGACACTAACCCATACCCTACTAGACTCTGACTACTAATCCTAATATGATGGAGAATAGTAATCCAAACAGAATATAAATACAAGCAGTTCAGAGGAGGTATGGTGTATAGTTGGACTTCCCTTTTGCATTATATAGAGTATAAGTTATAAATATAGTCAATGTTTATTGAAATAGGTCACCATGTGTTTTGAAGTTAAGAAATATGTGAATTACTGTCTCTCTGTAGCCTATTCAGCTCATGTGTTTTTATATCCACATATAGAATCCTACCTGGTATCACGCGTACCTTCTTCTGATGTGGGTGACTTGGTAGATACAAATTGTGAGAAGAGATCACTCCTCCTAAACGCTGTTGGAACTGAATATTCAATCGATGGGTGAGCTTCCTAGTTGAACAACATTATACATAAATCCATTTTTAGTTAAATGTATTTTTTTTTGCATATGTGGATGATATATATTTCATGATGAATTTCGATCGGCATATATATTGCTACTTTTCAATGTCTGTGTTTGTGTGTATATATATATATATACACTCTCCAGATTTTTCAAAAAATGAAATGTATGTGACTTATTATACACTCCCTAAAATTATTCAAATTCATATATGTGGATTTATAATCAACTTTTCACAAGATTATTCTCAGAAATATTCATCCACCTGAAATTCATTTTTGTTTTTTAATACTGAAAACTAACTTCAGTAAATGGTGCATACAAATCATAATATTTCATCATTGCAAGATGGCCCCAAATAGAGTACATCACACCCAGTGTACCGCACCAATGTACAGGTGAATAACGAGTTAGAACGAAAAAAACCTATCTTGTTAGGAAATTACAGCAAAATGAGGGTGCACCAAAACCTAGAAGAAGGATTTCTAGCACCATGGTTCGGTAATTGAGTCTCAAACACGAGCCAACTGTGCAATCCAAGATCCGGTCTGACTGATCCGCACGGCTCGCCCAGTGGCTACAGACGGCGCGGCACCACCAAGATGCGAGCAATAAGCAGGGAGAAACGTTGATGCAGATTCTGTGGAATTTTGCTGGTAGAGCCCCCACTGAGGCCTTAGCTGAGTTCAGGATTTCAGACGGGGAAAGAAGCGGTACAGTTATAATTTCCACAACGGAAACTCATCCAACGAAACCAACGGCCACCATCTTGGAGAGCTGAAGTAACCACAGCCACTCTCCTACAGATTGCAACAATAAGACAGGTGTGTGTTACTCAGCTCATCTCCCATACTTCGGGGATTTCACTTAAAATCTCTTATAGGCTTTCTGGGGGAGAGATTGTGAGAGCGAGCCTGCATAAAAATGGGGGAAAACTAGAGGCAACTGACCTTCAACTTTCCCTCCCATCAGAGGCAAAAATGAAACCTGTCTAGCCAGCGCTGGGGGAGGGGCAAGCGAAAAAATCAAAACAATAGAGTTCCAGGGTTCCCAATAGCCAACTGGAGAACCGGGCTGATTGAATCGTGCGGCCAGGCCCGCTGTTACAGATGGCGGGGCACCACTGAGAAGCGACCTGCAAATAGGGAGAAATGTTGCTGCGGATTCTGTGAAATCATGCCAGTAGAGCCCCCACTGAGCCCCAGGCTGAGTTCGGGATTTCAGACGGGGAAGGAAGTGGTAAAGTTCTATCTCCCACAAAGGAAACTCCACCAAGAAAACCAGCGGCCACCATATTGAAGAGCTGAAGTAACCACCGCCACTCTCCAACAGATTGCAACAATAAAACAGGTGTATGTTACTCAGCTCATCTCCCATACAGCAGGGATTTCGCATAAAATCTCTCAAGGATTTCTGGATGAGGGATTATCAAAGCGAGCCTGCATAAAGACACGGGTAAAACTAGAGACACCTAACTTTCAATTACCCTCGCATCAGTGGCAAAATCAAAACGTGTCTAGCCATTGCTGGGGGAGGGGCAAGCGGAAAAAATCAAAACAATAGTGTCTGAGTTCCCAATAGACACCCTCCACACCCAACAAACGGCAGGCCCAGAGTACAGTTTGAACTGCTGAGTGGCATGACTAAGGGGAAATCTGGTCTAGCAGGAGAAACCAGGACTAGCAGGAGAAACCAGGGAACTAGAGGCCAGGCCCTTGTGACTGGCCGGCTGGAGACGCAGGCCTGCAGGCGACAGTCCACCCGCTGCCCACGTGACTAGGTGGCTGGCGAACGCCCCCGGCCGGTGACCGATCGCACCACTGGGTTGCTAGAGATGGCCCGCCCGCCAGTGACAGCCCACCTGCTGCCCGCATGACTGGGCAGCTGTAGACCGCCTGCACGCCAGCCACCGACCGCATGACTGGGCAGCTGGAGACTGCCTGCCCGCCAGCCACCAACCACACGACTGGGCAGCAGGAGACCGCCTGCCCGCCAGTGACCCGGAGCTAAAACCAACCAGAGACAGTCCAGTCACACCCACGTATTCGGACACATTGGCAAGGAGCCTGGGGCCCGCCAAAAAAGAGAGGTGACGTCACTGGAGCTCGGCCTTCGGAATTACTTCCAATCAGAATCCACTTTAGCAGGCATAGTCTACCAACACAAAGGACAGACAACAGAGATATACAACACCAAAACAAATCTATAGAATAAAGCAGAAACACAGCAATCAAATAGAGCTGGAAAATAACGTGAACATCATGAAAAAACAAGGGAAAGAAAGGAGTACAAACAATGCAGGACAACTTAATTCTACAGAAGGACCTAGAAGCATCAGAAACAGGAATAGGAAAAGAACTCAAGGCATACCTAACTCAGACGGAAAGGAATATTAGAGAAGACATGAGGCAGCAAGTCCAAGGAATAAAAGTATATTTTGAAAATGAATTAAACATACAAATTCAAATGACAAACAACGAGCTTTACCAGGAGATAGAGATCTTAAAAAAATTCAAACAGTAATTCTAGAAATGCAGGAAACTATAAACCTAATTAAAAACTCAAACGAGAATATTACAAATAGACTAGATCAAGTAGAATTCAGAACATCAGATAATGAAGACAAAGTTTATCAACTTGAAAAGAATATAGTCAACACAGAAAAGATGCTTAAATCCCACGAGCAATCTATTCAAGAGATATGGGATGTCATAAAGTAAAAAAAAAAAAAAAAAAAAAAAAACCTTGAGATTCATCGGGATAGAAGAAGGCATAGAGATTCAACCCAAAGGAATGGACAACATATAAAATGAAATAATTCTAGAAAACATCCCAGAGATGAAAGATGGATTGGATTTGACAAATCCTGGAAGCCTACAGGACCCCAAACATTCAAAACCATAATAGACCAACTCCAAGACATATAATTATGAAGATAGCAACATACAGAACAAGGAGAGAATATTAAACGCTATAAGAGAAAGGAGGCAGATTACATTCAGGGGTAAACCAATTAGGTTAACAACTGATTTTTCATCACAGACTTTGAAAGCGAGAAGATCCTAGAACAATGTATTTCAAATGCTGAAAAATAATGGATTCCAACCAAGAATACTGTATCCAGCAAAATTAAGTTTCAGATTTGAAAATGAAATTAAAGTCTTTCACAAGAAACAAAAGCTAAAAGAATTCTCAGCCACAAAACCAGCACTTGTCGCGACCCCTTGCCCACAAGGAAGACGCAACTCAGGCATCTTCTTTCAGCAGTTTATTCAGGCCCTTGATCTTTCTTCTAATAATCCTCGGATGCCCCTCCCAGCCTTAATAAAGCATCTCAAGCCCCAATGCGAAGCTGCCACGTGGAACTTTCTCATAGGGTGTTGAAAAACCATGCGCCAACTCTCCCAAATAAGGAGTTGTTTGTCACAGACCACAGTGGAGCCAACGCCATCTTGTAATGGCCACCATAATCTGCAAAAGCGGCTCACCACAGTTCCCCCTTTCTGTTTTCTGAAAACAATACAGGCGAGAGTAGAGGTCCTATCCCACTGTGCAGAAGTGGCTGCATAGTATGGCTCAGTCCTAAGGAGGGCCCTTCCCCAGATCTGAGGCCATATCAGCCAACGCCTTTTTTCGTGGGGCGGGGCGTGGACATCAAACCCACATGCAATAGAACATGCTCTCCTTGAGGTCCACTTCAAGGATCACTCAAGTGCAGTGCCTTGCCTCACATCCTGTATCAACGATGGTGGACGAAGGGGGATAGCTGAGGCTTAACTGTGGCTGTACACAACGACAAACAAGTTGACAACACCCTGAAAGAAAGGCATGGACTTCAAGGCGATAGAGAAGCACTAGTGTGGAAACCCATCTGCATGCAATGGCAGCAAGACCGGCAGAGTGCAAGGGCTTTCCAACACTAAGAGAATAACGAGGAAAGACACGCCGATCCCAGTGCAATGTTATAATAACTTGGGGTGCAACGACCATGTCAAAGATTTACTGTTTAAGATGTGCAAGCCAGACTTGAGGTGAATTGCCATTTTCTAAAGCTGTAAGAGCTTGGATGATCATAGCCTTATCATGAGCACTGCGGGCCTTGAGGTGACAGAAAAACCACAAGAAGAGAAACATACCGAAGCAACACATTGCACCAAAAATGCCTACACCCACCCACTCTTTCAAAAAGGAAAAGGCAGAAGATATCCAATCGGTGAATTGACCCAAAGTCACGGGATCAACATGGGTACTATTCAAGACAGCTATCTGGGTTAGTTGAGACTGGATCATGTCTTCCGCTTCCATGGACCAATTTCCGGCCAAATATTCTCCAATGATGCGGGAAGCATTCCTGGAATCATTAAATCTGACAGAGGTTATGCATAAATGTGCACGTTGGTCAACACAACCCAAAAGCACCAAGTCAGTCAATTCTTCTACCTGAGCTTGGAGCAAATCTATTCTTTCGTTGGCAGCTAAAATCCCTGACAAAACATGTTGATTAGTTGTATTTTGGGATACAAGTATGGTGGAAGTTTGTTGGACAACTTGATTAATGGTGGCAGCAGTTTGTACTTGATTGGCCATAGCCACTCCAGCCGTAACCGCTGCAGCAGCAGATACCGCCATGGCTGTCACTATAGCTGCTGTGATTGCAAAATCTCTGCGGACTCTAAGTAGCTAAACAATAGGGAATTTATCAGGATCTGCGGTGACCGGGATTGGGACAAAAGTTGGAATTTTCAAAACCACTGCCACAGTCCAGGAACCATTCCAACACTCAGATAAGAGACAGGCAATATGAGAACAATCCAGCATCCCCGACGAGGTGTCATTAGCCAAAAGGAATAAGAACGGGGATTGGACACAGACCATTGCAGGGGGCAATGTGGCATTATACAACAGAGAGTTGAACAAAACAGATGTAAGTGTATTACCTCGCTTACTTTCCCTAACAGTGCCAGAAACATTAGCCAGCCAACTTTTGGCTCCTAATAATTAAGCCAGTGCAGAAATATTGGCTGAAGCCCCTTTTTCATTGGAAATCAGCCATTGAAACCAGGACCAACCTACTCCTGTAGAGGAGTTAGCACTGTTATTAAAGTTATAAACATACATCTTAAGAGAGGGAGAAAGGGAGAAACCTTTAGCAACTTGATGTTTCTCCCAAGAATGATCCTGAAAGGCGTAAATGTTGGGGGGAAACCAAGATTAGGGGAACAGTAAGGAGAGGCCTTGAAATGAGTCGCATTATAAATACTACTAGAAGAACGAGGCACTGGGATTAGTACTTCGGAGATAATAGCCAAGGTAGTTATGTTAAGAGCAGAGCTGCTGTTTGCGGGGGTCCCTGAGCCTGATTGCTTCCCCAAAACTACTTGGCTCAGTACAGCACTGATAATGCTCCCTGAGACCTGAATGGACCGCAATGGGTCCTCCCAGTTAGTCAAATTTTTGGTCTTAAGGCTAATGCAATTAGCGTTTCCAAGGCTGAAACAAAAAACTCCAGTGAGATTAACTTGAGATTGATTCAAAATGCTCTCCATGTCCCCTCTAGGAGAGGCACAGGGAGCAGACATCTCACATGAGGTAGAATAAAGAGTGGGGAGGACACTAGAATTACCATGAAACGGCATCAGCATTGGCCATGCCCGTGCCACTTCCCACCACTGCATTGGTGTCGCCTGTGCCATCGGCACCAGCACCAGAGCCAGAGCACTTAGCAGAATGAAGATCCTCATCACAGGATTGCTGTGGTATCTCTTGTTGCTGGTCAGTTGATGTCAAGACTCTTCTTGTCAAGCGTTCAGGGACCTACAATGGTTCCGTACAATCCTGGAAAAAAACACATACAGATCCTCGCGCCCATGTCAGCACGGGGTCGGGGCCATTCCATTGGTCCGTAAGAACATCCTTCCACTTAACATAGCCAATCACAGAGGGTTGAGGGTACACATGTCTACCGGCCGCAGAGCGACCATGAATATCCAAATTCAAAAAATTAATGGTAAAGAGAGCTAAGGACAGACGTTCTTTAG
Source organism: Callospermophilus lateralis (assembly GCF_048772815.1). NCBI lineage: Eukaryota > Metazoa > Chordata > Mammalia > Rodentia > Sciuridae > Callospermophilus > Callospermophilus lateralis. Next base: position 1,029,244 of record NW_027514427.1, read on the forward strand.
GAGTGTGTTCAGCCCCTATTCCCCCTTTTTGTTTTTGTAAAGTTTCCTTTAAAGTGCAATGAGCACGCTCAACAATGCCTTGTCCTTGAGGATTGTAAGGCAAACGACGAGTAAGTTGCACTCCCATAGTAGAACAAAAAGATGTAAATTGTCTGTCAGTATAAGCAGGTTCATTATCAGTCTTAAGGGATGCAGGTGCACCCCATGCTGCCCATGCCTCCAAGCAGTGAGTAATGACATTACGTGCCTTTTCTCCTGATAAAGCAGAAGCATGGATAATTCCAGAGCACGTATCAATGGAAACATGCACATACTTGAGGTTACCAAAGTCAGGTATGTGGGTCACATCCATTTGCCAGACAACCAATGGCTTCAATCCCCGTGGGTTTACTCCATAATTAGGGGGATGAAGAAATGTGACACAATGGGGACATTGCAATACTATCTGCCGAGCATCCACTCTTGAAATGGAAAAACGCCTGCGCAGCATTAATGCATTAACATGGAAATTTTGGTGAAATAACTTAGCCCCCTCTAAGGAGGAAGCCAAGCATATCAACTGACCTCTAGGGGCTGAGTCCGCACAGGCATTACCCTGGGATAACGGAACAGGAAGAGAGGTGTGAGCCCGGATGTGCATTGGATAAAAAGAAGCAGTGCGGTTAGAGATAAGCTGTTGAAGCTGATTAAAGTAAGCAGACACATTATGGGCATCACTAATAGCTCCCACGGCCTCCAGGACTTTTAGTGCTTGTACTACATAGATGGAGTCCGAAATGAGATTAAAAGGAAAAGAATACTGTTTAAAAACTTCAACAACAATTTGTAGTTCTACCCATTGTGGATTTCCAGGAGCAAATTGATGCTGGATAGGGGGAGAGTCATTAATTACATAGGCTCCCATTCCAGACTTGGAACCATCAGTAAAAATGTTAACAGCCCCCGGAATTGGACTGGATGAAGTTACCTTAGGGAAAATGATGGGATGCTCCTTAACAAAATGGAGTAATGGATGAGAAGGGTAGTGATTATCAATACGTCCTTGAAACGAGGAGCACAGAATAGCCCAGTTGTCTAGAGTAGCACAAAAAACATTAAGTTGAGCTTTAGTGTAGGGCATGATAAGAGAAGAAGGTGATTGTCCGAAAAATTGAATGCTCTGTTGAATCCCTTTAAGTGCCAACGCTGCAACAGCATCAGGATAATATTCTAAGAATTTTCCTGGGGATACATGTGGGTGGATCCATAGTAAAGGCCCATCTTGCCACAGTACTCCAGTAGGCTGCCGCATAGTGGCAAGCACACATAACTGGAAAGGTTTATCACTCTGGAGCCTGCATAGAGTGGCATGCTGTATAGCTTCTTCTACTTTTATAAGGGCTGCTCTAGCCTCTTTGGTGAGGCTACGAGGGGAAGCAAGATCTGGATCACCCTTAAGAGTAGCATAAAAAAGGTTGGAGCAAAATATTAGGAATATGTAAATATCTTCTTATCCAATTAATATCTCCCAGCAGTTTTTGAAAATCATTTAGAGTTTGGAGATCTTGAGTCCTGATGGTGATTTTTTGCGGTTTTAATTTGTCATACCCAATTGTCGCTCCCAAATAACTGATAGAATTCCCCGTTTGAGCCTTTTCAGGTGCGGTGTGCAGTCCATATTGAGCCAACAGCATCACTAGTTCTTTATAAGCCTCATTAACTGTCTGCTCTAATTTTGCAGCCAATAACACATCATCCATATAATGAATGATTTTGATGGAGGAATACTTATGTCTGAGAGGTGCGAGTGCTTTCCCCACATACATCTGGCACATCGTGGGACTATTAGCCATTTCCTGCGGCAATACTACCCACTCAAACCTTTGATCTGGTTCCTCGTGATTACACGAGGGAAGGGTGAAAGCAAAACGTTGTGAATCTTTAGGATGCAAAGGAATAGAAAAGAAACAGTCTTCAATGTCAATAACAATAATATGCCAGCCTTGAGGAACAGAGGAGAGCAGAGGCAGCCCTCTTTTAATGGGCCCCATAAGTTGCATTTGAGCATTAACTGCTCATAGATCATGCAGTAGGCGCCATTTCCCTGATTTTTTCTTAATGACAAATATGGGAGTATTCCATGGAGAAGTAGAAGGTTGGATGTGACCCAAGTCAAGTTGTTCTTTGACTAGATCATGGGCTGCTGCCAATTTAGCTGAGGGAAGAGGCCACTGAGGCACCCAAACAGGCTCCTTGGTGTGCCATGTTATGGGTATTTGAGCCCCAGTGGCCCCTAGGAAAAACCCAGACCAAACCTGTTAAGCTTTTGATGACCTTGCACAGGATGCCTATGGCCCTGTAGGTGTTTTCCTAGTCCTAGACCTGGCCTATACCCCATCTTTTGCATGATATGTTGAGACACTGGGGAATAGTCATTACTAAGAGTGAACCCCATGTCTTTCATCAGATCACGGTCCCATAAAGAAATAGTTAAATCAAGTACATAAGGCTGAAAGGTACCATTGTGTCTTTCCGGGTGCTTCCAAGATAGATGTCTACAGCTGATTTGAGGGACTTGGGCATATCCAAGTTCTCTTAGGGATTGATCAGAAGCCTGCACTGGCCATCCCTTAGACCAGTCCTTAAGGGCTATGATACTACGATCTGCTCCTGTATCCAGCAATCCCACAATAGATTTACCTTCTATGCTTAATTCCAAAGCGGGGCGATTGCTCATATCCAGTGACAAATAGGCACAATTCCCTCCGGTGGTACCAATCTCATTTCCCGTCTGTGAACTTGAGTCAGCAGGGAAGTGGTTATGCAAGCTAGGCAAAATTAGCAATTGAGCAATCTGATCCCCTGGGGAGATAGACACAATGCCCCTTGGAGCTTCCACCATAACCTTTACTGCCCCTACAGTATCAGAGCTTATGACTCCGGGGAAAACATGAAGACCTTGTAAGATAGAATATGCACGTCCAATTAGCAAACCTACAGTGCCAGGTGATAAAGGCCCTTTGAACTCAGTTTCCACCAATTGGACTCCCATCTTAGGTGTTAATACGAGTCTGGAGGTGGAACAGAGGTCCAATCCCGCGGCACCTGTAGTGGCTCTCCGCGTCTCGTGGGATGGCGCAGAGAAGGCCATGTCTCGGGTTCGGGTGTGACATTCTCCACTGCCCCATATATTTGTGGGCCCTGGGGTCGGGAGCCCCTTCAGCCTTTTTTTGGCCCAGCTGAAATAGGCTGTCCATGGATGTCCCTCACTGATCTACACTCTTTTTCCCAATGCTTCCCCTTTTTGCATTTTGGACACAGCCCCAGTTGACGAGGGCCATTAGAAGGGCCACCATGAGGAGGTTCAGTAAAATTGTCTTTTTTGGGACAGTCACGTTTGAAATGGCCGGATTGACCACAATGGAAGCATGTTCCAGGACCAGGACCGCCCCCTTTTGCAATCCAAAGGACAGCAGCTGCAAGACCTGCATTAGCTAAAGGTCCTCCAAGCTCTCCACACACTTTCATCCATGCTTCTATGCCCTTGTTTTTATAAGGAGTGATTGTTGCTTTACATTCCTTGGTGCATTGCTCAAAGACCAATTGCTTGATAAGGGGCATGGATCTATTGGGGTCCCCAAAAATCTTTCCAGCAGCATCCACCATCCTTGCTACAAAATCTGAAAAGGGTTCTGTAGGGCCTTGTAGAATCTTGGTCAAATTACCAGACACCTTTCCTCTATTTGGAAGTGATTTCCATGCCCGAATGCAAATGTTGTTAATTTGATCATATGCCTCAAGAGGGAATCCTGTCTGTTGATTAGCAAATCTACCTTGTCCCAAAAGCATATCCTTGTCCCAATGGGGGTGTCCCGCCACATGGTTTTGGGCGACCTGCTCTACCGTGCCCTCTAGCACAAAGGCTCTCCAGTCCAAATATTTACCTGGAGAAACACAAGCCCGAACAACGCTAGCGCAATCAGAGGGAGTCATACAGTATCTAGACAGACTCTCCACCTTAGTTAGGGTGAAGGCGGCATCCACCCCATAAGTGCGCACAGACTCCGCCAGGGTCTTCACAATTTTGAAATCTAAGGGCTCATGGAATCTTCCCCTTTTGTCATCCTGGAAAACTGGATAAGCAAGACCCATCTCAGCATTAACAGCCCTCCATGTTTGGGCATGGAAAGCTTACCCCGAAACACCCCCACCGTACGGCGGTGGATCCGGAGGATCATTTTCCTTGTGCCCCTGTTTAGTTTTGTTCCCTTCTCCTATAGCTAGACTCCCTAGCTGACGAGACAGTCTCCCGAAATCTTGCTCCTCATCCTCCTCTTCCTCTGACCCACTTTTGCATGGGGGTGTGCGCAGCGTACTAAGATCTGGATACAATCGTCCCCTCCCCTGTTTCTCGCTCCGCACACTCCCGTCCTCCTGAATTACCTCACTTCTTGCTGGAGAAAATCGTCTCCTCCCCTGTTTCTCGCTCCGCACACTCCCATTCTCCTGAAATACCTCACTTCCTGCCATCTCCTATTTTTCCTCATGTAATTGCTCTAGAACTTCCTGTCCTTTAGTAAGTGCTTCCTGACATCTGCCATCTGTGAGGCAACTACGGACCATCTTCCAAAGGGGTATCACCCCACCCTCTAATATGCCCTGCTCAGAAGCAAAGTCAAGATCTTTACCTAATTTATCCCAGCTAGGTATAGTAAGGATACCCGAAAACGCAAACCACGGTGAAGCAATATCTGTCTTCTGTAAAAATCTCTGTAAAGTACTATGTTTTACTTCTAGGCCCTTGGAATGTAACAGGCCATCTAGGGCCAGGAGAAGCGAACTTGAAGATGCGGCACCCATGAAACAACAAAAGACGCACAAAAAACCAAAGTGAAATTAAAAGCGAAAGTACACAATGCAGCTGCAATAAAATGTAATGCTCTCTCTTTCTTTACAAAGGAGCTTCCCCGCTTTGATCGCGGATCCCACTTACCTGGGACTAACCCCCACTTTGATCGCGGATCCCACTTACCTGGGACTAACCGGTGCACCACCCATGACTACTGAAAGTTCTGGTTCCCGGGTTTCGGCACCACTTGTCGCGACCCCTTGCCCGCAAGGAAGACACAACTCAGGAATCTTCTTTCAGCAGTTTATTCAGGCCCTTGATCTTTCTTCTAATAATCCCTGGATGCCCCTCCCAGCCTTAATAAAGCATCTCAAGCCCCAATGCGAAGCTGCCACGTGGAACTTTCTCATAGGGTGTTGAAAAACCATGCGCCAACTCTCCCAAATAAGGAGTTGTTTGTCACAGACCACAGCGGAGCCAGCGCCATCTTGTAATGGCGACCATAATCTGCAAAAGCGGCTCACCACAAGCACTGCAAATCATTTTGAGCAAAATACTACAAGAAGAAGAATTGGAAAATAGTGCCCAAAACTAACAGTGGGAGGTACCTCAGTAAAGGGGGAGGAAAATAACCAAAAAAGTAAAAACTAGCCAAACTAAAATATAACAAATAAATAAACATGCCTGGAAGTACAAATCATATTTCAGTTGTAACCTTATATGTTAATGGCCTTAACTCACCAATCAAGAGACATGGGCTAGTAACGTGGATCAAAAAAAACAAATCCAACAATATGTTGCCTTCAGAAGACTCATATGATAGGAAAAGACATACACAGTCTGAAGGTAAAAGGTTGGGAAAAATCATACCACTCACATGGCCCTCAGAGGCAAGAAGGCGTGGCCATACTCATATGGAATAAAATCAACTTCAAACCTAAGTTAATCAAAAGGGATAAAGAAGGACACTATATTCTGTTAAAAGGAACCATCCACCAACAAGACATAACAATTTTCAATTTGTATGCACCAAGCAATGGAGCTGCAACGTTCATAAAACAAACTCTCCTCAAGTTCAAGAGTCAAATAGACTACAACACAATAATTATGGGTAACTTCAACACACGACTCTCGGCATAAGACAGTTCCTCTAGACAGAAACTGAAAAAAGAAACTATAGAACTCAACAGCACAATCAATAACCTAGACTTAACTGACATATATAGAATATATCAACCATCATCAAGTGGATACACGTTCTTTTCAGTAGCAGCACAAGGATCCTACTCAAAGATATATTATCCATAGGGCAATTCTTAGTAAATATAAAGGTATGGAAATAATACCATGCACCATATCTGATCATAATGGAATGAAACTGGAAATCAATGATAAAAGAAGGAAGAAAAAATCCTACATCACATGGAAAATGAACAACATATTACTGAATGATCAATGGGTGACAGAAGACATAAGGAGGAGGCAAAAAAAAATTCTTGGAGACAAATGACAATACAGACACAATGTACCAGAATCTATGGGACACAGTGAAAGCAGTTTTAAGAGGGAAATTCATTTCTTGGAATTCTTTCCTCAAAAAAAGTAAAACAACAAATAAATGAACTCACACTACACCTCAAAAACCTAGAAAAGGAAGAGCAAAACAACAGCAAATGTAGTAGAAGACAAGAAATAATTAAATTTAGAGCAGAAATCAACAAAATTGAAACAAATAAAAACATTGAAAAAATTGATAAAACTAAAAGTTGGTTCTTTGAAAAAATGAATAAGATCGACAGGCCCTTAGCCATGCTAATGAAGAGAAGAAGAGAGAGAACTCAAATTGCTAACATACGGGATGAAAAAGGCAATATCACAACAGACACTACAGAAATAAAGACAATAATTAGAAAGTATTTTGAAACACTATATTCCAATAAAATAGAAGATAGTGAAGATATCGATAAATTTCTTGAGTCCTACGATCTGCCCAAACTGAGTCAGAAAGACACACACAATTTAAACACACCAATAACAAAAGAAGAAATAGAAGAAGCCATGAAAGGACTACCAACCAAAAAAGCCCTTCATTGAATGGGTATACAGTGGAGTTCTACAGAACCTTCAAAGAAGAATTAATACCAATATTTTTCAAGCTATTTCAAGAAATACAAAAAGAAGGAGCTCTTCCAAATTCATTCTATGAGGCCAAGATCACCCTGATCCCAAAACCAGACAAAGACACTTTAAAGAAAGAAAACTACAGACCAATATCTCTAATGAAGTTCAATGCAAAAATTCTCAATAAAATCCTGGCGACTCGAATACAAAAGCATATCAAAAAATTGTGCAACATGATCAAGTAGGATTCATCCCTGGGATGCAAGGATAGTTCAATATACAGAAATCAATAAATGCCATTCACCACATAAATAGATTTAAAGACAAGAACCATATGATCATCTCGATAGATGCAGAAAAAGCATTTGACAAAGTTCAGCATCCCTTTATGCTCAAAACACTAGAAAAACTAGGGATAACAGAAACTTATGGAAACATTGTAAAAGCTATATATGCTAAAACTCAGGCTACCATCATCCTAAATGGAGAAAAACTGAAGGCATTCCCTCTAAAATCTGGAACACGATAGGGATGCCCTCTATCACCACTTCTATTCAATTTAGTTCTTGAAATACGAGCCAGAGCAATTAGACAGACACAAGAAATTAAAGGCATAAAAATAGGAAAAGAAGAATTTAAATTATCACTATTTGCAGATTACATGATAATATATTTAACAGACCCAAAAGGGTCTACAAAGAAATGGCTAGAGTTAATAAATGAATTCAGCAAAGTGGCAGGATATAAAATCAAAATGCATAAATCAAAGTCATTCCTGTATATCAACAACAAAACTTCTGAAATGGAAATGAGGGACCACTCCTTTCACAATATACTCAAATAAAATTAGATACTTGGGAATCAACCTAACAAAAGAGGTGAAAGATTTATATAACGAAAACTACAGAACCCTGAAGAGAGAGATAAAAGAAGATCTTAGAAGACGGAAAAATGAACCCTGTTCATGGATAGGCAGAACTAACATCATCAAAATGGCGATATTACCCAAAGTTCTCTACAGGTTTAAAGCGATGCCAATCAAAATCCCAACAGCATTTCTTGTAGAAAAAGATAAAGCAATCATGAAATTCTTATGGAAAAACAAAAGACCCAGTATAGCAAAAGCAACTCTAAGCAGAAGTGTGAATCTGGAATTATAGAGATACCAGAGTTCAAACTGTACTACAAAGCAATAGTAATAAATGTAGCGTGGTACTGGTACCAAAAAAGGCAGGTGGACCAATGGTAGAGAATAGAGGACACAGAAACCAATCAACAAAATTACAACTTTCTTATATTTGATAAAGGGGCTAAAAGCATGCAATGGAGGAAGGATAGCATCTTCAACAAATGGTGCAGGAATAACTGGAAATCCATATGCAACAAAATGAAACTGAATTCCTTTCTCTCGCCATGCACAAAAGTTAAATCAAAAAGGATCAAGGAGCTAGAAATAAAATCAGAGACACTGCGTCTGATAGAAGAAAAAGTTGGCTACGATGTACATACTGTGGGGTTGGGCTCCAAATTCCTAAATAGGACACCCATCGCACAAGAGTTAATAACAAGAATCAACAAATGGGACTTACTTTAACTAAAATGTTTTTTCTCAGCAAGAGAAACAATAAGAGATGTAAATAGAGAGCCTAAATCCTGGGAACAATTTTTTACCTCTCACACTTCAGATAGAGCCCTAATATCTAGAATATACAAAGAACTCAAAAAATTAAAGAATAAGATAACAATAACCCAATACACAAATGGGCCAAGGACCTGAACAGACACTTCACAGAGGAGGACATACAATCCATGAACAAGTACATGGAAAAATGCCCACCACCCCTAGCACTCAGGGCAATGCAAGTCAAAACCACCCTAAGATACCATCTCACTCTAGTAAGATTGGCAGCCATGATGAAATCAAACAACAGTAAGTTTTGGCGAGGATGTGGGGAAAAGCGTACACTTGTACACTGCTGGTGGGACTGCAAACTGTTGAGGCCAATTTGGAAAGCAGTATGGAGATTCCTTGGAAAGCTGGGAATGGATCCACCATTTGACCCAGCTATTGCCCTTCTTGGACTATTCCCTGAGGATCTTAAAAGAGCGCACTATAGGGATATCGCCACATCAATGATCATAGCCCCACAATTCACAATAGCTACACTGTGGAACCAACTTAGATGACGTTCAATAGACGAATGGATAAAAAAGGGGCATCTATACACAATGGAGTATTATGCAGCACTAAAAAATGACAAAATCATAGAATTTGTAGGGAAATGGATGGCATTAGAACCGATTATGCTAAGCGAAGCTAGCCAATCCTTAAAAAACAAATGCCAAATGTTTTCTTTGATATAAAGAGAGCAAATAAGAACAGAACAGGGAAGAAGAGAATGAGGAAAATATTAACACTAAACGGAGATGAGTGGGGGGAGAGAAAGGGAGAGAGAAGTGAAAGCATAAGGAAATGGGAGGAGAAAGTAAATGTTACACAAAATTACATATAAGAGGTTGTGAGGGGAAAAGGGGGAAAACAAGGAAGAGAATTGAACAACAGCAGATGTGGTAGAGAGGGTAGATGGGAGGAGAGGGGAGGGGGATAGTAGGGGATAGGAAAGGTAGCAGAATACTACAATCATTAATATGCCATTATGTAAAAACGTGAGTGTGTAACTGATGTGATTCTGCGATTTGTATTGGGGTAAAAAGGGGAGTTCATAACCCAATTGAGTCAAATGTATGAAAGATGATATAGCATGAGCTTTATAATGCTTTGAACATCCAAAAAAAAGGGAAAAAAAGGAATTTAATTTCCAATATTTGAGACATTTTACAACTTTATTTTTTATTAAAATTCTCTTTTATTTCTTATCTTACTTGCTGTTATCTGCCTTTCAGTTTGAAAAAACTATGTGCTGTAGCCATTCATCCATGTAGTATGTAACAGAAATTTTTGAGTGACTCCATATAACCAGATTGGCAAGGTACCAAGGTTTCCTTCACAAACAAGATGAAGGCTTTTCCATAAGAAAGTTAATATTCTTCAATACAATATTTTTAACTTTCCAATTAAATTTCAAAAAAATTTAAAAGAAAAAGGATCTAAACCCCACAGTAAGGAGGCCTCAAAGTGGAGAAGTGGAGCAGTATTAATGGCAGGCCTATTTAATCACTCCTGGTTCACAGGAAGGGTGTCCATGTCACCATGAATTTAGGCAAATGAGGGGAAAGGGAGCTTATTTTGGGCACTGTCTTGGGGTGCGCCCCTCATGGAAAACTCTAGCCAGAGGTTCTGAGGAGTGTCTATGTGGAAGAAGATGAGGGCCATGTGGGAGTGTTTTGGTTTTTATTGTGGTCATTTGTGTGGCAGTTGGAAGAGATGACTGGGTCCAACTGGGCTTGAACACTGGTGTGATTCCCCGTAGAGAATGAGTTCTGAAACTGACCTCAGAGAAGTATTGCCATGAATTGTGTTGCGATTTCAGGAGGCCACACATGAGAGTCACCCTTAAAAACTGAGATTTAGGCCCAGGGTGGCTTTCCCAAGAATACTGCGAATCTCAGACAGGCTATCACATGATTTTATTCCGAAAGACTTGGCAGCCATAGTTGAGAGTCAAAACACACATGGACCTCACATTGTATACCTCAATTTGCCTGGCTTCATGTCACCTTTTGGCCACTCTTTGGGAAGCCTTGCCTGTGAGAATTCTCCAGATCTTTTATTGAAATGAGCTTCCTCAACATTTAATGGTTCCTGAATGAATTGAAACCCACAGTGCAAACAACTTCATCTGTGAAAAATGGCTAGATAAATACCATGAATGTTTAGAAATTCCCATGACCAGATGGCACTGGAGAACCTTTGGATGTCCTTTTGCTAATCATGAGTATACCAGAGAGTGCCTTGATTGACTGGGTTTCATGAAAATGTGTAGAACAGAGATGCCAGTAATTTGGAGCCTGCTGAGAAGTGGGCCTAGAGCAGTGGTGGGCAGGTGTGTGATAAAATATCTGTGGTGGTGCCATGTGGATCTGCCACTGACTTTCAAATGGCTTTAGACAGACATGGTGCAGCCAGCAGACCATTCTATATAAAGGCATCTTGTTATATGGAGAAGTTTCCGGGTAATGTTTAGAAACAGTTTGCTATTGTCAAGGGGGCAAGCTATGTGGGATAGAAGCCTGGTTGGTACATTCTACTGCCGACCCTGACCTACCACACGTGACAGAACTCTCTCCAGCACTGTGTCCCAGTTGAACTCCTTGTATTTCGTGAAGCCAATACCAAACTACAAGTGTAGCAGCAAAAAACACCACAAAAATTGGAGGATGACCAAATGACTTCACAGTCCACACGGGGAGACACTTAGCCCCCAGTGGCAACAGTTTACCTACAAAGAGAGAATTCAGCACTGCTGCCTCATTTTCACTGGAAAATCAGAAACCATATCCTCCAGGTCAAATATATGCAGACCCAGCTTTGATGGTTTCACTATAAAGGAAGCTAAAGCTCCTGAAAACAACGTATATTTCAAGTGCCCAACCTCAAAGGCAGTTTCTCAAGAAGTGTTTAGGCCAGCAGAGCTCCATGTCTGTGGAGTGTTTACCATGTCACATACTTTTGGAAACTCCTCTACCACCTCCAAGGTTGTGCATTTTCCATTCCATATATGTGTTCACAGATTTTCTAACTCTTCTCCTCTAATTGTGACTTACTTGGGGCAAGGTAATGTCAAGTCATTGTTCTAGATGAGAGGGGGAAGATTTTTTTGTAGCACACATTTGGATACACATTGGATTCATTTTCCAATTTTTCATTCGAAATACTGAATCCCTGACACTAACCCATACTCTACAAGACTCTTACTACTAATACTAATATGATGAGAAAAATAACCCAAACAGAATAGAAATACAAGTAGTTCAGAAGGGGCACAGTGTATAGTTGGACTTGCCTTTTGCATGATATAAGGTAGGAGTTATAAATCTAGTCAATTATTTGTTGAAATAATTCTCCATGTGTTTTTAAAGTAAAGAAATATGTGAATTCCTGCCTCCCTTTCTCTGTAACCTATTAAGCACATGTATTTTTTTATGCACAAATAGAATCCTACCTGGTTTCACATGTACATTCTTCTGAGGTGGCTGATTTGGCAGATACAAATTGTGAGAAGAGATCACTCCTCCTAAACGATGTTGGAACTGAAAATTTAACACATGGGTGAGCTTCCTAGATGAACAACATTATACATACATCCATGTTCAGTAAAATGAATATTTTTGGATATGCGGATGAGTTATTTTTCATGATGAATTTCGATTGGCATATATATTGCTACATTATAATGTGTTTGTGTTTGTGTGTCTATATAAATATGTATATATATATATATATATATATATATATATATATATATATATATATATATATATATATTGTCTCCAGATTTTAAAAATATGAAATATATGTGTCTTACTATACGCTGCCTAAATTAATTCATGTTCCTGTATGGGGATTTATAATCAATTTTTCACAAGATTATTCTCAGAAATATACATCCACTGAAATACATATTTGTTTTCTAGTACTGAAAACTAACTTCAGCTAATGGTGCTAACAAATCCTAATATTTCTACAGTAACTGACACAGTTTAACATCAATGCAAGTGGATTCCTATGGGATATGATGTTTTTGTTAAAGTTCATTTTTATTGAAACCTGATACGTTATTATTTCTTCAGTTTATGGACATCATAAGATATATCATTTCATTCACAAGTTCACAAATTTATAAACATTTGGTTCACTTTCAATCACTTCCTTCTTCGGAACACATATATTCCTCCATGTTTCTTGACTGATATTTTCACTAGACTTCTTTCTAAACATATTATTTTCGATTCCATAATCATTTTTGAAGCAAAATTCACACACTATTTATGATAAACGGTAACCCTAATATTACCATTAGATATATAACTGGTTGGAATGAATGTATGTATATCAAAATAAGATTTCCTATATATTTTCAGATATCAATACAATCCATTATTTAAATTTGGAAACAGTGATATAATTTATTCACAGTATGGTCTATTAATGCATCATCTCTATATTCATCAACACAGGGTAAACCTATTAGTATCCTTAGTACTAATTTATAAGTTTTCAAAATATTGCTCCCAGAAATGGTGGAAGAAATACTCATGTCACCTGATATACATATACATATTATCACAGTAATATTCTGGACACAAAATGAAAAGGTCACACTTATGATTGTACCAAAGCATCTATGGAAAGTGAACATGGATTACCAAAAACATCCATGTCCAGGTTGCCTAATGCTCTCAAATGTCAATCCTATTGGTGACTACATATTTCTTTCTTCTTAAGATTATATATTCAACCTCAAGCCTGTTGAAAATGTCTAATCCTATTACTCACGTTATACTTTGCCTGATTTCCTAATGTCTCTATTGATGTCTGCTTTCCTACATAGTTTCCCCATTTCATCATTGTGCCTGACTCTTCACATGTGGTGTCATTTATATTCACTCTCTAACTGAAACCCTATTGCTAAAGAACTTTTGGTCAAAATCCTAGACTCACTCTTCCTCCTAAACCTACTATCGTCCTAATCCTACAGACTATCCTGTTTTGACTGGATGTTCTCTTCTACATTCAATCATCTGAGGTACAGGGTCTTATGCCATTGTATTTCGATTTAACTGAGACCTCGGTGCAGAACATAATTCAAGCTAAGGATCCCAATCAAGGGCCCAAATCCTTCTGGGTTTTAAATATTACCTAGATTTCTGTTTTCATACTTATATTTCACCTCTATATTTTTATAAATATCGCAGGTAGCCAATATCATTATTCATACAACAAAATGATTTCTAACCCAAATCGAACATGCTATTAACCATAACCATACACTGTTCACTCAATCTCACTTTACAGAAGAGCAGAGACAAAGTTGGTCTTACAATACAGGAAGTTAGGAGATCTTCCAACTGCTTAGTACCTCAAAATCCATGCAGAAATGATCCCTGGAAAAGATGTAGGCAGCTCTGAAAAACCTGAGACAGCAAAAGTCTTCTTCCTTTGCAAACAACCCGATCAGGATGAAAGGATGTGTCTGAATCATCCTATCTCTTCTTAATGTAGGGAAGATGTATCAAACAAGGCCTGTGTGGAGAGTTTTCCCAGGTGCCTATGGTTTCTATACCATTCCAACTTGTGAAAATGTCACAGGAAATAGGGGCAGCCTCCATTTCCTGAGACCCTAGGAAGCAACTGTTAGGACAAAGTGGTGGCCAAGGCAGTGACCTCATTCATTTCTTGAAGTAAGTGACCTTACCTCACCTCCTTGGTGATGTAACTCTCTGAATTTTGTGATTCAGGAAGCCAGGCACCCAGAGTCAGTCCCTGTCCCAGTTCCACTGTTCTCACTTGTTTGGATTTACCAAGGACAGAGTCAGTCTTTCTTGGTACCTACTGATGTGAGGGTGGCCAAATGCCAAGTAAGCTTTGAAGATGGTCCTTTCCTGAGAGTGCAGGAAATGGCTCACCACTGCCTCCTGACAACTTCACAGAATTTGCAAAAGAGACCAGATCTGAGACAGGACCGGCCATTTCTAGGGAACATTGTATGGCCTACTAGTCAGAGGACACTCCAGATAGTAACAGACCTACTTGGGGGAAGGAGGTTCCTTGGTGTGTGTGGATGTCATTTTGTGGTTTTGTCTCATGTTCTCAGAATAGGCAAAAAAAGAGGTTTGTTTGGTTTGGAGTGGACTGTTTCTAGTAAGTCATTTGAAAAGGAGACTGTTTCTATGTCTGTGTATCCCACTGTGTCCTTGGTTGTAGATATTAGAAAAGAAAATGGCTCAATTTGTGTGTCCTGTCTAGGAGAAAGCTTCCAAGCATTCATCCTGCCCAATTACTGAATGGACTGATGCTTGCCTTATCCATGGGCAACACCTGCTATCTTTCTAGTTCCCATTATTTCCTGAATTCTGGCCATTCTCAACATTAGTTTCATGCTTTTTGTACAAGATATGTGCCACCTCCAACCTCTGTGACATGGCCATGTACTGGATAGCTGAAGGGAATGGCAAGCATCTCAGAAAACTCAGATATCAGAGTGACCAGGACAGTCTCAGTGGAGAAACCCTACTTGGGGCCTTTTGATTACCTATTGCTCTGTTCCCCTAAATGTCAGAAAGGTCTTTGCCTCAGCCCAAATCTTTGTGAAGATTGAAGAAAAGAGTTTTCAAATGGAAAGGAATGGGCATCACCTGCGGCTCTTCGCTTAATTGCTTTTGAAAGGGATGTGTCTGAATAAGCCCCATGGCCCTGTGTGAGGCTGTGCTTTAGATTTTCAGCACCTGATCGATCTAAAAAAAGATCCCATGTGTGCATCCAAAACCAAAATGGCAAAAATATCAGTCATTGTGGATGAAGCCTCTCGCCTTTCTCTGTAATATTCTTGACATCTACTAAGTGAGAATAGGGATCCTTTGGGTCAAATAAGTTCATCAAAGCCCTGCAGAGGCTATCTCATAGGTGCTTGGGTATTCTCATGACTCCAATTCACATAAAGAATCTAAACAACACAGTCAGTAGGCCTCAAATTGCAGAAGTGGAGCAGTATGAATACCAGGCCTATTGATCAATCCTGGTTCACAGGAAGGGTGTCCAGGCCACCCTGACTTTAGGCAAATGAGGGGCAAGGGAGCTTATTTTGGACACTCTCTTGGGCTGTACCCCTCATGGAAAGCTCCAGGCAAAGGTTCTGATGAGTGTCTATATGGAAGAAGGTGAGGGCCATGTAAGAGTGTTTTGATTTTAATTATGGTCATTTGTGTGGTGGTTGGAAAAGATGACTATGCCCACCTGTGTTTGAACTCTGGTGTGATTCCTTTTAGAGACTGAGTTCTGGAACTGACCTCAGAGAATTATTGCCAGGAATTGTTTTTGGATTTTAGGAGGCCACGCATGAGAGTAACCCTTGGAAACTGAGATCAATGCCCAGGGTGTCTTTCAACAGAGCACTGGGAATCTCAGCCAGGATACTACATGATTTTATTCTGAGAGATTGGCAGCCATAGTTGAGAGTCAAAACACACATGGACCTCACATTGTAGACCTAAATTTTTAGGCCTGGCTTCATGTGACCTTTTGGCCACTCTTTGGGAAGACTTGCCTGTGAGTGTTCTCCAGAGCTTTCATTGAAATGAGCTTCCTCAACATTTAATGGTTCCTGTATAAATTGAATCGCAAATTGGAGAATGACCTAATGGGCTTTACAGTCCACATAGGGAGACACTTAGCCCCCAGTAGCCACAGTTTACCTACAAAGAGAGAATTTAGCACTGCTGCCTCATGTTCATTGGAAAATCAGAAACCATATCCTCCAGGTCACATAGATGCAGACCAAGCTTTGATGGTCTCACTACAAAGGAAGCTAAATCTTCTGACAACAACATATATTTCAAGTGCCCAACCTCAGAGGCAGTTTCTCAAGAAGTATTTAGGCTGGCAGAGCTCCATGTTTGTGGAGTCTTTACCCTGTCCCTTACTTTTGGAATCTCCTGTACTTCCTCCCAGGTTGGGAACTCCTGAGCATATTCCATTCCAGATATGTATTCACAAATTTTCTTACTCTTCTCCTCTAATTCGGTGTTAATAGGGACGAAGGTAATGTCAAGTCATTGTTCTGGAGGAGAGTGAGAATATTTTTTTCTAGCACATATTTGCATACACATTTAATTGATTTTCCTATTTTCCATTTGAAATACTGAATCCCTGACACTAATCCATACACTACTAAACTCTCACTACTAATCCTAATATGATGGAGAAAAAGAAACATAACAGAATAGAAATACAGGCCTTTCATAGCAGGCATGGTGTACACTAGGACATGCCTTATGCTTTATCAAGAGTATGTGTTATAAATCTAGTCAATTTTTCATTGTAATAATTCTCCATGAGTTTTTAAAGTTAACTCATATGTAAATTCCTGTCTTCCTTTCTCTGTACCCGATTCAGCACATGTAGTTTTTTTATGCATATAAAGAATCCTACCTGGTATCACACGTACATTCTTGTGAGATCACTGATTTTTCAAATATACAAATTGTGAGAAGAGATCACACCCCCTATATACTGATGGAACTGAAAATTCAACCTATGGGTGAGCTTCCTAATGAAAAATATTATTCATAAATCCATGTTCAGTAAAATGAATATTCTTGGATATGTGCAGGAATTATATTAAATGATAAATTTCAATTGGAATATATATTGCTACATTTTAATGTGTGTGTGTGTGCGTGTGTCTCTCTCTCTCTTTCTCTCTCTCCCTCTCTCTCTCTCTCTCTCTCTCTCTCTATATATATATATATATATATATATATATATATATATATCTCCAGATTTTCCAAAATATGAATTATATGTGTCTTATTATACACTCCCTAAATTCCTTCATGTTCCTGTGTGGCATTATAATCAACATTTCACAACATTATTCTCAGAAATATCCAACCACCTGAAATACATATTTGTTTCCGAGTACTGAAAACTAAATTCAGTGAATGGTGCTTACAAATCCTAACATTTCTACAGTAACTGACCCAGTTTAACATAAATGCAAGTAGATTTCTATGGGACATCATGTGTATTTTGAAATTCATTTTTACTCAACACTGGTACATTACTATTTCTTCAGTTTATGGACATCATAGGTTATATCATTTCATCAACAAGTTTACAAATATATATGCATTTGGTTAACTTTCAATCTCTTCCTCCTAGCAGAACACATGTATTCCTCCATGTTTCTTTACTGGTCTTTTCACTAGATTTCTTTCAAAACACGTTATTTTCGATTCCATAATCATTTTTGAAGCAAAACTCACACACACTTCATGATAAACCGTAACCCTAATATTACCCTTAGATATATAACTGGTTGCAATGAATGTATGTATATCAATATAATATTTCCTGTATATTTTCAGATATCAATTCGATCCATTATTTAAAGTTGGAACTAGTTATATAATTTATTCACAATATGGTCTAATAATGCATCATCTCTATATTCATCAACACAGGGTAAACCTATTTATATCTCCAGTACTAATTTATAAGTTTTCAAAATATTGCTCCCCGTAATGGTGGAAGAAATACTTATGTCACCTGATATACACATACATTTTATCACAGTAATAATCTGGAAACAAATTGCAAAGGTCACACTTATGGTTTTACCAAAGCCTAAATGGAACTTGAGCATGAAATACTAAAAATATCATGGCCAGATTGCCTAATGCTCTCAAATATCAATCCTAATGGTGATTACATATTTGTTTATTCCTAAGATTATATATTCAAACTGAATCCTGTTGAAAATGTCTAATCCTATCACTCAATATATACTTTGCCTGATTTTGTAATGTCTCTATTGATATCTGCTTTTCTATATTTTCCCCAGTTCATCATTGTGACTGACTCTTCACATGTGCTGATATTTACATTCATTCTCTAACTGAAACCCTATAGTTAAACAACTTTTGGTCCAACTACTAGACTCACTCTTCTTTCCAAACATACTGATTATCTTCATAATCCTACAGACTATCCATTTTTGACTGGATGTTCTCTTCTACATTCAATCATCCAAGGTTTTGGGTCCTATGCCATTGTATATCGATTTATCTGAGTCCTCGGTGCAGAACATTATTCAAGCTAAGTATCCCAATTGAGGGTGCAATGCCCTTCTGGGCTTCAAATCTTTTCTAGATTTCTGTTTTCATACTTATATTTCATGTCTATATTCGTATAAATATCGCAGGTTCCCAATACCATTATTCATCCTGCAGAATGATTCCTAAGCCAAATTGAACATGCTATTAACCCTAACCATACACTGTTCCCTCAATCTCACTTTACAGAAAGCAGGGACAGAGTTGGTCTAACAATAAAGGAAGGTAGGGGATCTTCCACCTGCTGAGAACCTCAAAAGACCTTGCAGAAATGACCTCTGAAGAAGATGTAGGCAGCTATGAAGGACTTGAGAGAGAAAAAGTCATACTCCATGGCAAACAACACGGGCAGGATGAAAGGATGTGTCTGAGTCAGCCTCTCTCTTCTTAATGTAGGGAAGATGGACCAAACCAGACCTGTGTAGAGAGCTGTTCCCAGGTGACTATGGTTTCTATACCATTCTAACTTGTGAAAGTATCAAAGGAAGTAGGGGCAGCCTCCATGTCAGGAGACTGTAGGAAACAACTGTTAGGACAAAGTGGTGGCCATGGCAGTAACCTCATTCAGTTCCTGAAGGAAGTGACCTGACCTATTTCCTCTGTAATGGAACTCTCTGAATTTGGGATCCAGGAAGCCAGGAACCCAAAGCCACTCCCAGTCACAGAGGGTTCAATTCTTTGGATTTACCAAGGACAAAGTCAGTCTTTCTTGGTACCTACTGATGTAAGTGTGGCCAAATACCAAGAAAGCTCTGAAGAGGGGTCTTTCCTGAGTGGACAGGAATTGGCTCACGACTGCCTCCTGACAACTTCACAGAGTTGACCAAGGAGAGCAGATCTGAGACAGAAAAGGCCATTTCTGGAAAACATCGTATGGCCTACCAGTCAGAGGACACTCCAGATAGTCAGAGACCTATTTGGGGGAAGGAGGTGCATTTTTGGGTGTGGGTGTGGGTTTGCGGTAATTTCTCATGTTCTGAGAATAGGTAAAAAAGGTGGTTTGTTTGGTTTGGAGTGGACTGTTTCTCGTAAGTCATTTGACAAGGTGAGTGTTTCTATGTCTGTGTATCCCACTGTCTCAGTGGTTGTAGACTTTAGAAATCAGAATGCCTCAATGGGTGTGTCATGTCTAGGAGGAAGCTTTCCAGCATTCATCCTGCCCAATTTATGAATGGACTGCGGCTTGCCTTATCCATGGGCAACACCTACTATCTCCCTAAGTTCCTGGATTCTTCCTGAATTCTTGCTATTCTCCAGAATAGTCTCATGGTTTTGTGTCCAAGATATGTACCACCTCCAAGCTCTGTGACATGGTCATGTACTGGATAGCTGAAGGGAATGGCGATCATCTCAGAAAACTCCGATATTAGTGTGACCAGTAATGTCTCAGTGGAAAAACCCTGCTTTGAGCCTTTGATTACCTATTGTTAGGTTGCCATGAATGTCAGGAAAGTCTTTGCCTCAGGCCACCCCTTTGTGAAGCCTGAGGAAAACAGTTTTCAAAGAGAAATGAATTGGCATCACCTGTGGCTCTTTGCTTAATTGTTTTGGAACAGAATGTGTCTGAATCAGCCTCTTGGTCTTGTGTGAGGCTGTGGCTTAGATTGTCAGAACCTGATGGATCTAAAGGAATATCCCATGTGTGCATCCAAAACCAAAATTGAAAAAAGATCAGTCATTGTGGATGAAATCTCTCGCCTTCCTCTGTAAGATTCCTGACCTCCATTAAGTAAGAATAGGAATCATTTGTGTCAAATGAGTTCTCCAAAGCCCTGCAGAGGCTAGATAATAGGTGCTTGGCTTTTCCCATGACTCCAATTCACACAAAGAATCTATACTCGACCGTCAGTAGGCCTCAAATTTCAGAAGTGGAGCAGTATTAGCAGCAGGCCTTTTTGATCACTTCTGGTTCACAGAAAGGTTGTCCATGCCACCCTGACTTTAGGCAAATGAGGGGCAAAGGAGATTATTTTTGACACTGTCTTGGGCTGAGCAC
Organism: Callospermophilus lateralis; assembly: GCF_048772815.1. Classification (NCBI taxonomy): domain Eukaryota; kingdom Metazoa; phylum Chordata; class Mammalia; order Rodentia; family Sciuridae; genus Callospermophilus; species Callospermophilus lateralis. The sequence goes on from NW_027514427.1 coordinate 1,049,982, forward strand.
CTCATGGAAATCTTTAGCTAGAGGTTTTGATTAGTGTCTATATAAAAGATGAAGAAAGCCTTGTGGGAGTGATGTGGATTTAGTTGTCGTCATTTGGGTGGCAGTTGGAAGAGATGCCTGGGTTCACCTGGGCTTGAACACTGGTGTGATTTCCCTTAGAGACTGAGTTGTGGAACTGACCTCAGAGAAGTATTGCCATGAATTGTTTTGAGATTTTAGGAGGCCAGGCATGAGATTCGCCATTGTAAACTGAGATCTAGGCCCAGGGTGGCTTTCCACACAGCACTGGGAATCTCAGCCAGGGTATCACATGATTTTATTCTGAAAGATTGGCAGCCATAGTTGAGAATCAACACACACATGGACCTCACATTGTAGACCTCATTGCACCTGGCTTCATGTGACCTTTTGGCCACTCTTTGGGAAGCCTTGCCTGTGAGAGTTCTCCCGAGGTTTCATTGAAATGAGATTCCTCACCATTTAATGGTTCCTGTATAAATTGAATCGCACAGTTCCTCCAACTTCATTATGGAAAAATATCTAGATAAATACCATGAATTTTTTGAAATTCCCATGACCAGGTGGCACTGGAGAACCTTTGGATGTCCTGTTGCTGATCATGATTTTACCAGGCAGTGCCTTGATTGACTGGGTTTCATGAAAATGGTGTAGAACAGAGATACCAGAAAATTGGAGCCTGCGGACTAGTGGGCCTACAGCAGTGGAGTGTAGGTGTGTGGAAAAAAAAAAAAAAAAAACATCTGTGTTGGGGCCACGTGGATCTGCCATTGGCTTCCAAATGACTTGTGACTGACATGGTACAGCCAGCAGACCTTTCTATGTAAAAGCATCTTTTTATATGGAGAGGATTCCTGCCAATGTTCAGAATCAGGTTGCTATTGTCAAGTTGAAAAGCTATGATGGATTGAAGCCACATGGGTGCATTTTCCTGCAGACCCTCACCCACCACACGTGAGAGTACTCCCTCCAGCCCTGTGTCCCAGTTGAACTCCTTGTATTTCATGAAGTCAATACCAAACTCACAGTGCAGCAGTAAGAAACACCACGAAAGTGGAGGATGACCAAATGGCTTTACAGACCACACGGTTAGACACTTAGACCCCAGTGGCCAATGTTTACCTACAAAGAGAGAATTCAGCACTGCTGCCTCATGTTCACTAGAAAATAAAGAACCATGTTATCCAGGTTACATAGGTGGAGACCCAGCATTGATGGTCTCACTACAAAGGGAGCTAAAGCTCCTGACAACAACATATATTTCAAGTGCCCAACCTCACAGGGAGTTTCTCAAAAAGTCATTAGTCCAGCAGAGCTCCAGTTTTGTGGAGTGTTTACCCTCTCACTTACTTTTGGAAACTGTTCTACCTCCTACAAGGTTGTGAACTCCTGAGCATTTTCCTTTCCACATATGTATTCACAAACTTTCTAACTCTTCTCCACTAATTGTGTATTATTTGGGGCGAAGGTAATGTCAAAGCATTGTTCTGAATGAGAGTGGGAAGATTTTTGTGTAGTACATATTTGCATACACATTAGATTCATTTTCCTATTTTCCATTTGAAATACTGAATCCCTGACACTAACCCATACCCTACTAGACTCTGACTACTAATCCTAATATGATGGAGAAAAAGAAACCTAACAGAATAGAAATACAGGCCTTTCATAGGAGGCATGGTGTATACTTGGACTTGCCTTCAGCTTTATCAAGGATATGTGTTATCAATCTTGTCAACTTTTCATTGTAATATTTCTCCATGAGTTTTTAAAGTTAACACATATCTAAATTTCTGTCTCCCTTTCTCTGTAGCCTATTCATCACATGTATTTTTTTTATGCATATTTAGAATTCTCCCTGGTATCACACATACATTCTTGTGAGCTCATTTATTTTGGAAGATACCAATTGTGAGAAGAGATCACTCCCTCTAAATCCGGATGGAACTGGAAATTCAACCTATGGGTGAATTTCCTAGATGAACAATATTATGCATAAATGAATGTTCAATAAAATGAATATTTTTGGATATATGGATTATATATATTTCATGATGAATTTCGAATGGCATATATATGGCTGCATTTTAATGTCTGTGTATGTATCTATGTAATTATCCATTTATCTATCTATCTATCTATATAGATATAGATATCTACTCTCAAGATTTTCCAAAATATGAATTATATGTGTCTTATTATACACTCCCTAAATTCACTCATGTGTGTGTATGTGGATTTATAATCAACTTTACACAAGATTATTCTCAGAAATATTCATCCACCTGAAATACATATTTATTTCCTAGTACTGAAAACTAAATTCAGTGAATGTTGCTTACAAATCCTAATATTTCTACAGTAACCCAGTTTAACATCAATGCAAGTAGACACCTATGGGACATGATGTGCCTTTTGAAGTTCATTTTTATTCAACACTGGTACATTACTATTTCTTCAGTTTATGGACATTATAGTATATATCATTTCATCCACAATTTCACAAATTTATAGGCATTTGGTTCACTTTCAATCACTTCCTACTTCAGAACACATGTATTCCTCCATGTTTCTTGACTGTTCTTTTTATGAGATTCTTTCCAAACACATTATTTTCGATTTCCATAATCACTTATGAAGCAAAACTCACACACTCTTCATGATAAACCGTAACGCTAATATTATCATTAGATGTATAACTGGTTGGAACGAATGTATGTTTATCAATATAAGATTTCTTGTATATTTTCAGATATCAATTCAATCCATTATTTAAAGTTTGAACCAGTTATATTATTTATTCACAGTTTGGTCTATTAAGGAATCATCTCTATATTCATCGACCAAGGGTATTCCTATTTGTATCCCCAATACTAATTTATAAGTCTTGAAAATATTGCTTTCAAAAATCGTGGAAGAAATACTCTAGTCACCTGATATACATATACATTTTATCACAGTAATATTCCTGACACAAAATGCAAGTGTCACACTTATGATTGTACCAAAGCCTATATTGAAAGTGAGCATGTATTACTAACAACATCCATGTCCTGATTCACCTATGATCTCAAATATCATTCCTATTCGTGACTACATATTTGTTTCTTCCTAAGATTGTATATTCAAACTCAACCCCGTTAAAAATGTCTTATCCTATCTCTCACTTTGTACTTTGCCTGATTTCCTAATGTCTCTATTGATATCTGCTGTCCTACACATTTTCCCCAGTTCATCACTATGGCTGACTCTTCACGTATGCTGACATTTACATTCACTCTCTAACCAAAACCCTATATCTAAAGTACTTTTGATCCAACTCCTCGATTCACTCAAATGGGTTCTTCAAAGCCCTTCAGAGGATAGCCCATAGGTGCTTGGGTTTTCTCATAACCCCAAATCACATAAAGAATCTATAACCCACAGAGAGTAGGCCTCAAATTGGAGAAGTAGAGCAGTATTAATGGCAGGCCTATTTGATCACTCCTGGTTCACAGGAAGGGTTTCAAAGCCACCCTGAATTTAGGCAAATGAGGGGCAAGGGAGCTTATTTTCGACACTGTCTTAGGCTGCACCCCTCATGGAAACCTCCAGAAAGAGGTTATTCTGACTGTCTATATGGAAGAAGATGAGGACCATTTTGGAGTGTTTTGGTTTACTTGTGGTCATCTGTATTACGGTTGGAAAAGATTCTTGGGTCAACCTGGGCTTGAACTCTTGTGTGATTCCCCTTAGAGACTGAGTTCTGGAAGATATCTCAAAAAAGTATTGGCATAAATTGTGTTGGGAATTTAGGAGGCCAAACATGAGAGTTGCCCTTGGATATTGAGATCTAGGCCCAGGATGGCTTTCCAAAGAGCACTGGGAATCTCAGCATGACTTTATCTCACATGACTTTATTCAGAAAAACTTGGCAGCCATAGTTGAGAGTCAAAACACACACGGACCTCAATTGTAGACCTCAATGGGCCTGGCTTCATGTGACCTTTTGGCCACTCTTTGGGAAGCCTTGCCTGTGAGAGTTCTCCCGAGCTTTCATTGAGATGAGCTTTCTCACTATTTCATGGTTCCTCAATGAATTGAAACACACAGTGCCTCCAACTTCATCCTTAAAAATTGGCTAGATAAATACCATGAAATTTTTGAAATTCCTATGAACAGGTGGCACTGGAGAAACTTTTTATGTCTGTTGCTGATCACGAGTATACCAGGCAGTGCCCTGATTGACTGGGTTTAATGAAAATGTTGTAGAACACAGATTCCAGAAAGTTGGAGCCTGCTTAGTAGTGGGCCTAGAGCAGTGGTTGGCAGGTGTATGATAAAACATCTGTCGTGGGGCTACATGGATCTTCCATTGGCTTCCAAATGGCTTGTGACTGACATGGTGCAGCCAGCAGACCCTTACAAGTAAAGAGATCTTGTTATATGGAGAGGTTTCAGGGCAATGTTCAGAATCAGGTTGCTATGGACATGGGTGCAAGCTTTTTGGGATAGAAGCTTTGTTGGTGCATTCTCCTGCATACCCTCACCCACCACACGTGAGAGTACTCCCTCTAGCACTGTGTCCCAGTTGATCTCCTTGTACTTCGTGAAGCCAATACCAAACTTAGAGTACAGCAGTAAATAACACCAGAAAAATTCAAGTATGACCAAACGGCTTCACAGACCCCCCGGTTAGACACTTAGACCCGAGTGGCCTCAGTTTACCTACAAAGAGAGAATTCAGAACTGCTGCCTCATGTTCAATAGAAAATAAGGAACCATGCCCTCCAGGTAACATAGATGCTGACCCAGTTTTGATCATCTCACTACAAAGGAAGCTAAATCTCCTGACAACAACAAATATTTCAAGGGCCCAAACTCAGAGGCAGTTTCTCAAAAATTCATTAGGCCACAAGAGCTCCATATTTGTGGAGTGTTTACCATGTTCTTTACTTTTGGAAATTCCTCTACCACCTCCAAGGTTGTGAACTCCTGAGCATTTTCCTTTCCAGATATATATTCACAGATTTTCAAACTCTTCTCCAATAATTGTGTCTTATTTGGGGCGAAGGAAATATCAAGGCATTCTTTTGGAGGACAGTGGGAAGATTTTTGTCAAGCAAATATTTGTATACACATTAGATTCATTTTCCTATTTTATATTTGAAATACTGAATCCCTGACCCTAACCCATACCCTACTAGACTCTGACTGTTCCCAGGTGCCTATGGTTGGTATACCATTCTAACTTGTGAATGTGACACAAGAAGTAGGGGCAGCCTCTATCTCATGGAACCCTTGGAAGCAAATGTTAGGACAAAGTGGTTGCCAAGGCAGTGACCTCATTCAGTTCCTTAAGGAAGTGACCTACCTCACTTTCTTAGTGATGGAACTCTCTGAACTTGGGATCCAGGAAGCCAGGCACCCAGAGCCAGTCCCAGTCCCTTTTCCAGTGGGTTCACTTGTTTGGATTTACCAAGGACAGAGTCAATCTTTCTTGGTACATACTGATGTGTGGATGACTAAATGCCAGGAAAGCTCTGAAGAGGGGCCTTTCTTGAGAAAGCAGGTAGTGACTCACCGATGGCTCCTGACAACTTTACAGAGTTGGTAAAGGAGACCAGATCTAAGACAGGACAGGCCATTTCAGGGGAACATAGTATGGCCCATCAGTCTGAGGACACTCTGTATAGTCACAGAACTATTTGGGTAAAGGATGTGCCTTTGTGGATGTGGATGTGAGTTTGTGGTTTTGGCTCATGTTCTGAGAATAGTTAGAAAAGGCAGTTTGTTTGGTTTGGAGTGGACTGTTTTTAATAAGTTATTTGACATGGTGAGTGTTTCAATGTTTGTGTATTCCACTTTGTCCATGGTTGTAGATATTAGAAAAGTGAATGCATCAATGCATGTGTCCTGACAAGAAGAAAGCATCCCAGCACACATCCTGCCCAATTTATGAATGGACTGTGGCTTGCCTTATCAATGGGCAACACCTACTAACTTCCTAAGTTCCTGTTTTCTTCCTGAATTCTGGCCACTCTCCAGAATAGGCTCATGTTTTTTTGTCCAAGATATGTACCACCTCCGAGCTCTGTGACATGGCCATGTACTGGATAGCTGAAGGGAATGGGGAGCATCTCAGAAAACTCAGATATCAGTGTGACCAGTAAAGTCTCAGTAGAGAAATACTGCTTGGTGCCTTTTGCTTACCTACTGTTCTGTTGACCTGAATGTCAGGAAGGTCTTTGCCTCAGACCACCAGTTTGTGAAGCCTGAAGAAAACTGCTTTCAAACGGAAATGAAGGAGCATCACCTGTGGCTCTTTGCTTAATTGCTTTAGAAAGGGATGTGTCTGAATCATCCTCATGGCTCTGTGTGAGGCTGTGGCTTAGATTCTCAGCACCTGATGGATCTAAAGAAAGATCCCATGTGTGCATCCAAAACCAAAATGGCAGAAAGATCAGTAATTGTGGGTGAAGTCTCTTGCTTCCTCTATTATGTTCCTGACCTACATCATGTAGGAATAGGTATTTTTTGGGACAAATGAGTTCTTCAAAGACCGGACGAGGTGCCTGGGTTTCACATGACTCCAAATCACATAAAGAATCTATACCTCACAGTCAGTAGGCCTCAAAATGGAGAAACAAAGCATTATTAATTGCAAGCCTATTTGATCAATCCTGGTTCACAGGAAGGGTGTCCAGGAAACCCTGATTTTAAGCAAATTAGGGGCAAGGGAGCTTATTTTGGACACTCTCTTGGGCTGCACCCCTTATGGAAACCTCCAGCCAGAGGTAATTATGAGTGTCTATATGGAAGAATATGAGGGCCATGTGGGAGTGTTTTGGTTTTAATTGAACATGTTAATAACACTAACCATACACTGTTCCATCAATCTAAGTATTCAGAAGAGCAGGGACAGATTTGTTCTTACAATACAGGAATGTAGGGGATCTTCGACCTGCTGAAAACCTCAAAGGTCAATGCAGAAATGATCCCTGGAGAAGATGTAGGCAGCTATGAAAGACCAGAGAGAGCAAAAGTCATATTCCATGGCAAAAAACCTGGTCAGGATGAAGGGTTGAATCTGAATCAGACTCTCTCTCCTTAACGTAGAGGAGATGGACCAAACCAGGCTTGTGTGGAGAGCTGTACCCAGGTGCCTATGGTTGGTATACCCTTCTAACTTGTGAAAGTGTCTCAGGAATTAGGGGCGGCCTCCATCTCATGGGACCCTTGGAAGCAACTGTTATGACAAAGTGCTTGCCAAGGCAGTGACCTCATTCAGTTCCTGAAGGAATTACCTTCCTAACTTCCTTGGTGAAGGAACTCTCTGATCTTGTGATCCAAGAAGCCAGGCACCGAGTTCCAGTAACAGTCACAGTTACAGTGGGCACACTTGTTGGATTTACCAAGGACAGAGTCAGTCATTCTTGGTACCTACTAATGTGAGGATGGTCAAATGCCAAGAGTGCTCTGAAGAGGGGCCTTTCCTGAGAAAGCAGGTAGTGGCTCAACGCTGGCTCCTAACAACTTCACAGAGTTGGCCAAGGTGACCAGATCTGAGGCAGGACAGGCCATTTCGGGGGAACACAGTATGGAGCACAAGTCAGAGGGCACTTCGGATAGTCACAGACCTACTTGGGGGAATGAGTTGAATTTGTGGGTTTGGGTGGGGTTTCTGGTTTTGTGTCATTTTCTCAGAATAGGTAGGAAAGGCGGTTTGTTTGGTTTGGAATGAACTAATTCTTCTAAGTCCTTTGACAATGCGAGTGTTTCTATGTCTGTGTATCCCACTGTGTTAGTGGTTGTAGACATTAGAAAAGAGAATGCATCAACGGATGTGTCCTGTCTAGTAGAAAGCTTCCGAGCATTCATCCTGCCCAATTTATGAATGGAGTGTGGCTTGCCTTATCGAAGGGCAACACCTGCAATCTTTCTAAGTTCCTGATTTCTTCCTCAATTCTGGTCACTCTCAAGAATAGGCTCATGGTTTTGTATACAAGATATGTACCACCTCCAAGGTCTGTGACATGGCCATGTACTGGATAGCTGAAGGAAATAACGAGCATCTCAGAAAACTCAGATAGCAGTGTGACCAGGAATATCTCAGTGGAGAAACCCTGCATTGGGCCTTATGCTTACATATTGTCCTGTTGCCCTGAATGTCAGGAAGGTGGTTGCCTCAGGCCAACACTTTTGGAAGCCTGAACAAAACAGTTTTCAAATGGAAATAAATGTGCATCTCCTGTGGCTCTTTGCTTAATTGCTTTGGAAAGGGATGTGTCTGAATCAGCCTCTTGGCGCTGTGTGAGGCTGTGGCTTAGATTCTAAGCACCTGATGGATCTAAAGAAAGATACCATATATGCATCCAAAACCAAAATGGCAAAAAGAGCAGTCATTGTGGATGAAGTCTCTTGCCTTCCTCTGTTAGGGTATTGACTTCCGTCAAGGAAGAATAGGGATCCTTTGGGTCAAATGGGTTCTTCAAAGCTCTGCAGTGGCTTGCCCATAGTGCTTGGGTTTTCCCATGCCTCCAATTCCCTAAAAGAATCTTAACCCCACAGTCAGTAGGCCTCAAATTTTAGAAGCGGAGCAGTATTAATGGCAGGCTGATTTGATCACTCCTGGTTCATAGGAAGGCTGTCCAGGCCAACCTGACTTTAGGCAAATGAGGGGCAAGGCAGCTTATTTTGGACACTGTCTGGGGCTGCACCCCTCATGGAAGCCTCCTGCCAGAGGTTATGATTAGTGTCTATATGGAAGAAGTTGAGGGTCATGTGGGAGTGTTTAGGTTTTAATTGTGAGAGATGACTGGTTCCACCTGGGTTGAATTCTGGTGTGATTCCCCATAAAGCCTCAGTTCTTGAACTGACCTCAGAGAAGTATTGCCATGAATTGTGTTAAGATTTTAGGAGGCCATGCATGAGAGTCGCCCTTTGAAACTGAGATCAAGACCTAGGGTGGCTTTGCATTGAACACTGGGAATCTTAGCCAGGATATCACATGATTTTATTCTGAAAGTCTTTGCAGCCACAGTTGAGTCAAAACACACATGGACCTCACATTGTAGACCTCAATGGGCCTGGCTTCATGTGACCTTTTGGCCACTCTTTGGGAAGCCTTGCCTGTGAGTGTTCTCTAGAGCTTTCATTGAAATGAGCTTCCTCAACATTCAATGGTTCCTGAATGAATTGAAACCCAAAGAGCCTCCAACTTCATCCTTGACAAATGGCTTGATAAATACCATGAATTTTTTGAAATTTCCATGAACAGGTGGCACTGGAGAACTTTTGGATGTCCTGTTGCTGATGATGAGTGTACCAGACAGTGCCTTGATTGACGGGGTTTCATGAAATTTGTGTAGAACAGTGATGCTAGTAAGTTGGATCCTGCTCCTTAGTGGGCCTAGAGCAGTGGTGTGAAGGTGTGTGATAAAACATGTGAGGTGGTGACATGTGGATCTTCCATTGGCTTCCAAATGGCTTGTGACTGACATGGTACAGCCAGCAGACCCTTCTATGCAGAGGCATTTTTTATATAGAGAGGTTTCAGGGCAATGTTCAGTATCAGGTTGCTATGGAAAAGGGGGCAACTTATGTGGGATAGAATCCTGGTTGGTGCATTCTCATGCAGACCGTGACCCTAAACACGTGACAGAACTCTCTCCAGAACTGTGTCCCAGTTTAGCTCCTTGTATTTCATGAAGCAAATACGAAACTCCCAGTGCAGCATAAAGAAACACCACGAAAATTGGAGAATGACCAAATGGCTTCACAGTCCACACGAGGAGACACTTACAACCAAGTGACCATAGTTTAACTACAAAGAGAGAATTCAGCACTGCTGCCTCATGTTCATTGGAAAATTAGAAACAATGTCCTCCAGGTCACATTGTTGCACACCCAGATTTGATGGTCTCACTACAAAGGAAGCTAAAGCTCCTGACAACAAAATATATTTTAAGTGCCCAACCTCAGAGGAAGTTTCTGAAGAAGTCTTTACACCAGCAGAGCTCCATGTTTGAGGAATGCTTACCCTGACCCTTACTTTTGAAAACTCCTCTACCACCTCAGTGGTTGTGAACTCCTGAGCATTTTTCATTCCTGATATATATTCACAGATTTTCTAACTTTTCTCCTCTAATTGTGTCTTACTTGGAACGAAGGCAATGTCAAGGCAATGTTCATGATAAGAGTGTGAACATTTTTTGTAGCACATATTTACATACACATTGCATTCACTTTACAATTTTCCATTCAAAATACTGAATCTCTGACACAAACCCATACCCTACTAGACTCTGACTACTACTCCTAATATGATGGAGAAAAATAACACAAAGAGAATAGGAATAAAAGCAGTTAAGAGGAATCATAGTGTATAGTTGTACTTGTCTTTTGCATGATTAATGGTAGGTGTTATAAATTTAGTCAATTTTTAATTTAAATAATTCTCCATGTGTTTTTAAGGTTAACAAATATGTGAATTCCTGTCTCCCTTTCTCTGTATCCTATTTAGCACATGTACTTTTAAATGCACATATGAAATCCTATCTGGTATCACATGTACATTCTTGTGAGGTGGCTGATTTTGCAAATACAATTTGTGAGAAGTGATCACTCCTCTTAAACGCTGTTGGAACTGAAAATTCAACCTATGGGTGAGCTTCCTAGTTGAACAACATTATACATAAATCCATGTTCAGTAAAAGGAATATTTTTGCATCTGTGGATGATATATATGTCATGATAAATTTCGATTGGCATATATATTGCTAATTTAATGTCTCTGTGTGTGTGTGTATTTTGTGTGTGTGTATGTGTGTATGTATATATATATATATATATATATATATATATATATATATATATATATATAGAGAGAGAGAGAGAGAGAGAGAGAGAGAGAGAGAGAGAGACTCTCCAGAAATATATGTGTCTTATATACACTCTCTAAATTCATTCACATCCATGTATATGGATTTATAATCAACTTTTCACAAGATTTTTCTCAGAAATATTCATCCACCTGAAATACATATTTGTTTCCAGTACTGAAAACTAACTTCAGTTTATGTTGCATACAAATACTAATATTTCTACAGTAACTGACCTAGTTTAACATTAATGCAAGTAGATTCCAGTGGGATATGATGTGTATTTTGACAGTCATTTTTATTCAGCACTGATACATTTCTATTTCTTCAATTTATGCACATGATAGAATATATATTTCATCCACAAGTTAGCAAACTTATAGGCATTTGTTTCACTTTCAATCACTTCCTGCTTCAAAACACATGGATTCCTCTAGGTTTCTTGACTGGGCTTTTCATGAGACTTCTTTCCAAACACATTATTTTCATTTTCCATGATCACTTTTGAAACAAAACTCACACACTCTTCATGATAAACCATAAACCTAATATTACCATTAGACGTATAAGTGGTTGGAATGAATGTATGTATATCAATATAAGATTTCCTGTATATTTTCAGATATCAATGGAATCCATTATTTAAATTTGGAACCCGTTATATTATTTATTCACAGTATGGTCTATTCATGCATTATCTCTATATTCATAGTCACAGGATATACCTATTTGTACCCCCAATACTAATATATACATCTTCAAAATATTGCTCCCAGAAATGGTGGAAAAAATACTCACGTCACCTTATTTACATATACATTTTATCACAGTAATATTCTGGACACAAAAAGCAAAGGTGACACTTATTATTTTACCAATGTAAAGGTCAGGTGAGTGTCGGAGGAAGAGACCACCAGAGACTGTCTCATGCAACAGCCAAGGGTTTATGGGGGTCCAGCATGCTGGGGTCAGAGCTCCCTTGAATAGAGCACAGAACCCTGAGAACAGCTTAAGCAGAGCTTATATACATTCCTTGGAGAGGACAGGGAGGGAAGTTTATTGATGGGTCAGGGCGAGTGGGCCGTTTGCGTCCAAACGGGTGAGGGAGTACATTCTGCAGTTTTGCAGTTGGGTACAGCACATTCAGGGAACTAGATTAGCAAACAGTTCTCAAGATATCAACAGTGTTTTGTTAAGCATACCGAAAAACTGGAAGTGACAAGTACCTATTTTATTAACCTTTCATTCCCCACTTCTTCTTTTGGTTACTTTTAATCATAAAAGTGATCATTGGGTGTGTCACATTTTATGTTTCCTAGTGTGGTATATTGTTTTCTGATTACCATAATTTTAACTTGTTCAATTTGAGCCTGGAGAAAGGAAACTACACGGGTGATCAAACAGGGTCCTACAGTTAGCAATAATATGAAGATTATTAATGGACTGGCCAGGGCTGATAAAAACGTAGTTAACGAGGGGGACTGTGTGAACCAAGACTCAAACCACCTTTTTGGGGCCTCTCTCTCTTGTTGATGCCCTTCAAAGCATCTTCTTAATTTAATCATAGATTCTTTTACAACTCCAGTATGGTCGGCATAAAAGCAACATTCTTCCCTCAATGCAAAACAAAGGCCCCTTTTCTCATGAAGAGGAGGTCCAACCCTCGACTGTTCTGTAAAATAACTTCAGAGAGAGAGGTTAAAGATTCGTGTAAAGCTGTGATGGAGGTTTTTAATATCTTTAAGTTTTGGTCAATTACTGCTTCTAATTGGGTCATTTGTTGTGTCCCATGGACGAGGGCAGTGGTTCCTGTGCCCACCCCTGCAGCATCTCCTATTCTTAATTGGATGACTAAAGTGAGGGATACAGGTTCCTGGCAGAACCGGGCTGTATGCCCCCCTATTTGATATTTAAATGTACCTGCATCATGATAGAGCACTCTGGGAAACATCTGCACCATTACATAATTAATCACATCTGTTGACCATTTTATGAAAACATAAACAATGTTTAAGTATATAGAATTGTACTGCTGTAGGGACGGATCAGGCAAGGCACATAAGATAGCACAGAAGGCAGGGAAACAGTCTTATTTGGTTGCAACCGGATTTAGAGGGCATTGCTTCTGTTGTAATCAATTAATCCCTGAACCACAAGTTTAGGTAGTTTCAGAAATTTGTACCCAGCATGTAAGGGAAGGGGCTCAGAAATTCACAGTCTGCAGAAGTTCAAAAAAAGCAGTTTTTGTTTCTGTTTTTTTCCCTCTGTTCTGGGCAAGTTAACTTCTTAAGGACACCTGGGAGGGGGAGAGCTTTTTTCTTCTCTTTTTTCTTTTCCTCCCTGCCAGCTGTTACCATGGAGCCCAGTTGGTAACTTCTTTATCTTTGAAATGTAGCCATCTCTATGAAGCCCCAGCTCTAGGCCAGAGGCCTTCTTCATATATTTTGTGAAAAACTAGTAAGGGGGTGTTCATCTTAGGAGTGCTGATTTTTCCAGCCAGTGGCCAAGTAGAACAGAGTAACACGAAAAGAGGAAGTTTATCTACATCGAACTCTTTTATAGGGACTCTGTTGCTGAAAAGCCTAAAGTCAGCCATGGTGAAGACTTCTGGAGAAGGTCATTAAAGACTTTTCTGTGGGCCTGGTACAGAGGAGAAGACGGGGAAGGTAGGGGGTGAGAGCAGCTCCGTGGATCTGAGAATGAAGAAAAAGAGATATAAAAGAATAATGGGAAAGGGGTTTGGGATTTTCCTGGCAACAAAACTTGAGCAGTAGAACAGGTAGAGCAGAGGGGAAGACGGCAGTGAGTATCCCAAAAAGCATGTGAGGGACTTTAAATTCTTAGTAACCTGTTTTCAGTGATGACAAAGCAACTTTAAAGGCCATTTTAAATACATCTTGGATAGGCGACTGAGGGCACTCCTCAGCTGGTTTGAGCTTTGGGTTAACTGGTAAGAGGACCTGGTGGGACCCGGTTCGGGCACTGACAGGAGGAGAGAGGAGTGAGTGGGTGGAAGGGTACCTCAGTACCTGCAAGCTCAGCAAGGGGGCGATGGTCTGAGAACCGACGGAGATTTGGGTTTTTGATGTAGTAATTGGAGATGAGAAATCAGGTTGCTGATGTGGGAGTGACAGCAGAGAGTCTGGGGCAGAAGGCTACGGGTGAGGATCTATTGGAGAAGCATAGTTCAGGATTTGAGCAAAGGAGGGAAAAGGCCTACACGTAGGGGAATTTCCTTCCACCCTTTTGAGCACTTTTCAAAGTTGAAAAGGTCACGCAAAATTTGAGGATCTAGAGACCCCTCTGGGGGCCATCGGTTTTTGTTATCTAACTGTTAATATGGCCAATGCTGTGTACTGAATTTGATGAGGAGTTTGGGTTCCACCAGGTAGCCCCTGAATGCTCACATCTACATTATTTACAAAAGAAGTTGGCTTTTCCCCCACACAGTCGTGGCTGTTCTTGGCTTTGGTAGTCCGCCGGGCAAACATAGTAATCTAGGCTAGCCAACCTGCATCTGGCTCGCGTGTCCCTATATCCATAATGTTTGTTTCCATTATCTATGGTACAGAAAGTATTTAATGGAATTTTTGGGGATCCTCTTCCTCTGGGATTTCCCAATAAGAAAGACGTATAGCCAGCTGACAAATTTCTTGGTGGAGAGATGGCCACCAGGTCCCTAAGTGGGCTGTATGCGAGATAGACCATACATCTTGTCTAGTAGGATTTGTGATCAGCCATCGCTGCTGAATGGGCTGATGAGGGTTAGGACAACTGGTGGCCAAGGGGAGAGTCTATAGTCTTATTCACATGGCGAATACGCAATTTGAAAATGTTACCAGTCTTCCAGTTTCCAGCCAGATTCTGAACAGGGCGCAGGCTTGAGATGAGAAGTAGGAACCAGGAAGTGATTCCGTCTAACTTTAGCACTGTAGGTGTTATAAGTAGCACCTGGTATGGTCCTGTCCAGCGGGGTTCCAGGGATGACACCTGATGTCGTCTTATGTAGACAAAGTCTCTTACTTGATATCGATGTGGAGTGCCCTCTTCACCAGGTTGGTAGGCAGTGGCCAGCTGTTTCCACAGGTATTGCTGAGTTCTTTCCAGAGCTTTAAGTCTGTCAAGCAAGGTGGTGTTGAAGGGATCGTTAGGTTTGAGTTAGGGTTAAGTCCGTTCTGGAGATGGGGCCCCATAGAGAATTTCATAGGGGGTGAGATTACACAAAGAAACAGAGGGAGTATTTCTTGCATGAAACAGTGCATAAGGCAGGAGCATAGTCCAATCTTTTATGCTACTCTTTAAGCTGAATTTCGTTAAGGTCTCTTTAATGGTTTTATCTAATTTTTTTTACCTGTCCTGATCTCTGGGGTCTATAAGCACAATCTAACTTTCAATTAATCCCCAGGGTCCTGGCTAACCCCTGACTTACCTGGGCCATGAACGCTGGTCCATTATCAGACCCTATTACCATAGGCAGGCGATACCTTGGAAAAATATCTTTCAGGATCTTCTTGACCACCATTTGTGCCTTTTTTTGAAGGGGTGAAGGTTTCAATCCATCCTGAAATGTATCTACAAAGAGTAGGAGATATTTAAGTCCATACCATGCTTGCTTAATTTCAGTAAAGTCCACTTCCCAGAAATGTCCTGGTCTGATTCCTCGTAGGTGCTTTCCTGCAGGAAGCTTGGAAGTGTAAGCATTAACATATTGACAGACGCCACAGGCTTTTTTTTTACCTGTTCAGTTATTTCCTTTCACTGTGAATTGGTTTGTGGAAAACTCTGTTCTTGATCCTTCAGGAATGCCTGCAATTTCTTTGAACCAAGGTGAGTGAACTGATGTACATTTTTAAAGTAGTGTAGGGCTTTCTGAAATTGCAGGCTTGGCTCAGTGAAGTTGAGGAGTACAGTGTCAGTGTCCTTAGATGTTATCAAAAGCTTGCTGGTGCTCATGGGTCCATTGGAATTGGGCATCTCCCTTTAACAGCGGGTATAAATGAGAAGTTAAGGACGCAAACACAGGAATCCATAACCTGCAAAACCCAGCAGTCCCAAGAAACTCTCTGTGTTGTCTGCTGTTAGATGGGGGTGGTATCTGCACAACTGTTTGATTTCTGGGCTCAGTGAGTCATCGTTTACCGCCCCTAAAGGAATAGCCCAGGAAGATTACTTCTTGCTGGCAAATTTGGGCCTTTTTGGCAGAAGCTCTATACCTGAGTTGAGGAAGCTCATATAATACTGCTTGGGTTCCAGACTCACAGATTTCTTTGGTGTTGGCTGCCAGTAGCAGGTCATCCAAGTATTGAAGCTGGGTAACTTCGGGGTGCATAGTTCTGAAGCTGTTGAGATCTCTGTGGAGGGCTTCATCAAAGAGAGTGGGGGAGTTTTTGAACCCTTTTGGGGAGTCTAGTCCAATTTAGTTGACAAGACGTTCCAGTTTCTGGGTCTACCCACTAGCAAGCAAACAGCAAATGACTATCTTTATGCAGAGGCAAGCAAAAGAAAGCATCTTTTAAGTCCAGAACAGTGTACCATTTCCACTCAGGGTTCAGAGTGATAAGCAGATTGTACAGATCACGTACAGTGGGGTGAATGTCCTACACTCTGTTGTAGATATCACTTATGTCTTGAATGGGGGATAGTCGCCAGTTGCTGGCTTTTTGTACTGGTAGCAGGGGAGTGTTTTAGGATGATTGACAGGGCCTTAGGACCCTAGGGCCAGATATTTCTGAATATGGGGCCTTATCCCATCTTTAGCTTTTTTGCTCAGAGGATATTGTTTGACATTGATTGGGGAGGCTGAGGTTTTTAACTCCACTGTTATTGGAGGTTGTTTCATGGCTAGGCCAAACCCAGAAATTTTTTGCCAGGCATCTGGGTAATGTATTATTCATTTCTGGAGTAGCTTGCCTGTTTGATGAGTCTTGGGGGGTGTGAAGAGTTGCTGTTCATCTTCTACTGACATATTTAAAGCCATGAATATAGGAGTTTATAATGAAGGATTTAGAAATTTCATTTTGGGGCCTTCGGGGTTAAAAGTTGTTTTGGCCCGGAGCTTGGTGAGCAGATCTCTGCCCATCAATGGGGCCAGGCATTCTGGGATTACTAGGAAGGAGTGATGGATTTTTTCTTTCCCCATGTCCATGGTTTTCTTAGTTGTCTAATTCCCATATTTACTGGTGTTAGCCCTTTGAACTAGAGATCTTTTTTTTTTGATAGAGGGCCAAGTGGGGCCTTAAGAACTGAGTACACTGCCCCTGTATCCACTTCAAAGTTTACTGGGGTCCCCTCCACATCAAAAATTACCCTGAGCTCTGGGAAGGGATCTGAGCCCCGAATTTCTTAGTCATCCTGAAGACTCAGAATGGCTGACTGGCGTAGCTGTCTCTTTCTATGGCACTCTTTGGCCCAATGTCCGTTTTTTTTACAGTAGGCACATTGATCTGAGGCCAGAGCTGGCCTCTGGCATGAACCCAGGTATCCCTTCCTCTCTCCCTGTTTCTTAATTTCTGGCTTATTTATTGTTGTGACCAGGACCTTAGTCAATGCCTTAGTCTGTCTTTTGCGTCTCTCATCCTCCCTTTGCTCTCTTTCTTTCTCTCTGTTTCTCTCTTATAGTATACTTTCTTGGCTTCTCTGACTAAATATCTCAAAGTCATATCTTGTAATCCATCTAAGCATTGTAACTTTCTTTTAATATCCAGGGAAGCTTGCCCAATGAAGGCCATCATGACAGATGCATTTTGATCTTCTGCCTGAGGATCGAAAGGAGTATATCTCCTATATGCCTCCGTAATTCTCTCTACAAACATAGAGGGATATTCATCAGGCCCTTGAATAATCTCTATTGCCTTGGCCAAATTAGTTGGTCGTCTAGCAGCCGCTTGGAAACCCAGTATTAGGGCCCGGCAATAAGTGGAAAGATGCTCCCTACCTTCAAAGCTGTTGGGGTCCGAGTTGCGTCAGTTCAAGGGGAAGCTGGCTTTGATTATGATGGGAAGTTGTGTCGGTCGCCCATCTGGTTCGAGGATATTTTTTTCTAGCTTCCAGGAGGTTTCTCTGTCCTTTCTCTGTCATGAAGAGAGTCCCTAGAATTTGTTAGCAGTCATCCCAAGTAGGTAGGTGTGAAAACGCCAGGGAATACTTTGAGTACTTTTAGCTGGGCCAGCTTCCTCCAGGGAAGGAGGGGCTGTGTGTGCGGCAGTCGAGTCATCTGGAGGGCGCTGGGCCGGCCTAGATTCCTCCAATGGCGGAGAGGCAGAGACAGCAGCAGGGGAATCACTTTGAGGTTATTGGGGGTTGGGGGACGAGGGTAGGGTATAAGAAGGGGGAGGAAAGTCCGGTAGAATCTTGAGACTCAGGGAAAACAGAGGGTGGAGGAGGAGTAGCAGAGGGTTTGAGAGATAGAATCGTGGGGGAAGGAGTAGGAGCGGGGGCGGGGACAAGGAAAGGCTTCACTCATGGAGGAGGAGATTTGCAGAGGTACTGCCAACTTAAGATATATGGCTGTTGATCTGGATGGCTATGTGGCCCCGGCTGAAAGACAATATCTCTGACTTTTCAAATTAGTGGGAAGTAGAAATATCCTTCTGGGGGTCATCTGACTACAAAGGTGGGTCATTCTGAGGCACAGAGAGTCTGCCAGGTCCGGCATTTTACTGAAAAACAAAGATTCTGGGCCCTTAAGCGGACTTTGGTTCAGTGATCAAGGGTCAGGGACAGAGCCGTTGAAGTGCTCTGCCCCATAATGAGAGATACACAAACAGTGAAAGCAACAATACACTACACAGACAAGACAAGGCAATAGAGACAGGCAATGGACATCCAATACTGACACCAGGACTGAGTAGCCGGCAAAACCTGATGGGCTGGCAATACCGAATTCGAAACAAAATATCACTGAGTCAAGGAGACTATTGTTCCTCGATTTCCTGAGACCTCTGGGGCGTCCCAAGGTACGTGGCCTGTGGCTCTGTGAAACGTCTGTCAGCCACCATCAGAGAGAGCTCACACTCATCACCAATAGCCATTTTGCAAAGCACTACCCTGAAACCTGAAACCAGAAAAAAACACCTTCCTTACCCTGAAAGGAGCCCATTGGGGGTTTTTCGTCCGGCGTTGCCAGATCTCACTGGGGCCCCCAGATGTAAAGGTCGGGTGAGGAAGAGACCACCAAGAGAATGTCTCATGCAACAGTAAAGGGTTTATTGGGAGTCTAGCATTCTGGGGCTCAGATCTCACTTGATGGAGCAGAGAGCAATGAGAACAGCTTAAGCAGAGCTTATATACTTTCCTTGGAGAGGGCAGGGAGGGAATTTTATTGATTGGTCAGGGCGAGTGTGCAGTTTGCGTGCAAAAAGGTGAGGGTGTACGTTCTGCAGTTTGGCAGTTGGGGACAGCACATTCTGTGAACAAGATTAGCAAACAGTCCTCAAGGTTTCAACAGTGTTTTGTTAAGCATACAGAAAAACAGGAAGTGACAAGTACCTATCTTATTAACCTTTCACCAAATCCTAAATGGAAAGTGAGCATGGATTTCTAAAAACATCCATGTCCAGGTTGCTTAATGCTCTCAAATCAATCCTATTGGTGACTACATATTTGTTTCTTCCTAAGATTATATATTCAACCTCAACCCTGTTGAAAATGACTAATACTAACCCTCACTTTATACTTTTCCTGATTTCCTAATGTCTCCATTGATATCTGCTTTCGTACATATTTTTCTGAGTTCATCATTGTGACTGACTCTTCACATGTGCTGACATTTACATTCACTCTCTATCTGAAACCCTATTGCTACAGAACTTTTGTTCCAAATCCTATACTCACTCTTTTTTCTAAACCTACCAACAATCTTCCTAATCCTACGGACTGTCCCTTTTTGACTGGAAGTTCTCTTTGACAATCAATCATCCAAGGTACAAGGTCCTATGCCATTGTATATCGATTTATCTGAGACATCTCTGCAGAACATAATTCAAAGCTAAGTATCCCAATCACCAGCCCAATGCCCTTCTTGGATTCAAATCTTATCTAGATTTCTGTTTTCATATTTATATTTCACCTATATATTCTCGTAAATATCGCGAGTTCCCAATACCATTGTTCATTCCTCAGTATGATTCCTAACCTAAATCGAACCTGTTATTACCCTAACCATACACTATACCCTCAAACTAACTTTACAGAAGAGCCCGGACAGAGTTTGTCTTACAATACAGTAATGTAGGGGCTCTTCCACTTCTTGAGAACATCAAAGGTCCAAGAAGAAATGATACCATGGAGAAGATGCAGGCAGCTATGAAGGACCAAATAGAGCAAAAGTCATCTTCCTTGACAAACAACCTGGTCAGTATAAAGGGATGTGTCTGAATCAGCCTCTCCTTTCTTAATGTAGAGAAGATTGATCAAACCATGCCTGTGTGGAGAGCTATTCCCAGGTGCCTATGGTTGATATACCATTCTAACTTGTGAAAGTGTCACAGGAAGTAGGGGCAGCCTCCATCTCATGGGACCCTTGGAAGAATCTGGTAGGACAAAGTGGTTGCCAAGGCAGTGACCTCAATCAGTTCCTGAAGGAATTGACCTCACCTCACTTCCTTGGTGGTGGAAATCTCTTAATTTGGGATCCAGGAAGCCAGGCACCGAGAGCCAGTCCCAGTCCCAATCCCAGTGGTCTGACTTGTTTGGATTTACCAAGGACAGAGTCAGTCTTCCTTGGTACCTACTGATATGAGGATTGCCAGATGCCTGAAGAGCTCTGAAGAGGGGCCTTTCCTGAGAAAGCAGGTATTGGTTCACCGCTGGCTCCTGACGACTTCACAGTGTTGGCCATGGAGACCAGATCTGAGACAGGACAGGCCTTTTTAGGGGAACATAGTATGGCCCACCATTCAGAGGACACTCCGGATAGTCACAGACCTACTTGGGTTAAGGAGGTGCCTTTGTGGATGTGGGTGTGAGATTGTGGTTTTGTCTCATGTTCTGAGAATAGGTAGGAAAGGCTGTTTGTTTGGATTGGAGTGGACTGTTTCTAGTAAGTCGTTTGACAAGGCGAGTTCTTCAATGTCTGTGTATCCCACTCTGTCCGTGGTTGTATACATTCGAAAAGAGAATGTATCAATGTATGTGTCCTGTCTAGTAGAAAACTTTCCAGCATTCATCAGGCCTAGTTGATGAATGGACTGTAGCTTTCCTTATGGATGGGCAACACCTACTATCTTCCTAAGTTCCTGTTTTCTTCCTGAATTTTGGCCACTCTCCAGAATAGACTCATAGTTTTGTGTCCAAGATACGTACCACCTCCAAGCTCTGTGACATGGCCATGTATTTGATAGGTGTAGGGAATGGGAACATCTTAGAAAACTCAGACATCATTGTGACCAGTAAACTCTCAATAGAGAAACCATGTTTTGGTTCATTTGCTTACCTATTGTTCTGTTGCCCTGAATGTCAGGAAGGTCTTTGCATCAGGCCACCCCTTTGTAAAGCCTGAATAAAACAGTTTTAAAATGGAAATAAATGGGCACAACCTGTGGTTCTTTGCTTTGGAAAGGGATGTGTCTGAATCAGCCTCTTAGCCCTGTATGAGGTTGTGGCTTAGATATTCAGCACATGATGGATCTAAAGATAGATTCCATGTTTGCATTCAAAACCAAAATGGCAAAAAATCAGTCATTGTGGATGAGTCTCTTGCCTTCCTCTGTTAGGTACCTGACTTCTATCAAGTGAGACAGGGATCCTTTGGGTCAAATGAGTTTTTCAAAGTCCTGCAGAGGTGCTTGTGTTTTCTCGTGACTCTAAATCACATAAAGAATCTATACCTGAGAGTCAGTAGGCCTCAAATTGAAGAAGCAGAGCAGTATTAACGGCAGGCCTATTTGATCACTTCTGGTTCACAGGCAGGGTGTCCAGGCCACCCTGACTTTAGGCAAATGAGGGGCAAGGGAGAATATTTTGGACACTCTTTTGGGATGCGTCCCGAATGGAAACCTCCAGCCAGAGGTTATGATGAGTGTCTATATTTAAGAAGATGAGGGCCATGTGGGAGTGTTTTGGTTTTAATTGTGGTCATTCGTGTGGCGGTTAGAAGAGATGACTGCATCCAACTGGGCTTGAACTATGGTGTCTTTCCCCTTAGAGACTGAGTTCTGGAATTTACCTCAGAGAAATATTGCCATGAATTGTGTTGGGATTTTAGGTGGCCACGCATGAGAGTCGCCCTTGGAAACTGAGATCTAGGCCCAGTGTGGCTTTCCATAGAGCACTGGGAATCTCAGCCAGGATATCACATAATTTTATTCTGAAAGACTTGGCAGCCATATTTGATAGTCAAAACACACATGGACCTTAATTGTAGACCTCAATGGGCCTGGCTTCATGTGACCTTTTGGCCACTCTTTTGGAAGCCTTGCCTGTGAGAGTTCTCCAGAGCTTTCATTGAAATCAGCTTCCTCACCATTGAATGATTCCTGAATGAATTGAAACCCACAGTTTCGCCAACTTTATTCTTGAAAATTGGCTAGATAAATACCATGAAATTTTTGAAATTCGCTTGACCAGGTGACACTGGAGAACATTTGGATGTCCAGTTGCTGATCATGAGTGTACCAGACAGTGCGTTGATTGACTGGTTTTCATGAAAATGGTGTAGAACAGAGATGCCAGTCATTTGGAGCCTGTTGAGTAATGGGCCTAGAGCGGTGGTGAGAAAGTGTGTGATAAAACATCTGTGGTGGGGTCATGTGGATCTGCCATTGGCTTCCAAATGGCTTGTGACTCACATGGTGCAGCCAGCAGATCCTTGTATGTAAAGACATCTGGTTATATGGAGAGGTATCAGGGCAATGTTCAAAATCAGGTTTCTATGGTCAAGGGAGCAACCTATGTGGTATACAAGCCCTGGTATTGCATTCTCCTGCAGACCCTCACCCACCACACGTGACAGAACTTCCTCCAGCCCTTTGTCCCAGTTGAACTCCTTGTATTTCATGAAGCAAATACCAAACTCCGAATGCAGTAGCAAGAAACGTTATGAAAAGTGGAGGATGACCAAATGGCTTAGCAGTCTACATGGGAAGACACTTAGCCCCCAGTGGCCATAGTTTACCTACAAAGAGAGAATTCAACACTGCTGCTTCATGTTTATTGGAGAATTATAAACCATGTCCTCCAGGTCACAGATGTGCAGACCAAGCTTTGATGGTCTCACTAGAAAGGAAGCTAAAGCTCCTCACAACAACATATATTTCAAGTGCCCAACCTAGAGGCAGTTTCTCCAGAAGTCTTTAGGCTGGTAAATCTCCATGTTTGCGGAGATTTTACACTGTCTCTTACTTTTGGAAACTCCTCTACCAACTCCAAGTTTGTGAACTCCTGAATATTTTCCATTTCAGATATGTATTCAAAGATTTTCTAACTCTTCTCCTCTAATTGTGTCTTACTTGGGGTGAAGGTAATGTCAAGGAATTGTTCTGAATGAGAGTGGGAAAATTTTTGTGTAGCACACATTTGCATACACATTGATACATTTTCCAATTTTCTATTTGAAATACTGAATTCTTGACACTAACTCATACCCTACTAGACTCTGACTACTAATCCTAATATGGTGGAGAAAAATACCCAAACAGAATGAAAATACAAGCAGTTCAGAGGAGGCATGGTGTATATTTGGACTTCCTTTTTGCATGATAAAGGGTAGGTGTTATAAATCTACTCAATTTTTAATTGAAATAGTCCTCCATGTGTTTTTAAGTTAACACATATGTGAATTCCTGTCTCCTTTTCTCTGTAGCCTACTCAACACATGTATTTTCATATGCACATATAGAATCCTACCTGGTATCACACGTATATTTTTATGAGTCGGCTGACTTGGCAGAAACAAGTTGTGAGACGAGATCAGTCCTCGTAAACGCTGTTGGAAGTGAAAATTCAAACTATGGGTGAGCTTCCTAGTAGAACAATATTATACATAAATCCATGTTCAGTAAAATAAATATATTTGCATCTGTGGATGATATATATTAATGATAAATTATGTTTGGCATATATATTGATACTTTTAATGTATTTTTGTGATATATATATATATATATATATATATATATATATACACACTCTCCAGATTTTATAAAATATGAAATATATGTGTCTTATATACACTCCATCAATTCATTCATGTTCATGTATGTGGATTTATAATCAACTTTTCACAAGATTATTCTCAGAAATATTCATCCACCTGAAATACATATTTGTTTCCCTGTATGAAAACTAACTTCAATCAATGGTGCTTACAAATCCTAATATTTCTACAATAACTGACCCAGTTTAACATCAATGTAAGTAGATTCCTATGGGACTTGATGTCTATTTTGACCTTCATTTTAATTCAACACTGGTACATTACTATTTCTTCAGTTTTTGCACATCATAGGACATATATTTCATCCACAAGTTAGCAAATTTATATGAATTTGTTTCACTTCCTGCTTCAGAACACATGTATTCTTCCATGTTACTTGACTGGTATTTTCATGAGACTTCTTTCCAAACACATTATTTTTGATTTCCATAATCAATTTTGAAGCTAAACTCACACACTCTTCATGATAAACCATAACATTAATATTACCATTTGATGTATAACTGGTTGGAATGAATGTATGTATATCAATATAAAATTTCCTGTATATTTTAACATTTCATTTCAATCCATTATTTGAAGTTGGAACCAGTGATGTTATTTATTCACAGTATGGTCTATTAATGCATTATCTCTATATTCATAAACACAGTGTACACCTATTTGTTTCCCCAATACTAATTTATACCTCTTCAAAATATTGCTCCCAGAAATGGTGGAAGAAATACTGATGTCACCTTATATATATATACATTTTATCACAGTAATATTCAGGACACAAAAAGCACAGGTCAAACTCATGATTGTATCAAAGCATAAATAGAAAGTGAGCATGGATTACCAAAAACAACCATGTCCTGGTTGCCTAATGCTCTCAAATATCAATCCTATTGATGACTACATATTTGTTTCTTCCTAAGATTATATATTCAATCTCAAGCCTGTTGGAAATGTCTAATTCTATCAATCACTTTACACTTTGCCTGATTTCCTAATATATCTATTGATATCTGCTTTCCTACATATTTTCCCCAGTTCATCATTGTGACTGACACTTCACATATGCTGACATTTACATTCACTCTCTACCCGAAACTCTATTGCTAAAGAACTTTTGGTCCAAATCCTATACTCACTCTTCTTTATAATCCTACTGACTATCTTACTAATCCTACTATCGCTTTTTGACTAGATGTTCTCTTCGACAATCAATCTTCCAAGGTATAAGGTCCTATGCCATTTTATATCAATTCATCTGAGACACATGTGCAGAACATAATTCAAACGTAAGTATCCCACTCAAGGGCCCTATGCACTTCTGGCTTCATATCTTATCTACATTAATGTTTTCATACTTATATTTCACCTATATATTTTTGTAAATATCACAGATTTCCAGTACCATTATTCATCCAGCAGAGAGATTCCTAACCCAAAGCGAACATGTTATTAACCCTAAACATACACTGTTCCCTCAATCTAACTTTATAGAAGAGGAGGGACAGAGTTTCTCTTTAAATACAGGAATGTAGGGGATCTTCCACCTGCTGAGAACATCAAAGGTCCATGTAGAAATAATCCCTGGAGAAGATGTAGGCAGCTATGAAGTTTCCGAGAGAGCAAAAGTCATCTTCCATGGCAAACAACCTGGTGAGGATGAAGGGATGTGTCTGTATCAGCCTCTATCAACTTAATGTAGAGAAGATGGACCAAACCAGGCCTGTGTGGAGAGGTGTTCCCAGGTGCCTATGGTTGATATTCCATTCTAATTTTTGAAAGTGTGACAGGATGTAGGGACAGCCTCCATCTCATGGGACCCTTAGAAGTAACTATTTGGACAAGGTGGTTGCCAAGGCAGTGACCTCATTCAGTTCATGAAGGAAGTGACCTCACCTCACTTCCTTGGTGATGGAACTCTCTGAACGTGGGATCCAGGAAGACTGGCACCCAGAGCCAGTTGCAGTGGTCTCACTTGCTTCAATTTACCAAGGACAGAGTCAGTCTTTCTTAGTGCCTACAGATGTGAGGATGTCCAAATGCCAGAAAAGCTCTGAAGAGGGGCCTTTCCTGAGAAAGCAGGTAGTGGCTCACCCATGGCTACTGAAAACTTCACAGAATTGGCCAAGGAGACCAGATTTGAGACAGGACAGGCCATTTTGCGAAATATAGTATGGCCCACCATTCAGAGGACACTCCGGGTCATCACAGATCTACTTGGACAAAGGTGGTGCCTTTGTGGGTGTGGATGTATGTTCGTGGTTTTGTCTCATGTTCTGAGAATAAGTAGGAAAGACTGTTTGTTTGGATTGGCGTGGACTGTTTCTAGTTAGTCGTTTTATAAAGTGAGTGCTTCTATGTCTGTGTATCCCACTGTGTCCGTGGTTGCAGACATTAGAAAAGAGAATGCATCGAAGGATGTGTCCTGTCTACTAGAAAGCTTCCCAGCATTCATCTTGCCCAATTTATAAATGGACTGCGGCTTGTGTTATCGAAGGGCAACACCTGATATCTTCGTAAGTTTCTGTTTTCTTCCTGAATTCTGGACACTCTGCAGAATAGCTTCATGGTTTTGCGTCCAAGATATGTACCACCTAAAAGCTCTGTGATATGGCCATGTAGTGGGTATGTAGTGTGACCAGGAAAGTCTCCGTGGAGAAACCCTGCTTTGGACCTTTTGATTACCTATTGTTCTGTTGCCCTGAATATCAGGAAGGTCGTTACCTCAGGCCACTTCTTTGTGAAGCCTGAAGAAATAAGTTTTCAAATGGAAATGAATGGGCATCACCAATGGCTCTTTGCTTAATTGCTTTGGAAATGGATTTGTCTGAATCAGCCTCTTGGCCCTGTTTGAGGCTGTGGTTAGATTCTCAGCACCTGATGGATCCCATGTGTTCATCCAAAACCAAAATGGTCAAAAGAGCAGTCATTGTGGATGAAGTCTCTCTCCTTTCTCTGTAAGGTTCCTGACCTCCATTCTTTGGGTCAAATGTGTTCGTCAAAGCCAAGGAGAGGCAAGCCCAAAGGTGCTTGCGTTTTCTCATGATTGCAATTCACATAAAGAATCTAAACCCCACAGTCAGTGGTCCTCAAATTGGAGAAGCAGAGCACTATTAACGGCAGGACTATTTGATCACTCCAGGTTCACAGGAAGGTGTTCAGGCCACCCCGAGTTTAGGCAAATGAGGGGCAAGGGAGCTAACTTTGGACACTGTCTTGTTCTGCATCCCTCATGGAAACCTCCAGGCAGAGTTTATAATGAGTGTCTATACGGAAGAAGATGAGAGCCTTGTGGGAGTTTTTGGGTTTTAATTTTGGTCATTTGTGTCGCAGTTGAAAAAGATGACTGGCTCCACCAGGCTTGAACTCTGGTGGGATTCCCCTTAGAGACTGAGTTCTGGAACTTACCTCAGAGAAGTATTGCCATGAGTTGTGTTGGGATTTTAGGAGGCCATGAATGAGAGTCGCCCTTTGAAACTGAGATCTGTGCCCAGGAAGGCTTTCCACAAGGCAGGAGGAATCTCAGCCAGGATATCACATGATTTTATTCTGAAAGACTTGGCAGCCAAAGTTGAGAGTCAAAACACACATGATCTCATTGCAGACCTCAATGGGCCTGGCTTCATGTGACCTTTTGGCCACCCTTTGGGAAGCCTTGCCTGAGAGTGTTCTCCAGAGCTTTAATTGAAATGAGCTTTCTCAACATTTAATGGTTCCTGAATAAATTGAAAATCATAGTGCCTCCAACTTCAACCTTGAAAAGTGGCTAGAGAAATACCATGGAATTTTTGAAATTTTCATGACCAGGTGGCACTGGAGAACGTTTTGATGTCCAGTTGCTGATCATGAGTATACCAGACAGTGCTTTGATTGACTGGGTTTCATGAAAATGGTGTAGAAGAGAGATGCCAGTAAGTTGGAGCCTGCTGAGTAGCAGGCCTAGAGCAGTGGTGGGCAGGTGTGTGATAAAACATCTGTGTTGGGGCCATGTGGATCTGCCATAGGCCTCCAAATGGCTTGTGACTGACATGGTGCAGCAAGCAGACCCTTATATGTAAAGGCATCTTGTTATATGGAGAGGTTTCAGGGCAATGTTCAGAATCAGGTTGCTATGGTCAAGGGGACAAGCTATGTTGAATAGAAGCCTGGTTAGTGCATTCTTCTGCAGACCCTGACACACCACATGTGACAGAACTCCCTCCAGCACTCTGAACAAGTTGAACTCTTTGTATTTGTGAAGCAAATACCAAACTCCCAGTGCAGCAACAAGAAACACTAGGAAAAGTAGAGGATGACCAAATAGCTTCACAGTCCACACAGAGAAACCCTTAGCCTCCATTTGCCACAGTTTACCTTCAAAGTGAGAATTCAGCACTGCTGCCTCATGTTTATTGGAAAATAAGATACCATGTCCCCCAGGTCACATTGATGCAGACCAGTTTTGATGCTCCGGTCCACAACATACATTTCAAGTGCCCAAACTCAGAGGCAGTTTCTCAAGAAGTCTTTAGGCCTGTTGAGCTCCATGTTTGTGGAGTGTTTACCCTGTACCTTACTTTTGGAAACTCCTCTACCACCTACAAGCTTGTGAACTCCTGTGCATATTCCATTCCAGATATGTGTTCACAGATTTTCTAACTCTTCTCCTCTC
Organism: Callospermophilus lateralis; assembly: GCF_048772815.1. NCBI lineage: Eukaryota > Metazoa > Chordata > Mammalia > Rodentia > Sciuridae > Callospermophilus > Callospermophilus lateralis. Next base: position 1,078,663 of record NW_027514427.1, read on the forward strand.
ATTGTGTCTTATTTGGGGAGAAGGTAATGTCAAGACATTGTTCTGAATGAGAGTGGGAAGGTTTTTTATAGCACATATTTGCAAACACAATGCGTTTATATTCCTATTTTCTATTCGAAATACTGAATCTCTGACACTAATCCATAACCTACTAGACTCTGACTACTAATCCTAATATGATGGAGAATAGTAACCCTAACAGAATAGAAATACAAACAGTTCAGAGAAGGCATGGTGTATAGTTGGACTTCCCTTTTGCATTATATAGGGTTGGAGTTATAAATATAGTCAATGTTTATTGAAATATTTCTCCATGTGTTTTTAAGGTTAACAAATATGTGAATTCCTCTCTCCCTTTCTCTGTAGGCTATTCAGCACATGTATTTTTATATGCACATATAGAATACTACCTGGTATCACACGGACTTCCTTCTGAGGTGGCTGACTTGGCAGATACAAATTGTGATAAGAGATCACTCCTCCTAAACACTTTTGGAACTGAAATTTCAACCTATGGTTGAGCTTCCTAGTTGAACAACATTATACATAAATCCATTTTCAGTAAAATGTATTTTTTTGGATATGTGAAGTGTATATATTTCATTTTGAATTTTGATTGGCATATATATTGCTACTTTTTAATGTCTGTGTGTGTGTTTGTGTGTTTGTGTATATATATATATATATATATATATATATATATATATATATATATCACTCTCCAGATTTTTCAAAATATGAAATATATGTGTCTTATTATACACTCCCTAAAATCATTCATATTCATGTGTGTGGATTTATAATCAACTTTTCACAAGATTATTCTCAGAAATATTCATCCACCTGAAATACATATTTGTTTCCTAATCCTGAAAACTAACTTCAGTAAATGCTGCATACAAATCATAATATTTCATCATTGCAAGATGGCAACGAATAGAGTGCATCACACCCAGTGTAACGCGCCACTGCACAGGTGAATAACGAGTTAGAACGACAAAAAACTATCTTGTTAGGAACTTACAGCAAAATGGGGGTGCACTGAAACCTATAAAAAGGATTTTTAGCACCGAGATCCGGTAATTGGGTCTGAAAAACAAGCCAACTGTGCAACTGGAGATCCAGTCTGACTGATCCTCGCGGCCCGCCCAGTGGCAACAGACGGTGGAGCACCACCGAGATGCAACCAATAAGCAGGGAGAAACGTTGATGCGGATTCTGTGGAATCCTGCCAGTAGAGCCCCCACTGAGCCCAGGGCTGAGTTCAGGATTTCATTCGGGGAAGAAAGGGGTACAGTTCTATCCCCCACAAAGGAAACTCCTCCAAGGAAACCAACGGCCACCATCTTGGAGAGCTGAAGTCACCACAGCCACTCTCCTACAAATTGCAACAATAAAACAGGTGTGTGTTACTCTGCTCATCTCCCATACATCGGGGAATTCACATAAAATCTCTCTTAGGCTTTCTGGGGGAGACATTATCAGAGCAAGCCTGCAAAAAGACGCGGGTAAAACTAGAGACACCTGACTTTCAACTCCCCCTCCCATCAGTGGCGAAAATGAAACCTGTGTAGCCAGCACTGGGGGAGGGGCAAGCGGAAAAAAATCAAAACAATAGAGTGCCAGGGTTCCTAATAGCCAACCGTGCGACCGGAGATCTGGGCTGATTGAATCCTGCGGCCAGGCCCGCTGTTACAGATGGCGGAGAACCACCGAGAAGCGACATGCAAGTAGAGAGAAATGTTGCCTGGGATTCTGTGGAATCCCGTGAACTGAGCCCCCAATGAGCCCCAGGATGAGTTCGGGAATTCAGACGGGGACGGAAGCGGTAAAGTTCTATCCCCCACAAGGGAAACTCCACCATGGAAACCAGCAGCCACCATCTTGGAGAGCTGAAGTAAGCACCACCACTCTCCAAGAGATTGCAACAATAAAACACGTGTGTGTTACTCTGCTCATGTTTCATACAGTGGGTAATTCGCATTAAATCTCTCCTAGGCTTTCTGGGAGAGGGATTAACAGAGCGAGCCTGCATAAAGACGTGGGTAAAACTAGAGACACCTGACTTTCAACTCCCCCTCCCATCAGTGGCAAAAATGAAACGTGTCTAGCTAGCGCTGGGGGAGGGGCAATCAGAAAAAATTAAAACAATAGAGTGTCTGGGTTCCCAATTGACACCATCAATACCCAAAAAATGACAAGCCCAGAATACAGAATGAACTGCAGAGAGGCATCACTAAGGGGAAATCTGTTCTAGCAGGAGAAACCAGGACTAGCAGGAGAAACCAGGGGCCTAGAGGCCAGGCCCTTGTGACTGGGCGGCTGGAGACCGCAGACCCGCAGGTGACAGTCCACCTGCTGTCCGTGTGACTGGGCTTCTGTAGAACACCCGCCCGCCAGAGACCGACCGCACCACTGGGTTGCTAGAGATTGCCCACCCGCCAGTGACCTGGTGCTGAAACCAACTGGAGACAGTCCAGTTCCACCCTTCTATTCGAACACCTCGGCAAGGATCCTGGGCCCGCCAAAGCAGAGAGGTGACGTCACTGGAGCTCGGCCTTCGGAATTCCTTACAAGTGGAATCCACTTTAGAAGACATAGTCTACACACAAAGGAGAGACAACAGAGATACACAACACCAAAACAAATCTATAGAATAATGCAGAAACACAGCAATCAAATAGAGCTGGAAAGTAACGTGAACATCATGAAAAAACAAGGGAAAGAAAGGAGTACAAACAATTCAGGACAACTTAATTCTACAGGAGGACCTAGAATCATCAGAAACAGGGACAGGGAAAGAACTTAAGGCATACCTAACTCAGATGGAAAGGAATATTAGAGAAGACATGAGGCAGCAAGTCCAAGCAATAAAAGTATATTTTGAAAATGAATTAAACAAATAAATTCAAATGGCAAACAACGAGCTTTACCAGGAGATAGAGATCTTAAAAAAAATCAAACAGTAATACTAGAAATGCAGGAAAGTATAAACCAAATTAAAAACTCAAACGAGAATATTACAAATAGACTAGATCAAGTAGAAGTCAGAACATCAGATAATGAAATAAAGTTAATCAACTTGAAAAGAATATAGTCAACACAGAAAAGAGGCTTAAATCCCACTAGCAATCTATTCAAGAGATATTGGATGTCATAAAAAAATGAGAGTCTTTGGGATAGAAGAAGGCATAGAGATTCAAACCAAAGGAATGGAGAACATATTAAATAAAATAATTCTAGAAAACTTCCCAGAGATGAAAGATGGATCAGATTGCCAAATCCTGGATGCCTACAGGACCTCAAACATTCAAAACCATAATAGACCAACTCCAAGACATATAATTATGAAGATAGCCTACATACAGAACAAGGAGAGAATATTAAACACTATAAGAGAAAGGAGGCAGATTACATTCAGGGGAAAACCAATTAGGTTAACGACTGATTTTTCATCACAGACTTTGAAAGCGAGAAGATCCTTGAACAATGTATTTCAAATGCTGAAAAATAATGGATTCCAACAAAGAATACTGTATCCAGCAAAATTAAGCTTCAGATTTGAAAACGAAATTAATGTCTTTCACAATAAACAAAAGCTAAAAGAATTCGCAGCCAGAAAACCAGCACTGCAAAGCATTTTGAGCAATATACTACAAGAAGAGGAATTGATAAATAGTGCCGAAAACTAACAGCAGGAGGTATCTCAGTAAAGGGGGATTAAAATAACCAAAAAAGTAAAAACTAAATAATAATAAATAAATAGTTTTAGTGCCAAACTAAAATATAATAAATAAATAAACATGATTGGAAGTACAAATCATATTTCAATTGTAACCTTAATTGTTAATGGCCTAAATTCACCAATCAAGAGAATGGGCTAGTATCCTGGATCAAAAAAAACAAATCCAAAAATATGCTGCCTTAAGGAGACTCATATGATAGGAAAAGACATACACAGGCTGAAGGTAAAAGGTTGGGAAAAATCATACCACTCACATGGCCCTCAAAAGAAAAAAGGAGTCGCCATACTCATGTGGAATAAAATCAACTTCAAACCTAAGTTAATCAAAAGGGATAAAGAAGGACACTATATTCTGTTAAAAGAAAACATCCACCAACAAGACATAACAATTATGAATTTGTATGCACCAAGCAATGGAGCTGCAATGTTCATAAAACAGTCTCTCCTCCAGTTCCATAGTAAAATAGACTAAAAACAATAATTATGGGTGACTTCAACACACCACTCTCTGCATTAGACAGATTCTCTAAACAAAAACTGAATAAAGAAACTATCACACTCAAAAGCACAATCAATAACCTAGACTTAAATGACATATATAGAATATATCAACCATCATCAAGTGGATACACTTTCTTCTCAGTTTCACATGGATTCTACTCAAAGATAGACCATATATTATGCCATAGGGCAATTCTTAGTAAATATAAAAGCATGGAGATAATACCATGCACCATATCTGATAATAATGGAATGAAATTGGAAATCAACGATAAAAGAAGGAAAGAAAAATCCTACATCACATGGAAAATGAACAACATGCTACTGAGTGATCAATGGGTTAAGACATAAAGGAGGAGATAAAAAAATTCTTAGAGACAAATGACAACACAGACACAACATACCGGAATCGATGGGACACAATGAAAGCAGTTTTAAGAGGGAAGTTCATTTCTTGGAGTTCTTTCCTCAAAAAAAGAAAAAAATCAACAAATAAATGAACTCACACTACACCTCAAAAACCTAGAAAAGGAAGAGCAAAACAACAGCAAATGTAGTAGAAGACAATAAAAAATTAAATTTAGAGCAGAAATCAACAAATTTGAAGCAAAAAAAATTGAAAAATTTGATAAAACTGAAAGTTGGTTCTTTGAAAAAATGAATAAGATCGACAGGCCCACAGCCATGCTAATGAAGAGAAGAAGAGAGAGAACTCAAATTACTAACATACGGGATGAAACAGGCAATATCACAACAGACACTACAGAAATAAAGACGATAATTAGAAAGTATTTTGAAACACTATATTCCAATAAAATAGAAGATAGTGAAGATATCGATGAATTTTCTAAGTCATACGATCTGCCCAGATTGAGTCAGGAAGACACATACAATTTAAACAGACCAATAACAAAGGAAGAAATGAAAGAAGCCATCAAAAACTACCAACCAAAAAAAGCCCTGGACCGGATGGGTATACAGCGGAGTTCTACAAAACCTTTAAAGAAGAATTAATACCAATATTTTTCAAGCTATTTCAAGAAACACAAAAAGAAGGAGCTCTTCCAAATTTATTCTATGAGGAGACATCACCCTGATCCCAAAACCAGAAAAAGACACTTCAAAGAAAGAAAACTACAGACCAATATCTCTAATGAACTTCAATGCAAAAATTCTCAATAAAATCCTGGTGAATCGAATACAAAACCATATCAAAAAAATTGTGCACCATGATCAAGTAAGATTCATCCCTGGGATGCAAGGCTTGTTCAATAGACGGAAATCAATAAATGCCATTCACCACATCAATAGACTTAAAGACAAGAACCATATGATCATCTCAATAGATGCAGAAAAAGCATTTGACAAAGTTTAGCATCACTTTATGTTCAAAACACTAGAAAAACTAGGGATAACAGGAACTTACCTCAACATTGTAAAAGCTATATATGCTAAACCTCAGGCTAGCATCACCCTAAATGTGGAAAAATTGAAGGCATTCCCTCTAAAATCTGGAACAAGACAGGGATGCCCTCTATCACCACTTCTATTCAATTTAGTTCTTGAAATACTAGCCAGAACAATTAGACAGACAAAAGAAATTAAAGGCATAAAAATAGGAAAAGAAGTATTTAAATTATCGCTATTTGCAGATGTCATGATAATATATTTAACAGACCCCAAAGGGTCTACAAAGAAACGGCTAGAGTTAATAAATAAATTCAGCAAAGTGGCAGAATATAAAATCAACACGCATAAATCAAAGTCATTCCTGTATGTCAGCAACACAACTTCTGAAATGGAAATGAGAAAAACCCCTCCATTCACAATATCCTCAAATAAAATAAGATACTTGGGAATCAACCTAACAAAAGAGGTGAAATTTTTATATATTGAAAACTACAGAACCCTAAAAAGAGAGAGAGAAGAAGATCTTAGAACATGGAAAAACAAAAGACGCAGAATAGCAAAAGCACCTCTAAACAGGAAGTATGAATCTGGAGGTATAGTGATACCAGAGTTCAAACTGTACTAAAAGCAATAGTAACAAAAACAGCGTGGTACTGGTAACAAAACAGGCAGGTGGACAAATGCTACAGAATAGAGGACACAGAAACCAATCCACAAAATTACAACTTTCTTATATTTGAAAAAGGGGCTAAAAGCATGCAATGGAAGAAGGATAGCATCTTCAAACAATGGTGCAGGGAAAATTGGGGAAAGGGGGGGCAAGGCAGAGAAGTGAACAACAGCAGATAGGGTAGAGAGGGAAGATGGGAGGGGAGGGGAGGGGGGATAGTAGGGGATAGTAGGGGATCAGAAATGTAGCAGAATACAACAGTCACTAATATGACATCTTGTAAAAATGTGAATGTGTAACCGATGTAATTCTGCAACTCGTATTTGGGGAAAATTGGGAGTTCATAACCCAATTGAGTCAAATGTATGAAAGATGATATATCTATCAACAACTGAAAAAATAAAAAAAGGAGAAATATTACAAAAATTCCAAGTTTTTATGAATGGTAATAAAAAAATTATGTTGCATAGCCTTAGGTAATTTCTAGACTCCCCAAAATAATCATTAAATGTTAGATTATTAGTGCTATAACTAAAAATCCATTGCTCTTTCCTCTACATTCTGTGGCATGCTAGTGCTAAAATAAATTGTATTATAATACCAAAATAAAATTCTAATATTTCTACAGTAACTGATCTAGTTTAACATCAATGCAAGAAGATTCCTATGGGATATAATGTGTATTTTGACGTTCATTTCTATTCAACACTGGTACATTACTATTTCTCCAGTTTATGCATATCATAGGATGTATATTTCATCCACAATTTAGCAAATGTATACACATTTGTTTTACTTTCAATCACTTCCTGCTTCAGAACACATGGATTCCTCCATGTTTCTTGACTTCTCTTTTTATGAGACTTCTTTCCAAAAACATTATTTTCGATTTCCATTATCACTTTTGAAGCAAAACTGACACACCCGTCATAATAAAACATAACACTAATATTACCCTTAGATGTAAAACTGGTTGAAATGAATGATTGTACATCAATATAAGATTTCTTGTATACTTTCAGATATCAATTCAATCCATTATTCAAAGTGAAACCAGTTATATCATTTATTCACAATATGGTCTATTCATGCATTATCTATATATTGATAGACACAGGGTACACCTCTGTGTACCCCCAATAATAATTTGTATATCTACAAAATATTGCTCCAAGAAATGGTGGAAGAAATACGCATGTCAACTGATCTACATATACATTTTATCACAGTAATATTCTGGACACAAAATGCAAAGGTCACACTTATGATTGTCCCAAAGCATCAATGGAAAGTGAACATGGATTACTAAAAACATCCATGTCCAGGTTGCCTAATGCTCTCAAATGTCAATCCTATTGGTGATTACATATGTGTTTCTTCCTAGGATTACATTTTCAATCTCAACCCTGTTGAAACTGTCTAAACCTATCACTCATTTTATAATTTGCCTGATTTCCTAATCTCTATTCATATCTTCTTTCCTACTTTTTCCCCAGTTGATCATTGTGACTGACTCTTCACATGTGCTGATATTTATATTCAATCTCTACCCAAAACCCTATTGCTAAAGAACTTTTGGTCCAAATCCTATACTCAAACTTCTTCGTGAACCTACCGACTATATTCCTAATCCTAGCAACAATCCCTTTTTAACTGGATGCTCTCTTCTACATTCAATCATCGAAGGTACAAGGATCTATGCCATTGTATATCGATTTATCTGAGACATATGTGCAGAACATAATTCAAAGCTAAGTATCCCACTCAAGGGCCAAATTCCCTTCTGGGATTCAAATCTTACCTAGATTTATATTTCCATACTTATATTTCACCTATATTTTCATTTAAATATCGCAGGTTCCCAATAACATTATTCATCATGCATAATGATTCCTAACCCATATTGAACATGTCATTAACCCTTACCATACACTGTTCCTCCATCTAACTTTACAGAAGAGCAGAGACAGAGTTGGTATTACAATACAGGAATGTAGGGATCTTCCACCTGCTGAGAACCTCAAAGGTCCATGCAGAAATAATACCTGGAGAATATGTAGGATGCTATGAACGACCTGAGAGGGCAAAAGTCATCTTCCATGGCAAAAAACATGGTCAGTATAAAGGGTTGTGTCTTAATCAGAATCTCTCTTCTTAATGTAGAGAAGAAGGACCAAACCAGGCCTCTGTGCAGAGCTGTTCCCCAGTACCTATGGTTGATATACCATTCTAACTTATGAAAATGTCAGAGGAAGTAGGTGCAGCCTCCATCTCATTGGACCCTTGGAAGCATCTCTTAGGACAAAGTGGTTGCCAAGGCTGTGACCTCATTCAGTTCCTGAAGGAAGTGACCTACCTCACTTTCTTGGTGATGGAACTCTCTGAACTTGGGATTCAGGAAACCAGGCACACAGAGCCAGTCCCAGTACCATTCCCAGTGGTCTCACTTGTTTGGATTTACCAAGGACAGAGACAGTCTTTCTTGGTACCTACTGATGTGAGGATGGCCAAATGCCAGAAAAGCTCTGAAGAGGGGCCCTTCCTGAGAAAGCAGAAAGTGGCTCACCACTGGATCCTCACAACTTCACAGAGTTGGCCAAGGAGAACAGATCTGAGATAGGACAGGCCATTTTAGCGTAACATATTATGGCCCACCATTCAGAGGACACTCCGTATAGTCACAGACCTACTTGGGGGAAAAAGGTGCCTTTGTGAATGTGGGTGTGAGTTTGTGGTTCTGTCTCATGTTCTGAGAATAGGTAGGAAAGGCGGTTTTTTTAGTTTGGAGTGGACTCTTTATAGTAGGTCGTTTGACAAGATGAGTGTTTCTTTATCTATGTATTCCACTGTGTCCATGGTTGAAGAAATTAGAAAAGAGAATGCATCAAGGATGTGTCCTGTATATTAAAAAGCTTCCCAGCATTCATCCTGCCCGATTTATTAATGGACTGTGGCTTGTCTTATGAATGGGCAACACCTACTAAATTCTTAAGTTCATGTTATCTTCCTGAATTTTGGCAACTCTCCAAAATAGTCTCATGGATTTGTGTCCAAAATATGTACCACCTCCAAGCTCTGTGACATGGCCATGTACTGGATAGCTGAAGGAAATGGGAGCATCTCAGAAAACACAGATATCAGTGTGACCAGTAATGTCTCAGTGGAAAAACCCTCCTTTTGGCCTTTTGCTTACCTATTGTTCTGTTGACCTGAATGTTAGGAGGTCTTTGCCTCAGCCCACCCATTTGGGAAGACTGAAGAAAACTGTTTTCAAATGGAAATGCATGCGCATCACCTGTCGCTCTTTGTTTAATTGCTTAGGATTGGGATGTGTCTGATTCAGACTCTTGGCCCTGTGTGAGGCTGTGGCTTAGATTCTCAGCACCTCATGGATCTAAAGAAAGATCCCATGTGTGTATCCAAAACAAAAATGTTAAAAAATCAGTCATTGTGGATGAAGTCTCTAGCCTACCTCTGTCAGGTTCCTGATATCTGTCGAGTGAGAATAGTGATCCTTTGGGTCAAATGAGTTCTTCAAAGCCCTGCAGAGGCTAGCCCATAGGTGATTGAGATTTCTCATGACTTCAAATTACATAAAGAATCTATAACAATGAGTCAGTAGGCCTCAAAAGGTAGAAGCAGAGCAGTATTAACAGCAGGCCTATTTGATCACTCCTGGTTCACAGGAAGGGTGTCCAGGCCACGCTGACTTTAGGAAAATAAGTGTTAAGGGAGCTCTTTTGGACACTGTCTTGGGCTGCGCCCCTTTGGAAACCTCCAGGAAGAGGTAATGATGAGTGTCTATATGGAAGAGGATGAGGGCCTTGTGGGAGTGTTTTGGTTTTAATTGTGGTTATTTGTGTGGCGGTTGGAAGTGATGACTGGGTCCTCCTGGGGTTGAACTCTGCTGTGATACCCCTTAGAGACTGAGGTCTGGAACTGATGTCAGAGAAGTATTGCCATGAATTGTGTTGGGATTTTAGGTGGCCATGCATGAGAGTCGCTCTTGGAAACTGAGATCTTGGACCAGGGTGACTTTCCACAGAACACTGGAAATCTCAGCCAGGATATCACATGATTTCATTCTGAAAGACTTGGCAGCCATAGTTGAGAGTCAAAAACACACATGGACCTCACATTGTAGACCTCAATGGGCCTGGATTCATGTGACTTTTTGGTCACTCTTTGGGAAGACTTTCCTCTGAGTGTTCTCCAGAAATTTCATTGAAATGAACTTCCTCAACATTTAATGGTTCCAGAATGAATTTAAACCCACAGTGCCTCCAACTTCATATTTGAAAAATGGCTAGATAAGTACCATGACATTTTTGAAATTCCCATGACCAGATGGCACTGAAGTAACATTGGATCTTCTGCTGTTGATCATGAGTGTACAAGACAGTGCCTTGATTGACTTGGTTTCATGAGAATGGTGTAGAACAGAGATGCCAGTAATTTGGAGCCTGGTGAGTAGTGGGCCTAGAGCAGTGGTGTGCAGGTGTGTGATAAAACATCTGTGTTGGGGCCATGTGGATCTGCCATTGGCTTCCAAATGGCTTGTGACTGACATGGTGCAGCCAGCAGACCCTTATATGTAAAGGCATCTTGTTATATGGAGATTTTTCAGGGCAATGTTCAGAATCAAGTTGCTATGGTCAAGGGGGCAAGCATGTGTGATAGAAGCCTGGTTGGTGCATTTTCCTGCAGACCCTGACACACCACATGTGACAGAAATCCCTCCAGCACTGTGCCCCAGTTGAAATCCTTGTATTTAAAGAAGCAATTACCAAACTCCCAGTGCAGCAGCAAGAAACACCACGAAAACTGGAGGATGACCAACTGGCTTCACAGTCCAAACAGGGAGGCACTTAGCCCCAAGTAGCCACAGTTTACCTACAAAGAGAGAATTCAGCACTGATGCCTCATGTTCATTAGGAAAATAAGAAACAACATCCTCCAGGTCACAAAGATGAAGACCCAGCTTTGATGGTCTCACTACAAAGAAAGGTAAAGCTTCTGACAACAACATATTTTTCAAGTGCCCAACCTCAGAGGCAGTTTCTCAAGAAGTCTTTAGGCCAGCAGAGCTCCATGTTTCTGGAGTGTTTACACTTTCCCTTACTTTTGGAAACTCCTCTACCACCTCTAAGGTTGTGAACTCCTGAGCATTTTCCATTCCATATATGTACAAAAAGATTTTCTAATTCTTCTCCTCTAATTGTGTCTTTCTTGGGGCGAAGGTAATGTCAAGGCATTTTTCTGGATGAGAGTGGGAAGATTTTTGTGTAGCATATGTTTGCATACACATTGGATTCATTTTCCTATTTTCCATTCGAAATACTGAATCCCTGACACTAACCCATACACTACTAGACTCTGACTACTAATCCTTATATGATGGAGAAAAACCACCCAAACAGAAAAGAAATAGAAGTTGTTCAGAGGAGGCATAGTATATATTTGGACTCGCCTTTTGCATGATAAAGGTACTTGTTATAAATCTAGTCAATTTTTAATTAAAATAGTCCTCCATGTGTTTTTAAAGTTAACAAATATATAAATTCCTGTCTCCCTTTCTCTGTATCCTATTCAGCACATCTATTTTTATATGCACATATAGAATTATACCTTTTATCACATGCATATTTTTGTGCGGTAGCTGACTTGGCAGATACAAATTCTGAGAAGAGATCACTACTCTGAAATGCTGTTGGAACTGAAAATTGAACCTATGGGTGAGCTTCCTAGGAGAACCACATTATACATAAATCCCTGTTAAGTAAATTGAATATTTTTGGATCTGTGAATGATGTATATTTCATGGTGAATTTCGATTGGCATATAAGTTGCTACATTTTAAAATTTGTGTGTGTGTGTGTGTGTGTGTGTATGTGTGTGTGTATGTGTGTGTGTGTGTATATATATATATATATATATATATATATATATATATATATACACACACACACTCTCCAGATTTTTCAAAATATGAAATATATGTGTCTTATTTACACTCCCTAAATTCATTCATGTTCAAGAATGTGGATTTATAATCATCTTTTCACAAGATTATTTTTAGAAATATTCATCCACCTGAAATACATATTTGTTTCCTAGTACTGAAAACTAACTTCAGTGAATGGTGCATACAAATCCTATTGATAGTCACAGCCCAAGGGGCCACATCAAACTTCCAGCTGCCAGAAAACTTTCAGCTGCCGGCTGATGATTGGCTCACAGCGGCCCCAGCAACTTCTAGCTGATTGGCTCCTCTGTGGTGATGCTCATTGGAGATGCTCATTGAGATGTTTCCCCGCCTTTCAGAATGCAAGCTGATGATTGGCTCACAGCAGCCCCAGCAACATCTAGTTGATTGGCTCCTCTGCGGTGATGCTGATTGGGCTGTTTCCCTGCCCATTCAGACCATGGAGCTGCCCATTGGGGGACTTTTTTGGCTCTGCCCACGTGACCCAGCCAATCTGCCTCAAAAGAAGGAGGATTGTGAAAAGTGGATAGAGGCTTGTGTGGGAGGGAGAAGCTATTGGGAAACTGATGTAGGGAGTTGGGGTTCTGAGGGTTTTTCCTGAGAGGCTGTTTTGCTTGGCGTGTGTGGTTCTAAAAACAAAGTTAGTTTCTTTTGACAAGTGGCTCCTGATTGTGCCCAGCCAGACTGCAGCATTTGGTGGCTCGCATGGGGAGCGACTGAGGGTAACTGATAAGGTAAACTGCTCGGCCATGAGGGCAGGGTGAGAGGATGCATAGCCATTTTATGATTCCTCTTTTGTTTTAAGTTGCCTGTCCCTGGAGATTAGTGAGATGGAAGAAAAACCGCCCACATTTGAGGAAAAACTATTTGTGTCTGAGGAACAGATAGGGAGAAAGGCTATAATAATTTTTTGATGTTCCATTTTGATTTCGTTCTATCTCTTTTTTGTTTGGTGTTATCTTGTTGGTTTGTATTATAGTAGAAATATAGGATCAGAAATTAGTAAAAAACAAACCAAAAAAGTGTTAAGATAATTGTTAGAGGAAGGAGGCATCCCAGTAAAATCAAGAGCAGTCAGGGCAACTGTTGATACAATACAAAAATGTAGACCATGTCTTTTTAAGGAGGAGTTGTTAAATATATCACAATGGAACCATCATGGTGCAGATTTAAAAAGAATAGAAAAGAAAAGCCCAGGGACTCTGCCAGTTGGCACATTGCCATTGTGGACATTCATATCTTGTTTGCTTACTCCAAAGCCTTCAGTTCAGTCAATGGTAGAGGAAGGAGAAGACATATTGATTCAAGTAAAACAGAAGGTGTCTCAAGTTAGTCAGATGGAGGAAAAAATTCAAGTAAAGGAGAAGGTCTCTCGAGCTAGTCAGATAGAGGAAAAAATTCAAGTAAAAGAGAAGGTCTCTCGAACTAGTCAGACAGAGGAAAAAATTCAATTAAAAGAGAAGGCCTCTAAAGCTAGTTAGACAGAAAAAGAAAGTGTAAAACAGTAAAAACCATCAGGGGAAATTTACAACAGGAGACTGCTACTAACATCTTTCTATCACCAGAGGGTGTAAGTGTCCAACCAACAGCACCACCTCTACAGGAGACTGCTACTAACACCTTTCTATCACCAGAGGACATAAGTGTCCAACTAACAAGGCCATCTCAATATACTGGGAGGCCCCCAACTCCCGCAGTTGATAGTTGGGATCCTGAGACAAGATCTCAAATTTTAACATGCCCTGTATTTGAGGGAGGAGGGCAGCGTGTTTACCATGCTTTAAATTTCAAAACAGTGAAGCAGCTAAAAGAGGCTATAACAACCTATCGTCCTCAAGCACCCTTCACTGTAATCATGGTCGAATCCATTAACAACTTGAACATGAAGCCAGCAGATTGGGCTAATATGTGTAATGTTGTGCTAAATGGAGGACAATACATGTTATGGAAGGTTGCCAATGAGAAATTTTGCAAGGAGACAGTTAGGCGAAATGCAGGAGCTGGTTATCCTCAGAGAAATCTAGATATGTTTTTAGGAAAGGGACTTTATGAGGATCAGCAGCAACAAATTGCAAATGATCATGGTGTATGTGCACAAATTGCTGTACATGCAATTAAGCCATGGAAGACTTTACAAGAACATGGAGGTTTACAAGGTCGATTATCTAAGGTAATACAAGGAGCTAATGAACCTTATGCTGAGTTTGTAGATAGGCTTATTCAAACAGCTACCAGAGTTTTTGGGAATGCAGAACAAGCAATGCCATTACTAAAACAACTGGCTTATGAGCAAGCAAATCGTTGTTGCAGAGATATCATTAGACCATGGAAACATGAAGATTTAAACACATATATTAAATTATGTAGAGACATCAATGAACAAGAGCAAGTCGTGGCAGCTGCAATAAAACAGGCTTTAGATGCCACAGACATTAATGAACAAGGGCAAATTGTGGCAGCTGCAGTAAAACAGGCTTTAGATGCCAGACCAAGAACATGCTACAAATGTGAAGAAACAGGACATTTTAAAAGTAATTGCCCCATAGGAGGAGGGTTTAACAAAATTAGGTATCAAAGGAGTAGAATACCAGGTATTTGCCCATGATGCCATAGAGGGAGACATTGGGCTAATGAGTGCTCTTCCCAAACCACCATAAAGGGTACTCAATTATCAAAAAATGAATAAGGACCAGGTGTGTATCCACAATATCATCGAGAAAGGCATTGGGCTCAATTGCCAAAAAATGGACAGGGGGTTCCAATGCTCCACGGCCCAAAACCACAAATATACAGAGCACTGGAGGAACCCAGCAAACCCATCAGGGTAGTGCCCAGGACACATTGTCCATCAGATCCCTCATCAGACAAACCAGAGGGAGTGCAGGGTCGGACATCTGCGCCTCTGCCAGATCAGTACTAACTCCAGAGATGGGAGTTCAAATCATTCCCACAGGGGTAAAAGGACCTCTTCCCAAAGGAACCGTAGGCTTATTATTGGGATGCAGCTCTTCTACTCTAAAAGAACTTATGATAAGTCCTGGGGTGATTGATCCCGATTATGAAGGTGAAATAAAAATTATAGCCAGTTCTCCAAAGCGTATATCAGTAATTTCACCAGGATATAGAATAGCACAGTTACTAATAATACCCAGCCAACATGATAAATTTTCCAGTCGTACTGTAGAAAGAGGTTCCAAGGGATTAGGCTCCACAGGTGTAGATTGGGCTATGCTGTCTTTAAATTTAGATTCTCGCCCCATGGTAAAACTAAATATTCAAAGGCATGAATTTAATGGGCTACTGGATACAGGTGCAGACATTAGCATCATCTCTCGTCAAGAATGGCCAAAACATTGGCCATTACAACAAGCCACTCAAACGCTTCAAGGCCTATGAGTGGCGACTAATCCCCATAGAAGTGCAATGGTATTAGATAGGAAGGATCCTGAAGGATGTGAAGGAACTATACAGCCATATGTATTGGATCATCTTCCCATAAATTTTTGGGGACGAGATGTCCTAGATCAATTAGGTTTGACATTAACAAATAACATCAACCAAAATGCACCCACTATTATGACTAGACAAGGTTTTAGGAAAGAAAAAAGATTAGAAAAACAAGAACAAGTCATAGCAGCACCAATACAAATAGATCAAGGAACAGACAGACATGGGTTGGATTTTCAGTAAGGGCCACTGAGACAGTAAAAATTACCTGGAAATCAGAAAGACCAGTATGCGTTCCTCAGTGGCCCCTCACTAAAGAAAAGATACAAGCAGTCCATGACCTGGTTAAACAACAATTAGCAGAAGGACATGTAAAACCGACTGTATATCCCCAAAATACTCCCATTTTTGTCATCAAAAAGAAATGTGGTAAATGGTGACTATTGCAAGATTTAAGAGCCATTAATAATGATATGGTTATTATGGGACCTGCTCAATCAGGGATTCCTCAATTGTCTGCTTTGCCAAAAACCTGGTATGTTTTAGTTATAGATATTAAAGATTGTTTTTTTTTTCAATTCTAATTCATCCTGAGGATAGTCCAGGTTTTGCTTTTACTATCCCTGCACTGAATCATGAAGGTCCTGATCAGAGATATGAATGGAAAGTACTCCCTCAAGGGATGGCTAACAGCTCAACTATGTGTCAAATGTATGTTAACACAGTAATCCAGCCACTTAGAAATCAAATTCCTGAACTACAAATATTTCACTATATGGATGATGTATTATTAGTACACAAAGCTAAAAACACATTGCTAGAAAGTTATGCAACACTTACAAACTTATTAAAAATTATAATCTAGAGATAGCAATAGATAAAGCACACTTAAATTTTCCAATTAATTATTCAGGAGTTCTATTATCCTCAACCATGATTTGTCCACCAAAAATTCAAATATGAGTAGATCAACTCAAATCACATAACGACTTTCAAAAGTTATTAGGAGACATAAATTGGATAAGGCCTTATCTAGGTATACCACCAGGAGAGTTGGGACCTTTATTTGATATCCTAAAAGGTCCATCAGATCCAAATTCACTCCGCATGTTAACGCCTGTAGCAAGAATGACATTAAAAATCATTGAAAATTATATGGAAAGTATGCATTTGGATAGAATTGATATAAGTTTGCCTTTATTATTTATTGTAGTACCAACAAAAAATATTTCTACAGGAGTATTTTGGCAAGAAGGTCCATTATTATGGATACATTTATCTTATTCTCCTAACACTATTCTTACTAGGTATCCTGAGTCTTTAGGATAATCAATACTCAAAGGAATAAAAGCAGCAAATGGAGTATTTGGAATTTCTCCCAATAAAATTATTACTCTATATACTCTGAATCAAATTGATGAGTTAGCTAATGAGTTAAATACTTCGGCAATAATCATGGTCCAATCTAATGTTTCATTTGATAACCACTTACCATCTAATCCTTAATTGTCTTTTTGGTCATCGCATCCTGTTAGTTTTCCACAATTGACAAGAAAAACACTTATCATGAATGCTCCAAATATATTCACTGATGTATCAAATAATGGTACAGCAGAAATAGTTACACCTGATCAAACTTATACATTTTTAGTACCCAAAAAATCAGCTCAAAAGGTAGAGCTTAATGCAGTATTACAAGCTTTTGAGATATTTAAAGATTCTGTATTTAATTTATTTTCCGATTGTCAGTATTTAGTTAATGCTATAGTATCCCTTGAAGATGCTGGTAGGATTTCTCCTTCCTCTACTCTTTTTTCTTTGCTTTCCAATATACAAAGTCTAATCTGGGACAGAAAAGATTCATTCTTTATAGGACATATCAGGGCACATACAGGATTGCCTGGAGCCCTTAGTTTGGGCAATGATTAGCAAATAAAACTACACATGACATACATATTTTCTCCACACTAGAAGAAGCTATAAATTTTCATAAAAAGTTCCCTGTCAAAGCTAATACATTACAAAAGCGTTCTAAAATATCTAAGGAACAAGCTAGACAAATAATAAAACAATGTCAAAATTGTGTGACATTTTTACCACAAGTTAATCTTGGAGTCAATCCTAGAGAATTGATACCTAACCATATTTGGCAGATGGATATCACACACTTGCCAGAATTTGGAAAATTAAAATATTTGCATGTTACAGTTGATACTTCTTCTGGATTTTTGATGGGCTCCCTTCATGCTGGAGAAAAAATTAAAGATATTAGAGCTCACTGCTTACAAAATTTTGCCACTCTGGGCGTTCCAAAACAGTTAAAAACAGATAATGCCCCTGGTTATACTTCTACCTCTTTAAAACAATTTTGGTCATCGTTTGGCATTACTCATATAACAGGAATCCCATACAATCCACAGGGACAAGGCATAGTTGAAAAAGCTCATCAAACTATTAAAATGTACTTATTAAAGAAAAAAGACGGAATTGGGAAGGGGTATAGTTTCCCCAAAGATAAACTTAAAATAACACTTTTTACTATAAACTTTTAAAATTTGGTTTCATCAGGACTTAGTGCTGTGGAAAGGCATATGTGTCCAAAAAATGTGCATAAGCCCAAGGTTCTTTGGAAGGATATTCTAACAGGACAATGGAAAGGTCCTGACCCAGTAAATGTCTGGAGTCGGGGGTCTGTTTGTGTGTTTCCACAGGGAAAACAGCAGCCGATTTGGATTCCAGAGAGATTAAGCAAGGTCCTGACCCAATGATTGTCTAGAGTCGGGGACCTGTTTGTGTGTTTCCACAGGGGGAACAACAGCCGATTTGGATTCCAGAGAGATTAAGTAAAGCGATTTCTCCAGAACAAAAAGAAGATGATTTGACTCAAGTCCATATCAGCTGATATTTATAAAATTCCAGTTTGGCTCTCCTTACATCTGAGATACAACCAGGATGCTTTTTTTCAATATCTATTTTATTATTGCCCTTTCCCACATTCTATTTTGTTTTTTGAGCTCATACAGACCTAGTATAATGTTTTCCTGATCAGTTCTATTTGACAATAGAATTTTTGAACATTGCAATGGAGATTTCACGTGTAAAAAGATATAAGGCCTTTACTATTAGGTTATGTGTTGTATGTATTATATTATGTGTGCACACTTGTGTTTTGTGTTATATGTTTGAATGTTCGTATGTCCATATATCATATATGGTGAGCACTCATAAAGAAATGGATCCAAATATTTTTTTTTATTCACATTATTTAAATGGATTAATTTAAATTGGGTAAAGAGCTGTTGAGGTTTGTTTTAAAATGTGAAAAAAAGGAGGTTAACAGATCTGTTTGCTTTCTTTCACTTTTCCTTTTCATTATATTTAATAATTCTCTTCAAGACAATGTAAATAGTTAAGAAAATTGTTTTCTTTCAGTGCCTTCTTGAATGTTACATAATTTTTCTTTAGCCATTATTGACAGAATTCCTATCTTCATCCCAGTGCTGGTGAAATCAAAGATAAAACCAATCTACAGCTTCTGAAATAGCCATCACTGAAATGCTTGCAGAACTTGCCTGGACACATTGTGAACTCACCTGTATGCATTGTAAACTATCTGTCTGTGCAGCGACTTGTGGTAGTGTTGGGGTATACTTGCTGATGATGTCATTGGTGGTACAATTTTTCCAAAAGGAGCCGTCAATTGGCTTGGTGTATCTTCCTCCCTTCTGTGTGTCATGATCGTCCAGCTAAAGTTTGGCGGCCATTAGAGGTGAGGCAAAGAACCTCACCACCCCCTGGTGGTACAAAGACCTCTCCACAGGTGTGGCTGTATACTGGACCGGTAGTCAGTGACGGGTAAGATCCAATTGCAATGGTACCAACTTAACAGGTAAGGACCATATGTACTATTGGACAACCTAAGGCAGGCACTGTCCCTAAGCCACATGTGCGTTGTTTAAACAGAGAGGGGGAGATGTTTAGAGCCACATCCGAAGGGGCCCCAGCAAAATTCTAGAAGCCAGCAAACTTCCAGCTGCTGGATGATGATTGGCTCACTGCAGCCCCAGCAACATCTAGATGATTGGCTCCTCTGCTGTGATGCTCAATGGAGATGCTAATTGAGATGTTTCCCCACTCTTTCAGACTGCCAGCTGATGATTGGATCACAGCGGCTCCAGCAACACCTAGCTGATTGGCTCCTCTGCGGTGTCGCTCATTGGGCTGTTTCCCTGCCCTTTCAGACCACGGAGTTTCTCATTAGGGGACTTTTTTGGCTCTGCCCACATGACCCAGCCAATCGGCCTCAAGAGCAGGAGGATTATGGGAGGTGGAGAGAGGCTTTTGTGGGAGGAAGAGGCTTTTGGGAAACCAGTGGTGGCAGTTGGGGCTCTGAGGGTTTATCCTGAGAGGCTGTTTTGTTTGGCGTGTGTGGTTTTAAAAATAAAGTTAGTTTCTTTTGACAAGTGGCTCCTGATTGTGCCCAGCAAGACTGCAGCATTATCCTAATATTGATACAGTAACTGACCCAGTTTAACAGCAATGCAAGTAGATTATTATGGGACATGATTTGTTTATTGACGTTCATTTTTATTCAACACTGGTACATTACTATTTCTTCAGTTTATGCACATCAGAGGATATATATTTCCTGCACAAGTTAGCAAATTTATAGGCATTTGTTTCACTTTCAATCACTTCCTGCTTCAGAACACATGTATTACTCCAGGTTTCTTAACTGGTCTTTTCATGAGACTTCTTTCCAAACACATTATTTCCGATTTTCTTTATATTTGTTGAAGCAAAACTCACACACCCTTCATGATAAACCATAACTATAATTTCACAATTAGATGTATTACTGGTTGGAATGAATGATTGTATATCAATATAAGATTTCTTATATATTTCCTGATATCAATTCAATCCATTATTTAAAGTGGAACCAGTTATACTATTTATTCACAGTATGGTCTATTCATGCATTATCTCTATATTCATAGACACAGGGTACACCTCTTTGTACCTCCAATACTAATTTATACGTCTTCAAAATATTGCTCCCAGAAATGGAGAAAGAAATACTCATGTCACCTGATCTAAATATGCATGTTATCACAGTAATATTCTGGACACAAAATGCAAAATTCACACGTGTGCTTGTACCAAAGCCTAAATGGAAACTGAACATGGATTACTAAAAACATCCATGTCCAGCTTGCATAACGCTCTCAAACGTCAATCCTATCGGTGACTACATATTTGTTTCTTCCTAAGATTATATATTCAACCTCAAAACTGTTGAAAATGTCTAATACTATCACTCACTTTATACTTTGCCTGATTTCCTAATCTCTCTATTGATATCTGCTTTCCTACATATTTTCCCCAGTTCATCATTGTGACTGACCCTTCACATGTGCTGTCATTGATATTCACTCTCTAACAGAAACCCTATTGCTAAAGAACTTTTGGTACAAATACTAAATTCACCCTTGTTCCGAAATCTACCGAATATCTTCCTGATCCTATTGATTATCCCTGTTTGAGTGGATGTTCTCCTCTACATTCAATCACCCAAGGTACAAGTCCTATGGCATTGTATGTCGATTTATCTGAGACATGTGTGCAGAACGTAATTCAAAGCTACGTATCGCAATCAATTGCCCAATGCACTTCTGAGCTTCAAATCTCACCTAGATTTCTGTTTTCATACTTATATTTCACCTCTGCATTCCTATAAATATTGCAGGTTCCCAATACCATTATTCATCCCGCAGAATGATTCCTAAACCAAATCGATCCTGTTATTATCCCTAACCATACACTGTTGCCTCAATCTAACATTACAAAAGAGCAGGGACAGAGTTTGTCTTACAATACAGAAATGTAGGGGATCTTACACCTGCTGAGAACCTCAAATTTCCATGCAGAAATGATCCCTGGAGAAGACGTAGGCAGCTATGAAGGACCTGAGAGAGCAAAAGCCATCTTCCATGGCAAACACCTTGTGATAACGAAGGGATGTGTATGAGTCAGCCTCTCTCTTCTTAATGTAGAGAAGATGGACCAAACCAGACCTGCGTGGAGAGGTGTTCCAGGTGGCCATTGTTGATATACCATTCAAACTTGTCAAAGTGTCACAGGAAGTAGGGGCAGCCTCCATCTCATGAGACCCATGAAAGCAACTGTTAGGAGAAAGTGGTCGCCAAGCAGTGATCTCATTCAGTTCCTGAAGAAAGTGACCTACCTAACTTCCTTGGTGATGGAACTCTCTGAAATTGGGATCCAAGAAGCCAGGCATCCAGAGCCAGTCCCGGTCCCAGTCCCAGTGGTCGAACTTGTTTGGATTTACCAAGGACAGAGTCAGTCTTTCTTGGTACCTAATGATATAAGTATGGCCAAATGCCAGCAGAGCTCAGAAAAGGGGCCTTTCCTAATATAGCAGGTAGTGGCTCAATGCCGGCTGCTGACAACTTCGTAGAGTGGGCCAGGGAGAACAGATCTGAGACAGGACAGGCCATTTTGGGGGAACATAGTAAGGCCCACCAGTCAGAGGACTCTCCAGATAGTCACAGACCTCCTTGGGGGAAGGAGGTGCCTTTGTGGATGTGGGTGTGAGTGTGTGGTTTTGTCTCATGTTCTGAAAATAGGTAGAAAAGGTGGTTTGTATGGTTTGGAGTCAACTGTTTCTAGGAAGTCGTTTGGCAAGGCGAGTGTTTCTATGTCTGTGTATCCACTGTGTTCGTGGTTGTAGTCTTTAGAAAAGAGAATGCATCAATGGAGGTTTCCTGTCTAGTAGGAAGCTTCCCAGCATTCATCCTGCCCACTTTATAAATGAACTGCGGCTTGCCTTATGTATGGGCAACACCTACTATCTTCCTAAGGTCCTGTTCACATCTTGATTTCTGGCCTCTCTCCAGAATAGGCTCATGGTTTTGTGTCCAAGATATGTACCACCTCCAGAATCTGTGACATAGCCATGTAATTTATAGCTGAAGGGAATGGGAACATCTCAGAAAACTCAGATATCAGTATAACCAGTAAAGTCTCAATGGAAAAACCTTGCTTTGGGCCATTTGCTTACCTATGGTTCTGTTGCCCTGAATGTCAGGAAGGTATTTGCCTCTGGCCACCCCTTTCTGAAGCCTGAAGAAAACATTTTTCAAATGGAAATGAATGGGCATCACCTGTGGATCTTTGCTTATTTGCTTTGGAAAGAGATGTGTCTGAATCAGCCTCTTGGCCCTGTGTGAGGTTGGGGCTTTGATTCTCAGAACGTGATAGATCTAAAGAAAGATCCCATGTGTGCTTGGGTTTTCTATTGCCTTCAAATCACATAAAGAATCTATACCTGACAATCAGTAGGATTAAATTGGAGAAGCAGAACAGTACTAACAGCAGGCCTATTTGATCACTCGTGGTTCACAGGAAGGGTGTCCAGGTCACCCTGACTTTAGGCAAATGAGGGGCAAGGGAGCTTATTTTGGACACTGTCTTGGGCTTCGCCCCTCATTAAAACCTCCATCCAGAGGTTACGATGAGTGTCTATATGGATGATGATGAGGGCCATGTGGCAGTGTTTTGGTTTAAATTGTGGTCATTTGTGTGGCGGTTGGAAGAGATGACTGGGTCCACCTGGACCTGAACTCTGCTGTGATTCCCCTTAGAGACTGAGTTCTGGAACTCACCTCAGGGAACTATTGCCATGAATTGTGGTGGGATTTTAGGAGGCCACGCATGAGAGTCGCCCTTGGAAACTGAGATCTAGTCCCAGGGTGTCTTTCCACAGTGCACTGGGAATCTCCGCCAGGATATAACACGATTTTATTCTGAAAGACTTGGCAACCGTAGTTAAGAGTCAAAACACATATGGAACTCAAATTGAGTAGACATCAATGGGCCTGGCTTCATGTGACATTTTTGGCCACTCTTTGGGAAGCGTTGCCTTTTAGAGTTCTCCAGAGCTTTCATTGAAATCAGCTTCCTCACCATTTAATGGTTCCTGAATGAATTGAAAAACCAGTGCCTCTAACTTGATACTTGAAAAATGGCTAGATAAATACCATGAAATTTTTGAAATTCCCATGACCAGGTGGCACTGGAGAACCTTTGGATGTCCTGTTGCTGATCATGAGTGTACCAGACAGTGCCTTGATTCACTGGGTTTCATGAAAATGGTGTAGAACAGAGATGCCAGTAAGTTGAAATTTGTTGAGTAGTGGGCCTAGAACAATGGTGGGCAGGTATGTGATTAAACATCTGTGTTGGTGTCATGTGGATCTGCCATTGGCTTCCAAATGGCTTGTGACTTACATGGTGCAGCCAGCAGACCCTTGTATGAAAAGGCATCTTGTTATATGGAGAGGTTTCAGGGCAATGTTCAGAATCAAGTTGCTATGGACAAGGGGGAAGTCTATGTGGGATAGAAGACTGGTTGGTGCATTCTCCTGGCAGACCCTGACACACCACACGTGACAGAACTCCCTCCATCACTGTGTCCCAGTTGAACTCCTTGTATTTCGTGAAGCAAACACCAAACTCCCATTGCAGCAGCAAGAAAGACCATGAAAAATGGAGGATGACCACATGGCTTCAGAGTCCACACAGGAAGACATTTAGCCCCCATTGGCCACAGTTTACCTGCAAAGAGAGAATTCTGCACTACTGCCTAATGTTCATTAAAGAATAAGAAAACATGTGCTCCAGGTTACATAGATGCAGAACCAGCTTTGATGGTCTCACTTCAAAGGTAGCTAAAGCTCCTGACTACAACATATATTTCCAGTGCCCAAACTCAGAAGCAGTTTCTCATAAGTCTTTAGGTCAGAAAAGCACCATGTTTGTGAAGTGTTTACCCTGTCTCTTACTTTTGGAAACTCTTCTACCACCGCCAAGGTTGTGAACTCCTGAGCATATTCCATTCCAGATAAGTATTCATAGATTTTCTAACTCTTCTCCTCTAATTGTGTCTAAATTGTGGCGAAGTTAACGTCAAGGCATTGTTCTGGATGAGAGTGGGAAGATTATTTTTAGCACATATTTGCATAAACATTGGATTCATTTTCCTAATTTTCATTCGAAATACTGAATCACACACTAACCCTTACCCTACTAGACTTAATATTCTGATTCCTAATCCTAATATAATGGAGAAAAATAACCCAAAATGAATAGAAATACAAGCAGTTCAGAGGAGGCATGGTGTATAATTGGACTTGCCTTTTGCATTATGTAGGGTTGGAGTTATTAATCTACTCAATTTTTTGTTGAAATAGTTCTCCATGTGCTTTTTTCTTTTAATTTTTGTTGTTTGTTGTTCAAAACATTATATAGTTCTTGATATATCATATTTCACACTTTGATTCATGTGGGTTATGAACTCCCATTTTTATCCCGTATACAGATTGCAAAATCATATCAGTTACACATCCATTGATTTACATATTGCCATACTAGTGTCTGTTGTATTCTGCTGCCTTTCCTATCCTCTACTATCCCCCCTCCCCTCCCTTTCCCTTCCATCTTCGCTCTCTACCCCCTCTACTGTAATTTATTTCTCCCCCTTGTATTTTTTTCCCTTTCCCCTCACTTCCTCTTTTCCATAATTTTGTATAACCATGAGGGATTTCTTCAATTTCCATGCAATTTCCCTTCTCTCTCCCTTTCCCTCCTACCTCTCATCCCTGTTTAATGTTAATCTTCTCGTGCTCTTTGTCCCTACTCTGTTCTTAGTTACTCTCCTTATATCAAAGAAGACATTTGGCATTTGCTTTTTAGGGATTGCCTAGCTTCACTTAGCATAATCTGCTCTAATGCCATTCATTTCCCTGCAAATTCTATGATTTTGTCATTTTTTAATGCAGAGTATAACTCCATTGTGTATACATGCCACATTTTTTAACCATTCGTCTATTGAAGGGCATCTAGGTTGGTTCCACACTCTTGCTATTGTGAATTGTGCTGCTATGAACATCAATGTAGCAGTGTCCATGTACCATCCTCTTTTTAGGTCTTTAGAAAATAGACTGAGATGAGGAGTAGCTGGGTCAAATGGTGGTTCCATTCCCAGCTTTCCATGAAATCTCCATACCGCTTTCAAAATTGGCTGCACCAATTTGCAGCCCCACCAGCAATGTACATATGTACCCATTTCCACACATCCTCGCCAGCACTTGTTGATGTTTGACTTCATAATGGCTGCCAATCTTACTGGAGTGAGATGGTATCTTAGGGTGGTTTTGATTTGCATTTCTCTGACTGCTAGAGATGGTGAGCATTTTTTCATGTACTTGTTGATTGATTGTATTCCTCCTCTATGAATTGTCGGCTCAGGTCTTTGGGCCATTTGTTGATTGGGTTATTTGTTATCTTATTGTCTAATTTTTTTGAGTTCTTTGTATACTCTGGATATTAGGGCTCTATCTGAAGGGTGAAGAGTAATGATTTGTTCCCAGGATGTAGGCTCCCTATTTACCTCTCTTATTGTTTCTTTTCTGAGAAAAAACATTTAAGTTTGATTAAGTCCCATTTCTTTATTCTTGTTATTAACTCTTGTGCTTTGGGTGTCCTATTGAGGAATTTAGTGCCCGACCCCACAGTATGTAGATCGTAGCGAACATTTTCTTCTATCAGATGCCATGTCTCTGATTTGATATCAAGCTCCTTGATTCATTTATTGTTAACTTTTGTGCATGGCGAGAGAAAGGGATTCAGTTTCATTTTTTTTTTCATATGAATTTCCAGTTTTCCCAGCACCATTTGTTGAAGATGCTATCCTTCCTCCATTGCATGCTTTTAGCCCCTTTATCAAATATAAGATAGTATGGAGTTTTTTGGATTGGTTTCTGTATCCTCTATTCTGTACCATTGGTCCACCCGCCTATTTTGGTACCAGTACCATGCTCTTTGTGTTACTATTGCTCTGTAGTATAGTTTGATGTGTGGTATTGCTATACCGCCTGATTCACACTTTCTGCTTAGCATTGTTTTTGCTATTCTGGGTCTTTTATTTTTCCATATGAATTTCATGATTGCTTTCTCTTTTTCTACATGAAATGCCGTTGGGATTTTGATTGGCATTGCATTAAACCAACAGAGAACTTTTGGTAATATCGCCATTTTGATGATGTTAGTTCTGCCTATCCATGAACAAGGTATATTTTTTCATCTTCTAAGATCTTCTTCTATTTCTCTCTTTAGGGTTCTGTAGTTTCATTGTATAAGTTTTTCACCTCTTTTGTTAGGTTGATTCCCAAGTATTTTATTTTTTGAGAGGATATTGTGAATGGAGTGGTTGTCCTCATTTCCATTTCAGAGGATTTTTCGCTGATATACAGGAATGCCTTTGATTTGTGCATGTTGATTTTACATCTTGCAACTTTGGTGAATTCATTTATTATCTCTAATAGTTTCTTTGTAGACCCTTTTGGGTCTGCTGGGTATAGAATCATGTCATCTGCTAATAGTGATAATTTAAGTTCTTCTTTTCCTATTTTATGCCTTTAATTCCTTTCGTCTGACTAATTGCTCTGGCCAGTGTTTCCAGAACTATGTTGAACAGAAATGGTGAGAGATGGCATCCCTGTCTTGTTCAAGATTTTAGAGGGAATGCCTTCAATTTTTATCCATTCAGAATGATGCTAGCCTGAGGCTTAGCATAGATTGCTTTTGCAGTATTGAGGTATGTTCCTGTTATCCCTAGTTTTTCTAGAGTTTTGAAAATAAAGGGATGCTGTACTTTGTTGAATGCTTTTTCTGCATCTATCGAGATGATCATATAGTTCTTATTTTTAAGTCTATTGATGTGGGGAATAACATTTATTTATTTCTGTATATTGAACCAGCCTTGCATCCCAGGGATGAATTTTACTTGCTCATGGTGCACAATTTTTTGATATGTTTTCGTATCCGATTCGCCAGAATTTTATTGAGGATTTTTGCTTCTAGGTTCATTGTAGATATTGGTCTGTAGTTTTGTTACATTATAGTGAGTTTCTCTGGTTTAGGAATCAGGGTGATGTTGGCCTCATAGAATGAATTTGGAAGTTCTCCCTCTTTTTCTATTTCCTACAATAGCTTGAAAAGTATTGGTATTAATTCGTCTTTAAATGTTTTGTAAAACTCTGCTGTATACACATCCGTTTCCTGGGCTTTACATTGCTGATAGTCTTTGGATGTTTTTCTTCTATTTCCTTAATTGATATTGGTCTGTTTAGGTTGTCTATATCCTCCTGACTCAATCTGGGCAGATCATATGACTTAAGAAATTTATCGATTCCTTCACTATCTTCTATTTTTTGGAGTATAAGGATTCAAAATAGTTTCTGATTTTCTTCCGTATTTCTGAAGTGTCTGTTGTGATATTGCCTTTTTCATCCCACATGCTAATAATTTGAGTTCTCTCTCTTCTTCTCTTCATTAAAATGTCTAAGATTCTGTCGATTTTATTTATTTTTTGAAAGAACCAACATTAAGTTTTGACAATTTTTTCAATTGTTTCTTTTGTTTCGATTTCATTAATTTCAGCTCTGTTTTTAATTATTTTTTGCCTTCTACTTCTTTTTCTGTCGTTTTCTTCTTCTTAATCTAGGATTTTGAGATGAAGTATGAGATCATTTATTTGTTGGTTTTTTCTTTTTTTAAGGAATGAATTCCAAGCAATGAAGTTTCCTCTTAGAACTGCTTTCAATGTGTCCCATTGATTCTGATATGTTGTGTCTGTGTTTTCATTTATCTCTAAGAATTTTTTAATTTTCTCCTTGATGTCTTCTATAACCCATTGATCATTCAGTAACCTATTGTTCATTCTCCAAGTGATGCATGATTTTTCTTTACTTCTTTTATCATTGATTTTCAGTTTCATTTCATTATAATCAGATGAGATGCATGCTATTATCTTTACTCATTTATATTGTTTAAAAGTTGCCCTGTGACGTAATATATGATCTATTTTGAGAAGGATCCATGTGCTGCAGAGAAAAAAGTGTAACTGCTTGATGTTGGGTGATTTATTCTGTATATGTCAATTAAGTCTATGTTATTAATTGTGTTATTGAGTTCTACACTGTTTCCTCAATCTAACATTACAAAAGAGCAGGGACAGAGTTCATCTTACAATAAAGGAATGTAGGTTATCTTCGAACTACTGAGAACCTCAAAGTTCTATGCAGAAATGATCCCTGGAGAAGATGTAGGCAGCTATGAAGGACCTGAGAGAGCAAAAGCCATTTTCCATGGCAAACGACCTGGACAGGACAAAGGGATGTGTCTGAATCAGCCTCTCTCATCTTAATGTAGAAAAGATGGACCAAAGCAGGCCTGCGTGTAGAGCTGTTCCCAGGTGCCTATTGTTGATATACCATTATAAGTAGTCAAATTGTCACAGGAAGTAGGGGCAGCCTCCATCTCATGGGACCCATGGAAGCAACTGTTAGGACAAAGTGGTTGCCAAGGCAGTGACCTAATTCAGTTCCTGAAGGAAGTGACCTACCTATCTTCCTTGGTGATGGAACTCTATAAACTTGGGATTTAAGAAGCCAGGTACCCAGAGCCAGTCGCAACACCAGTCCCAGTGGGCTCACTTGTTTGGATTTACAAAGTACAAAGTCAGACCTTGTTGGTACCTACTGATGTGAGGATGGCCAAATGCCAGTAGAGCTCTGAAGAGGGTCTTTTCCTGAGATAGCACGTAGTGGCTAACCGCTGACTCCTCACAGTTTCACAGAGTTGGCAAAGGAGACCAGATATGAGACAGGACAGGCCATTTTGGGGGGAAAATATTATGGCCCACCAGTCAGAGGACACTCCAGATAGTCACAGTCCTACTTGGGTAAGGAGGTGCCATTGTGGTTGTGGGTGTGAGTTTGTGGTGTACCAGACAGTGCCTTGATTGAATGGGTTTTATGAAAATGGTGTAGAACAGAGTTGCCAGTAAGTTGGACCCTCCTGAGTAGTGGGGCCAAAGCTGTGGTGTGCAGGTGTGTGATAAATCATCTGTGGTGGGGCCATGTGGATTTGCCATTGATTTCCAAATGGCTTGACACTGACACGGTGCAGTGAGCAGACCCTTGTATGTAAATGCATCTTGTTATATGGATAGTTTTCAGGGCAATGTGCAGAATCAGGTTGCTATGGACAAGGGAGCAAGCTATGTGGGAATGAAGCCTGGTTGTTGCATTCTCTTGCAGACCCTGAAAAACCACATGTGACAGAACTCCCTCGGATAGTTTTCAGGGCAATGTGCAGAATCAGGTTGCTATGGACAAGGGAGCAAGCTATGTGGGAATGAAGCCTGGTTGTTGCATTCTCTTGCAGACCCTGAAAAACCACATGTGACAGAACTCCCTCCAGCACTGTGTCCCAGTTGAACTCCTTGTATTTCGTGAAGCAAATACCAAACTCCCAGTGCAGCAGCAGGAAAAAAACCACGAAAAGTCGAGGATGACCAAAAGGCTTCACAGTCCACACGAAGAGACATTTAGCCCCCAGTGGCCACAGTTTACCTACAAAGTGAGAATTCAGCACTGCTTCCTCATGTGCATTGGAAAATAAGAAAGAATGTCCTCCAGGAAACATAGATGCAGACCCAGCTTTGATGGTCTCTCTACAAAGGAAGCTAAAGCTCCTGACAACAACATATATTTCAAGTGCCCATCCTCAGAGGCAGTTTCTCAAGAATTTTTAAGGCCAGCAGACCTTCATATTTCTGGAGTGTTTATCCTGTCCCTTACTTTGGGAGACTCCTCTACCACATCCAAGTTTGTGAACTCCTGAGCATTTTCTATTCCAGATATATATTCACAGAATTTCTAACTCTTCTCCTCTAATTGTTGCTTAATTGGGGCGAAGGTAACGTGAAGGCATTGTTGTGGATGAGAGTGGGAAGATTTTCATGTAGCACATGTTTGCATACACATT